>NW_012267332.1:3259541-3268751 GCF_000151885.1 Dipodomys ordii | reverse complement strand
AGCAAAAAAAAAAAAAAAACTAAAGAGCAACAAAGAACAACTACCATAAACAAAAAGTACTTAAATTATTGAGAAAATTGCCTCAGTTGTTTTCTAAAATGCCATCAACAGATGATTCTGTGTGTGTATATTTAGCATTAGTTTTATTAGAAAAAAATACCATTGGTTGTATGCACACTATTCTGCCAAGTCCAAACTTGTTTGCAAATCTTTTCACCACAGTAATCAAGCCAATCACTGTCAGTGATGTCAGTGCTTAATCCCACTGCGTTCCTCCCTGCCCTTCTCCATATTCAGACCTTGCACAAGCTTTACTTCATCATTTGCTTCTTTTTTCCCAAGCCCCTAATTCATATAACTGCACATCAAAGCAAGATCTTGCCAATATTTGCACATACACGTGTAATTCATACTTCTTTACCTGTTAAAACTTGTCCAGCTGGGCACTGGTGACTCATGCCTGTAATCCTAACCTACTCAGGAGGCTGAGATCTGAGGATCCCAGTCTGAAGCCAGATCCCACAGAAAAGTCCACTTGAGACTGCTATCTACAAGTAACCACTCAAAAACTGGAAGTGGAGTTGTGGCTCAAAGTAGTAGAGCAACTAGCCTTGAGCAAAAGAGCTCAAGGGTAGTGCCCCAGGCCCTGAATCAAGCTCCACAACCGAAAAAAAAATAAAAATAAAAAAACTTTTTTTTTTCCTTTCACAAAACCATACCTACATTTATTTGGCTTTTGGATGAAAGACTTGGTGATTCACTTAGTTGAAACTTAACAAAATGTAAATAAAGCACAAGACATATATTCTGAAGTAGTATTTCACAAAATAAAGACATCAAAGCAAAGCCTATGAAAGTCCCTTATAAAACTTGTCCAGAATTTCCAATTATTTTTATTTAAATTGTATCATCCTTAAGTAGTTGTATAAAGCAATTGCCATTTAACAACTTATGAATACAATATATCTTGACCAATGTAATCTCTTTCAATGATCTCACCCATCCCTTCCCTCACCACCCTTCCCTTAATTCTGTAGGATATACACTGGATTCATTTTTATTTATTTTAGTTTATATTCTATATACAGAGGGGTTACAGTTACATGAGTAGGTGATGAGTAATGAGTACAATTCTTTTTGAAGCATGTTGCTCTTTCCCTAATTCTCTCCTTGTTTTTCCCTCCTGTCCCCACCCACAAGATGTACAGTTCATTTTCCACCTTTATGTGAGTACCACTGTTACATTTGTTCACCCTTGTTATACCTTTTCTATGTCCCCTCACTATCCCAAATACAAATAAGACAAAAGGAAAAGAAAACAAAAACAGCAACATTTTGTTTTCTTTTCCAATTACCTTGTGTGCATGTACCAGTCCTCCAGCTTGAATTTGGGGCCTGGGTGTTCTGAGCTTTTGTGCTCAAAGCTAGCATCTTTGCACCATTTCTGGCCTTTTTGTAGTTAATTGGAGATCAGAATCTCACTGATTTTCCTGCCTGAGCTGGCTTTGAACTGTGATCCTCAGATCTCAGTCTTCTGAATGAGACATGAGCCATCAGCGCCAGGTTTTCTAACTACCCTTTTTATCCTTCCCTGCTCAAACTTTTTTTTCTCTTAAGCACCAGTATTCAATGTACACGAATACTTATACTCAAACTGAGATTCTAGTACAAAAATACCATTGTTGAAATTATCAAATAATTGAGCCATATACAAGTTCAGAAAATAGGTGAAAAACATCCACATCCAATACCTACTGTAAGATATGAAAGATAAAAAGAACCCTGTCATAGTCCTCTATAATGGCCTCACCTCCCAGTTCTCCAGAAGTAAATAGCTATGATGACTCAAAAGATTTTGCACTGCAAAAGTAAAACCTCAGTCCCATAGGTTAGCGGCATGTCTCAAACAATAGAGTGCCTGACTAGCAAGTGCAAGGCCGTATGTTCAAACCCCAGTACCACCAGCCTGCCCTGACTCTCAATCATATAATGGGCTAATGCCTTTTGAAGGTTAGTCCTAAAATCCTACCCCTATTTATAATATTGTTTCTATGGAAAAATACTCTGAGTTCTAAACAACAGACCTGGGAGGGTGGACTTAAAAACACTTCTGAAATACCAAGGGAACAACTTATTACAAAGTAGCTCCCTCATATAAACTGAGGTGGACAACAGAAGATAAGGCTATTAATCCTGTGAAATATGATTGATTTTAAAACTAGAAGGTTACATTAGATGCCTTCCAAGGTCAATTGCAATTTTGAAATTTTATGATTTTTTTTATGGAATGAAATTTAAAAAACTATTAACTGGTTTAAAAACTTAACTGAGTAGATTATATTTCTTTAATAAATGTGGCATCTTAGCTTATTTATAACATGATTCCTCCAAAATGACACTAAAAGCAATAAATCATAATATTACTGGAGATAACAGGATGAATGTACAGATACTAAAGAAATTCAGTATAATAAAAATGACACTATTAGGCCATTTTACAAAACAAATAAGTTAAAAGACTGTATTTGTACTGGTGAGTTGTATTTATTTCACCTAAAAAAATAACTCTGGAAGATCTCCCAAATTAAGGAATCTGTGACATCTGAGCAAAATAATGCATGGTTCATTTGGATCAACACTATTCATGTGCTACTCATTAAACTTATTAATCTTTAATAGATAGCTGCATAAACACAATGCCTTGTTAGTACACAAAGTCAATAAAGGCTTATAAAACAAATATTAAGACTGTAAATGAGACCAAACCCTAAGAGAAAGGGTACTAAAACTGAAGCCTATTCTTTTTGTTGTTGTTGTTGTTGGTCATGGGGCTTGAACTCTGGTACTAGGTGCTGTCCCTCAGCTCTTCAGCTCAAGGCAAGCACTCTACCACTTGAGCCACAGCGCCAATTCCGACTTTTTCTGCTTATGTGGTGCTGAGGAATCAAACCCAGGGCCTCATGCATGCAAGGCGAGCACTCTACCACTGAGCCACCTTCCCAGCCCCCTGAAGCCTATTCTTAGAATTACATTGTTCTTAGAATTACATTGTTCCTTTAAGGCAAAATTTAATCTTTTAAAAAAACCTACTAATTTATTTACTAATTACCAACTCATATTTTTGTGGTAGTTAACCTTCATTCAATTTATGTTTATGATACCTGAGGAACTAATGAGAAATTAGCTTGGCATGCACAAGACCCTGAGTTTGGCCTCCAGAACTGCAAAAAGAAAGCAAACCAAATAGAAAAAAAATTATCTTCAATCCGTTGAGGATTTCTAGTCAATTACATGTTTTTAATTCCTGAGCTTTAGGAATAAAAGTTCTCAACTGTGCATGCTGCTTGCAATGCGCGTAAGTATCCAGAAGCCATGTATGAACAGTGTTATCATCTATTCATTAGTCATTTGTGATCAAAATCTAAAACATTCAAAATTAATCTCTAAATACATTCCTTGTGTGGGTGTGTTCTGGTTCTGGGGCTTGAACTCAAGACTCAGGCACTGTCCTGAGCTATTGTGTTCAAGACTAGTACACTACCACTTGAGCCAAAGCTCCACTTCTGGCTTTTTGGTGGTTAATTGGAGATAAGAGTCTCATGGACTTTCCTTTCCGGGCTGGCTTTGAACTAAAATCCTCAGATCTCAGCCTCCTTAGAAAATAGGATTACAGATATGAGCCACTGGTGCCCAGCTCTAAATACATTCCTAAAGAGAAACTGTTAGGAGTTAAACCTAGGGTTAAAGTACTAAAAAGTGTGACATAAAATTTTTGTTTCTAACTACCTAGATACTAGCTGGAGGAAAGAGCTATGGGAGGAAAAAAAGACAAACAGCAGAAGAAGAGAAATAGTAGGCAGATGTCTCAGATTTTGTAATTATAATTCTCAGTGCAAGTTGAGGGATAAAGAATTTTGTTGTTTCCTATTCAATGAATGCTTCCAGAATGGGTAAACAGCATTAAGAATTTTAGACAATAGACTTCACCTGAGTGTTTATTCATTAAGCCAAAATCATTAGGTTTAACACTGTTACTATAAAATATGACTATAGAATAAGGGTTGAAATTTTTTCTGTAAAGAGTTGGATAACAGGGGGGCTGGAGTTGGATAATAGGGGGGCTGGGGTTTAGCCCAGCGGAAGGGCGCCTGCCCGGCGCGCGCAAGGCCCTGGGTTCGGTCCTCAGCTCTGGAAAAAAAAAAAAGAGTTGGATAATAGGGACCAGGCCCAATAATTCATCCCTATAATCCCCCAGCTATTAAGGGGGCAGTGATTGGAAGGTTTATTGTTAGAGCCAGCCTGTGAAAAAAGTGAGACTCCTATCTCAACCAATAAAGCTAGATGTGGTGGCATGTACATGTAAATATTTCCCCCCAAATCACAGGTTATCTTACCATTTTGTTGTCTGTGTCCTAAAGGTTTTGTTCTCCCTTTTAGTTTGAAGTAGTCCTATTTATTGTTACTTCTGGGCAATCATATACCAAAATTCATTTCCAAAGCCAATGTCAAGTAGTTTTGCACTTATGTTCTTAATTCAAGCCATATGTTTAAGCATTTACCCATTTTTAATTAATGTTTCTGTATGGAATCATGTTCTAACTTCATTTCATGCCCACAGGTATTCAGTTTCTCAACAAAATTCACTGAACAGACTATTTTTTTCACACTTGGCTTTATGTATGAATGGATTATTTCTGGTCTATTCAGTTACATTCATCTATGTGTCTGTCTTTATATCAATGCCCTACTGATTCAATTAATAAAGCTTTATTATATATTAATATATAGCTTGAAATCAGGAAATGGGATGCCTGCAACTTTGCTCCTCCCTCTCAAGATTGTTTTGACAGTTTAGCATCTTTTGTAGTTTCTTATAAATAAATCTGAGGATTTTTTTTCAATTTCAGTTAAAAAAATGATATGATAGAGAAAGTGTGAACGAAAGAGAGAGAGACAGCACACAAATGTGTGCATGTGCAGTAATGATGACAGAGACCCAGGCCCTGCTCAGGTTAGTCAAGGGCTATCACGGAGCTACATCCTCAGGTAACAACTGTAATTTTGAAAGGCATTTTAATGAATTTATATATTTTGCTGTGGGTAGTTACTGAAACTTTGATAGTACTAATTTCTCTAACCCATGAACATGGACTCCTTTCCATTTGTTTATGTCTTCTCCAATTTCTTCATTAGTGTTGTACACTTTTCAGTGTACAGATCTTCATCTCCTGGTTTAAATTTACTTACTCTTTTTGATGCTATCATAAGTAGGATTGTTTCTCAAATTCCTTTTCCAGCCAGATAATATTTGAGGAATTGCAGGTATATAGTCTCTATCATAAATAGTTAACTCTGTCACTATGGCATGAAAGTAGCCATATACAATAAATAAATAAGAGTGGCCATGTGCAAATAAAACTTTGCCTATAGATAATAAAATTGAATTTCACAACTTTAATCTATTAAAAATATTACTTTGCTTTGGATTGTTTTCCCAACTATTAAAAAAGGTTTTAAAATATGTTAGCACAGAGGTCTCAAAATTCTTCCCAAGTGCTACAGATGGTAGAACCTTGTACTATACAATTCCTAAAATTCCTTCAACCTCCAAAGATTTTGAAACTGATGCATCAAAAGAAACAAAAAAAAAGATCTCAATCAAAAATCTCCACTAGCACCACTGCCAAAATCCAACATACAAAAAGTAGGTATAGCCAGGCACCGGTGTCTCACACCTGTAATCCTAGCTACTCAGGAGGCTGAGATCTGAGGGTTGCAGTTCAAAGCCAGCCCTGGCAGGAAAGTCTGTGAGACTCATCTCCAATAAACCACCAGGAAACTGAAGTGGCGCTGCAGCTCAAGTGGTAGAGCACTTGCCTTGAGCTGAAGAGCTGAGGGACAGCGCCCAGGCCCAGAGTTCAAGCCCCATGACTGACAAACAAAAAAAAATGCATGTACAAATTTTTCTTCTTCATCAATCTTCCCTTTATTTGCTGAATTTTCCCATCTATGAGACATAATATCAGCAACAAGTTCAATTCAGTAGGCAACACAAAAACTCTGTATCATAGAGTTTTGAATGTATATTTAGGTATGAAGATTCCTTATTTCCATCCACATAAGAAGCTCATATATCAGAACTTTTTTCCCATCATAAAACCTGGTCACTGCTTCATCAGGTTTATCTAAGTATGTTCCAGTCCATGCTGCTTGCTGACAGAGTAATAAGGAATTAGAGAATATCTGCCAATTAACAAAGGGATGCTGGATGCCATTTGATCACTCCTGTAATCCTAGCTACTCAGGAGGCTGAGATTTGTGGTTTGAAACCAAGTGAGGTTAAAAAGTCCATGAGACTCTTATCTCCAATTAACCAACAAAAATCCAGAACTGAAGTGGAGGTATAGTTCAAGTGGTAGAGCACCAACCTTGAGTTAAAACCAAGTTAAGAGTGAAAGGCCCTGAGTTCAACCCCAACAAAGCTCATGTAGATCAATCAGTGATAGAAATCTTGCCTAGTATTTGTATTCAATCTCCAGAATCACCAAAAGAAAGGAGATAGACACAAAGCAATGATAGAATGTGAAAAGAAAAAAAAAACATCAAAACCTACTTCTTTTAAACAATGAAACCAGAGGACAAATAAACTATCATATTAAGAGTGAATTTACTGAGGACACATGTAATAGTTATCTCATTGGGCTAAGAACCCAAGAACTTTAGAAAATCAGTATCACTCTCAGACTCTTAGCCTTATTATGTTTGTGCACAGAATTGGAGACATTATCACATATTTTCCTTTGTAGCTGGAATGCTGAGATAATATGAGAAGTCCAGAAATGGGAATTGAACCTATTTCCTACTACTTTACAGTTTCAACTTCAGGTAATTTAACAGCCTTACTCTTTATGTTTACTAATGTGTACTTCGAAAAGAACCCCCAGGCATGTTACTTTAACTCTCATTTCCATAGCTGGACAATTTGAATCAGTAGTAGATCTACCACTTTGTTTAGTTATATTTTTCTACAAATACTTATGTTTGTTGCTTTTTATGGATGTGTCATATAGCTACTGATGACTAAACTACCTAGAAAATTACCTAAACTCACAGGAGACAGAATTTTTTTTCTTTTTTTAAATATATATATATATATATATATATTATTGTTATTGCAAAGGTGATATATATTGCAAAGGTGATATAAAGGTGAGTTAGTTACATAGTCAGGTAGAGTACATATCTTTTAGAACAGTGTCATCCCTTCCCTTGTTCTCTCCTAGTTTTTCCCTCCCATCCCTCCTCCCCAAATTGTATATCAGTGTTACGTGTGTTCACCCTTTGTCCCACCCTTTCTGTGCCCTCCTTACCTCCCCCAAAACAGATAAACTTACAAACAAGACAAAAGGTACAGAGAACAAAAAAAAGCAACAAAACCCCTTGTTTCCATTTGTTGGCGTTCATTTCAATAAATATTATTTTATACGATCATACACACATAGCTTTGTGATCCCATCCTAAAAATATCCTCCATTGGTATCACTGTGTAAATGTCTAGAGCCCTGTATAATTTATCATGTCTCGGTATATTTTTTATTTTTTACCATCCAGTGTGTTTACTTGTAGATTTATAGACATTCTAATTACCAAAAATGAAGGAAACCATGCAGCCTATGTTTCTTTGAGTCTGGCTTACTTCGCTCAGTATAATTTTTTCCAAGTCTTTCTATTTCCTTACAAATGGTACAATATCATTCCTTCTGATGAGTAAAACTTCATTGTGTATATATACCACATTTTCTTGATCCATTCACTTACTGGGGCCATCTGGGTCAGCATTTTCTTATTTGGGTCATTCCACAAGATTTATTATGCAGGTCATATCCAAAATACCTTAGTTTTCTTTATAAACGTTACAGCAAAGGCTAACAGGTAGTCCTTTGGTAGGACATTCATGATAGAATTTGGTTTTTAACAGTATTGATATAAAATCAAGCCTATGTCCATGGCTTACAAATAATACCTAAAATGAGTTCCCACTTAACACTAGAAGGAAAAAGTGTATTAAAGAAGATATTTGGTTTCATAAAAAATTCAAACTCCTTTGGGCTTACCCATATCTAGTTGCTTTCAAGCACACTGAAAGCTAATTTCTTTTTCTAGTGTGCTGAAAGCTAATTTCTACGAGGTTAGCACAAGCATTTGGTACAATTTCTGAAAGCAATCTGTCATCCTCCTCGACATGGTGTCTTCTCTTTATCTCCTTGCTACTTTTTGTTTCTCATTTTTTATGTGTTCATTGATTTCTCTTTTTCTTCTGCCTATTTTAATTGTTAGTTTAGTACTACTAATGGCACTCAAGCCTGAGAAGGTGGATAACCTCTATTCCATTATCTCCTCATGGTCTTACTGAACAGAGAAATGGTATACAACACAACTCTGTATTTCTAACAACACTAACATTGTCCAAATCAGCTGATTTAGCTCCCAAAATGGAAAAAGAGAAACTTCTACAAAAGATACTGTAAACTGACCCTCAAAACACACACACACACACACACACACACACACACACACACACACACACACACACACACACACACACACACACACACACATCTTCATTTTGCTCCCTCTCATTTTCCTGTAAGTGTATTTGGGCCCTGAAAATGTCAGTTTTTTTCTCAAAATACCTGTTACTCCTTTTCAACTACACTTCAAAAAATTCCAAAAGGTGGCCAAAATTTATACAAAAGATAGAACACTTGTTTTTACATAATGCCAGGAAGAAACTGACAACTCTCCTAGAAGCATTTGAAGAACTGTATTTTTAAGCTGACTAGAAAAGAGGCACCTAGAGTTATCAAGTCACTCTAGAATGTTAAGAGTAAACAAGCCTTTCTCCACTTAGACCCACCAGTATCTAACAGCAGTTACTTTGCAATACAAATAGGGTTTTATCTTAAACACTACACACACAAAAACTTCTAAATACAGGATCTGTTTGTTTTAGGAGTACATAACCTTAATGAGGCAGATACAGAACCATCATTAGGAAGACAAAT
The DNA here is from genome assembly GCF_000151885.1 of Dipodomys ordii. Classification (NCBI taxonomy): domain Eukaryota; kingdom Metazoa; phylum Chordata; class Mammalia; order Rodentia; family Heteromyidae; genus Dipodomys; species Dipodomys ordii. The sequence continues at coordinate 3,259,686 of NW_012267332.1, read as the reverse complement.
AGTGTTATGAGATAGGATCTTGGCTGCTAGTTACCAACATCTACTCTTAAAAAAAATTGACTTCAGGAAAAAATTATATTAAGTGAAGTAAGCCAAGCCCAAAGAAACATAGGTCCCATGGTTTCCCTTATTTGCAATATCTAGT
>NW_012267332.1:3255002-3259191 GCF_000151885.1 Dipodomys ordii | reverse complement strand
GTATTTTCACAATAAAAAATAAATAAAATTTTTTAAAAAATTGACTTCAGCTAGGTACAGGTGGTTCATGCCTGTAATCCTAGCTACTTGGAAGCTGAGATCTGAGGATTGTAGTTTGAAGCCAGCCCAGGCAGAAAAGTCCTCATGAGACTCTTGTCTCTAATTAGCCACTCAAAAACTGGACGTGGTGCTGCTGTGACTCATGTGGTAGAACACTAGCCTTGAGCACAAAGAGGCTCAGGGACATTGCCCAGGCCATGAGTTCAAGCCCCACAACCAACCCAAAACAAAAACAGAAACTGATTTTAGTTCATTCTGGGGATGCTTAGTCCAAAACAGTATAACAAATTCAGTGATGGAAGAGTAGTTAGTATTTTAGCACTTTTCACATTTTCATTTTGATCCTGGCTTTCTAACAGCTATTCTACAGTCATTTTCAGTAAGAACAAAATTCACTGGGCATATACAACCTGTCAGGCCTAATGCCAAACACTACTATATCTCATTTTATTCTCACAAAAACCCTACAAGGTACTATTATTATTATTACTATTATTATTATTACTATTATAATCATGAGTATTATTCCTATTTAACAGATTAGAAACAAGCTTAAGGGGCTTATTTGCTCAAAGTCACAAGCCAGTAAGCTGTGGAATGGAGCTACTCATTACTAACATTTCGAGCAATGTGAATTTACTGATTGTAGTCTTGAAGAGCAATAACCTTGAAACACCTCGGCTGATTGTTCTGTTGTTAACAAGGCATACATGATTTTGTCTGTTGAGTTTTTGGTACAAGTGTCAAAGTAATTGTGATGTTAAAAACAGAAGTGATGTTACCAAAAATGACAGAGTACAGTACTCCAAAAATTTATCCCTTCAGTAAGGCAATGATTAAGCTGGTAAAAGCTGTCAGATAAAAATCGACTTTTTCTGAACTCTGGAACCTAATGTAAAAGTAAAAACAACCAGAGGAGTGTATAATGAAAAGAGAAGTTGCTAAATTTCAGAAAAGAGTGTTATGACATTTTGTGCTCACTCACAGCACATTCTTCCTAACCCCCCTCCCCATGGGGATTCCAGCCCACATTTTAGTATGGCTTAACAGTGTGTGGGGTAGGGAGAGAGATGTTAATCTTTTTTCTCAAAGAATTGTGGTTGCATGTTTTAACTAGCTCAAAGAATTGAAGGAAAAGAACCTATGGAGGCTTTGGGGGGAGGGTTCTAGCTTTTTTTTGAGACAGGTCTCCCTAATGTAGCCAAGGATACTCTTAATTCCCCTTGCTTCAACCTCCAAAGTCTTGGGATCACAGGAATGTACCACTACGACAAACTGAACCCAGATTTTTAATGCAACTAAACTGCCTTACAACCATGATGGTGATTTGAACATATATACATGGATATGCTCCGTTTAATAAAAAAAAAACTCCAGTTGAATATCTGCATTTTTCTGTATATATATCATACTTCAATAAGGAATTAAATACAAGCATATAAAGAGACCACCAATATCCATACAATCTGCATGATATCAGCAATTTTGTGGTAATAAGCATAAGGCATAGTCAAGCTTGACACCAATAGACTATATAAACAGTCATTAAGAAGTCAGGGAAAAGAGCTGGAGGTAGTGGCAAGGCCTGTAATCAGTAGGCTACATAGTGACTGTCACCTCAAAAAAAAGCAATGGAAAACATTGTAGCCAAATAAGAAATGGTAAGTGAGGTCCACAGGGTTTTTGTCCATGCAACAATGAATGAAGAAATCCAAAGGGTCTGACATAATAAGGTTCAAAGGAGGTGGAGCTAGTCTAAGACACTCTAAAAACTGACAGTGAAGGACTGGGGATATAGCTCAGTAGTGAGCATGTGCTTAATATGCCTGAAGCCAGCACCACACATACAGAAAAGACTAGTGAAGGCTCCTTTCATAAAACTATTATGAAAAACCACTAACGTGGAATAAAAGCCAGGCAGGAACAGGGATAACAGAAATAAGGAAAAAGAAGTTCTAAACAAAGGAGTGGAAAAGAGATATGAATGAAAACAATAGAAATGGGAGGTCTATGAAGTCAGAAAAGCTACCTGAACCAGATTGTCTAAAAGTTCAAAAACATTTCACATAAAAATAAGCAATTGAAAATAGCATTGTAAAATCTCATACTAAGTTAATACAAAAAGCCCCATAGATAAGGAAAGTGCAATAGAAAGACCTGTCTATAAACAAACAAATTTATAAACCATTTCCAAATAAGCTAATAGAAAATTATCAGAATTATATAAGGTATGAAAATCCTACATAAATCCAAATTAGAAAAACTCAAAATAAAAGAACTCAAGCAAAAATAGAAAAGAAAAAATATTTTAGAAACAAAAAAAAGACAAGCATGAATATCCTCATTTAAAAAAAGGAGGACTGAGTACACAGCTCAGTGGTAGAAGTTTGGCCTAACATCTGTGATCACCAGTACTGCAAAAAAGAAAATAGGTGAAAAGAAAGAAAATGTTAAAAGCAAAACATAAATGAAACAAAAGGGTCTGAAGAGAAAGTGACATAACTGAACATAGACAAAGAGGATTCAGCATGAGTAATAGATACTCCTGAAGAAGAAAATTAAAGTACACACATCAAATTCACTACAAAACTAAAGTAATTAAAACAAGGTGGTACTAGCAAAAAGAAAGAAATATAGAACAAGGGTACAGAACTGAGATTACAGAAATAAATATTTAAACATCTGTAATCAACTGGCTTTTGGCAAGAGTCCCAAGAACATAAAAATGTGACAAATAATAGTCTTTTTGCGATAACTTTTATAGATTTTCCCATATAACTGGATACCCACATGCAAAATACTGTCAAAACAGATTATATACCAAATTTGAAAGTATATGAACCATAAAACTCAGAGGAGAAAATATGAACAGGATAATTTTCTCATGACCTTAGGTTAGGCAAGGCGTTTGTAGAAAAGATAACCAAAAGCAGTAGCAAAACAAAACAAAAAACAGATAAACTGAATTTAACCAAAATTTTAAATGTTTGAGCTTCACAGGATATCACTAAAAATGTGAAAGACAAGTCAAAGGAAAAAAATATGCACAAATGATATTGCTGGCAAAGGAAATTACATCCAAATTATCAAAGCAGAATTACAACATTTTTTTATCAAGGTCTTATACAGTGGCCCAAGCCTATAATTTTAGCTACATGGGAGATAGAGATTAGGGGATTATGCTTAGACCAAACCCAGGCAAAAAGAAGCAAAACTCCATAACAACCAAGTGACCAGCCACACTGAAAAACCCAAATAGGAAGTTGCAGCCTAAGTGGGTACCAGCTTACACCCAGACCTTAACTCAAAAATAACCAATGTGAGCTGGGTGCCGGTGGCTCACACCTGTAATCCTTTTTTTTTGGTCCGGTCCTGGGGCCTGAACTCTGGGCCTGGGCTCTGTCCCTCAGCTCTTCAGCTCATGGCTAGCACTCTACCACTTGAGCCACAGCGCCACTTCCGGCTTTTTTCTTTCTGCTTATGTGGTGCTGAGGAATCGAACCCAGGGCCTCGAGCATGCAAGGCAAGCGCTCTACCACTGAGCCACCTTTCCAGCCCCACACCTGTAATCCTTGATACTCAGGAGGCTAAGATCTGAGGATCACAGTTCAAAGCCAGCCTGGGCAGGAAGGTCCATGAGACTTATCTCCAACTAACCATCAGAAGTGGCACTGTGGCTGAAGTGGTAGAATACTCTCCTTGAGTTAAAGAGCTGAAGGACAATGCCCAGGCCCAGGGTTCAAGCCCTAGGACTGTCAAAAACATAACCAACAGACAAATAGGCTGAAGGTGTGGCTTAGGTGGTACAGCATCTAACTAGCAAGCACAGATTAACACCCCTCCCCTCCCCAAAAGACAATCCAATTTAAAAATTAGAAAATATCTAATGGACATTTCTCTAAAGTAGGCTGAGAAAGGCCATGAAAAGATGCTCAAAGGGGCTGGGAAGGTGGCTCAGTGGTAGAGCGCTTGCCTTGCATGCTCGAGGCCCTGGGTTCGATTCTTCAGCACCACATAAGCAAAAAAAAAAAAAAGCCGGAAGTGGCGCTGTGGCTCAAGTGGTAGAACGCTAGCCTTGAGCTGAAGAGCTGAGGGACAGCACCCAGGCCCAGAGTTCAGGCCCCACGAC
>NW_012267332.1:3247011-3254007 GCF_000151885.1 Dipodomys ordii | reverse complement strand
AGCAAAAAGAAAAAAGCCGGAAGTGGCGCTGTGGCTCAAGTGGTAGAGTGCTAGCCTTGAGCTGAAGAGCTGAGGGACAGCGCCCAGGCCCAGAGTTCAAACCCCATGACCAGACCCAAAAAAAGAAAAAAGAAAATCTTTCAAAAAGAAAAATAAAGACAGAAAAAAAATAAAAGCTACTATAATATAGAAGAGGTTCAACAGAAGAAAAAGTATGTATTCTGCAGCTATCAGGTACATATATACATATATATACACAAAATAAAGCTTTGTGTGCATTGGCATTGGACAAATATGCATTGAATTGGTTTTGTTTTACTTTTGGCTGCTTCAGAATTGTTTTGTTGATAAAAGGTCTTTATATGAATTCGTCTAAACAAATGTTAATACTAAAGGGAATTCAGAAATGCCTTTTATGTCATTGTGCAACCGTTAGAAACCTGACACATAAGACAGTGCTTTTTATGATATAGGTCTCCATACTTTCTCATATGTCTTATATAAAAGTAATTCCCAAGCCTGAGTACCATCAAAATCTCTGGAGTTTTTCAAAAATAAACACTGCTGACACTCCCAGACTTGATACATAAGTATCTTCAGGGACATGACACAGAGTTCTGCAACTATTTTTAAAGATCCCAAGGTAATTCTGATGCTGACCTAGCACCTAAGCCGGGGCTCACATCTGTGGGCCACCACTAAACACCACTGAAGTTCATCTTCCTCAAATAACCTTTAAAACCCTCAGTCCTTTGTTGCAAATCCTCAGATGGCTCTCTGCTAACGGCAGTACCCTTGGGATATTATCCTTGCTGATCTGACACCAGCTGACATTTTCAATCATATCTCTCCCATCTCCATTTCATGAAGTCAACACTTTATTCAGCTGATTTTGTCATTTTCCCTCCGACCTCCTACAGTCCTAGAACCAGTTCCCTGCAGATATTGATGGATGACTGTATCCTTCAAACATGTTTTTGTGTTGTCTCTGACATAATTTCTTCTACCTATAATGTTTAGTTCCCTTCCCTTGAATCCATTCAAGACCTCACTTAAAATAAGTTTGTCTATCCACGGGTTCCTCATCCACAGATTCAGCCAACCCAGGGGCAAAAATATTAAAAACAAACTGCATCTGTATGAAACATATAGAGGGTTCGAAGTACAGTATAACAACTATTTACAGGCATTTACATTGTGTTAAGTATTATAAGTAATGTAGAGACAATTGAAAGTAGACAGGAGGATGTGTGTTGGCCATATGCAAATTCTATATCATTTTATATAAGGAAGGGACTTTATATTAGCTGATTTTGTCATTTTTCCTTGGGCTCCTTAGGATCCTAGAACAAATCCCCTGCAGATACGGATGGATAATTGTGTCCTTCAAACATGCTTTGTACCATTTCTGACAGCAGTTCTCTTTCCTACAGTGTTTTTTTTCTCTTCCTCTGAATCTAGCCCTCAGGGTATTACTTAAAATTCTCCCTTCTAGCTGGGCGCAGGTGGCTCTGAGATCTAAGGATTGCGGTTCAAAGCCAGCCCAGGCACCAAAGTCTGTGAGACTCTTATCTCCAATAAACCACCAAAGAAAACAGAAGTGGCACTGTGGCTCAAGTGGTAGAGTACTTGCCTTGAGCTGAAGAGCTGAGGGACAGCACCAAGGCATAGAGTTCAAGCCCCATGACTGACAAAAAAAAAAAAAAAAAAAACCACAACTCCCTTCTTCCTAAATCTTTCCACACTACTCTCTTCTATGAGCCTGAAGGAATTCTCCCTACTCTGGGTATCTGTTTATATAATGCATTGGTCAATGAATCCATTATTTCTTTTCTTTTCTTTATTTATTTATTTTTTGTCAGTGCCTAGGCACTGTCCCTGTGCTCTTCAGCTCAAGGCAAGCACTCTCCAAGTGAGCCATGGTGCCACTTCTGGTTTTGTAGGGGTTTATTGGAGATAAGAGTCTCACAGACTTTCCTGCCCGGGCTGGCTTTGAACAGTGATCCTCAGATCTCAGCCTCCTGAGTAGCTAGGATTATAGACGTGAGCCACTGGCACCAAGCTATTTCTTTTATTTTTGACTCTGAACTGTTAACTATTTTATTTACGTTTAATATTGCCATCAATTAGTCTACTCGATGAGGAGAGGGGACATGTCATATACTTCTACTATCTACCACTTAAGTTTGGTAACTCACAGAGAAAATGGTCATATAAACTGATTCCTTTCCATCTGGAAGGCCTCTGCTCTCACTCCCACAGATAACTAGGGTTATGATAGGAATGAGAGAATAGAAAAAAGAAATTTGCTTCCATGAAATCACAACCTGGCCTTGTTCAGATATCATCTTTAATATAAAGGCAGGAAGTGTAAGGATAAGAAAAGACTTCCAGAGTCAAAAATAAAATCAGGAGATAATAGAAACCAAGGCTAAAATACTTCTCAATCTTTTCTCCTTCTCTATCACCAAATTACTGTATTCCTCATAACTTTGCTCATAAGTTATCAGAGTTTAAAAAAAAAACAAACGGACCTTTCTTTACGTGTTCATGATGCAATGTGGAGAACAGGACAGCGAAGTTTAAGTCACCTACATCTTGTTGTCATGTTAGTATCTTGCACTCAGATATATCTGTATCTCTGCACACAGATATACAGGTAGAAAGTAGCTCAGGTTCTGGCAGTTGCTTCCTTGAACTTAACAGACTACAGCAAAAAGAGAAACAATAACTGGGTTCAAACTACATAGTTTCTTTAACATATACAGCACCAGAAGATCTGGAAAATATAGAACAAAAAATAATAATCATCCACTGTCCTAACACTCAAAGATTAAAAAATAGTTTTACATTTAGGTGGAATTTCTTTCAATTACTTTTTCATGCACAAATATTTTTCATTTTTTCTTTGGGGAAGGGAGTCCTGGGGTTTGAACTCAGAGCCTCACATTTGCTAGGTTGGTCATCTACCATGGAGCCATACCTTCAGCTCTTTTGTACACTAGGTATTTTGCTTTCTACCATAGATGAAATGGGAGTTCTTCTGAACATTTTTTCCCAGGCTTATCTGGAACTGTGATCTTAACCTCCTACATGGCTGGTGTAAGAGGCTCATGCCACCATACCCAACTATTGACCAAGAAAGTGTTCTCATGAACTTTCTGCCACAATTACCCTTGAGCTGCAATCAGCCCAATCTCAGCCTCCCAAGTAGGTAGGATTATGGGAATGAGTCACCATGTTCAACTATTTTTTTTCACATTTTAAGGACAGAGAAATGCAACTATCTTGATCTGATCATTACATGTTTTGAATAACCACAGTGGACCTCCAAAATATGTACAATTGTTTTGTGTCAATTGAGAAATTTTGGTCCAGGCGTGATAACTCATGCCTGTAATCCTAGCACAAGAGGCAGAAATAGAAGGACTGCAGTTTGAGGCCAGACTAGACAAAAAATCAGATTCCTCATCTCAACAAATAAGTTAGGCAGGAGAACATTTGTAGCTACATAGGAAGCATAGGTAGGAGGGTCTGAGTAGGTAGAAGGATTGTACTCTGAGGCCAGCCTCAGAAAAAAAAATGTTGATAACTTATATGAAAAATAAAAACCAAAGATCTGAGGAATGACTCAACTAGTAGAGTACCTACCTACCAAGCAAGAATCCTAAGCTCCAAGCCCAGTTAACACCATTTCAAGAGAAATTTAAGTTTTGACGTAGGCATGTTGGACCACACATGTAATTTCACACTCAGGAGGCGGAGGCAAAAGATGCTTAGTATGAAGCTAGCCTAAGCAACATAGGCAAAAACTATTTTTAATACATTAAAAAAAAATTACAATCAGGGGCTGGAAAGGTGGCTCAATGGTAGAGTGCTTGCCTTGCATGCATGAGGCCCTGGGTTCGATTCCTCAGCACCACATAAGCAAAAAGAAAAAAGCCGGAAATGGCCCTGTGGCTCAAGTGGTAGAGCGCTAGCCTTGAGCTGAAGAGCTGAGGGACAGCGCCCAGGCCCAGAGTTCAGACCCCATGACCGGACCCAAAAAAAAAAAAATTACAATCAGCTAAGCACCAATGGCTCACACTTGTAATCCTAGCTATTCAGAAGGCTGAGATATGAGGGTGGAAGTTTGAAGCCAGCCCACGCAGAAAAGTCCCCATGAGACTCTTATCTCCAGTAAACTACTCAGGAAAAAGCCAGAAGTGGTGTTGTGGTTCAAGTGATAAGAGTGAGCACAAAGAAACTCAGGAACAGGGTCCAAGCTCTGAGTTCAAGCCCCAGGACCAGCCAAAAAATAAAATTAAAAAAAAATTACAATTGTTTGGCCAACTGAATTTTGTAGCATCATTTTTATAAAGAATATTACAGGGTGCAAATTTTCCCCATTAAACATCATTTTGACTGCCAAAATATAATTTATTTAACCATTCCGATAGTGCTAGATAGATGTAAAACTTGTTCATAAATTTTAGTTTTACAAATAGTTTAGTAAAGAATATTCTTGGAAGGCTATGGATATGCCTGGTATGCTTGAGGTTCCACGTTTTATCCAGAGCACTAGAAAAAGGAATAATATTCATGTATTAATTTATAAATTTAATGCATTTTCCTAATCATATCCTTCGGATAAGTTCTTAAAAGTCCAATTGTTGAGGCAGAGAATGGGAACATTTCTAAACAGCCCTTCAGAAATGCTGTGCCAACCTCTCCCAACAGCAGTGTCTCTGTCATCCACTCTTGCATCAATGGACTGAGTGTGTTCTTGCTATCGTAAATACAACTGAAAATAATTTCACTATTGTTTTTCATTCATTTCTTCAATTTAAAAATGATACTGTACATCTTTCAATGTACTTACTGACTAGACAACTCATATTTTTCTATGAATAGCCTGTTCACCTGTTTATATTTCTATTGAAATTCTAGTGTCTAAAATTCCTGCTGTACATTTCAATCATCAGAGGTGCCAATCCTTTTTTTAAATTTTATTTTCTTGTAAAGATGTTGTACAGAGAGGTTATAGTAAGGTAATGAGTATATTTCTTGTCAAGCATTGTTACCTCCTCCTTTGCTGTTCTCCTACTATCCCTTCCCTCCCCACCCACCAAAGTTGTAAAGTTCATTTCCAACATAGTGTCTTGTGAATATCATTGTTGCAATGGATTATCCTGTGTCCTTGTTTCAGTATTTTGTTATTCCCCTTCCCCTCTACAAATCAGATAAATGTATATACAAGATGCAAGGTAGCAAAATCAAATACAGGGGGCTGGGAAGGTAGCTCAGTGGTAGAGCGCTTGCCTTGCATGCATGAGGCCCTGGGTTCGATTCCTCAGCACCACTTAAGCAAAAAGAAAAAAAGCCGGAAGTGGCGCTGTGGCTTAAGTGGTAGAGCGCTAGCCTTGAGCTGAAGAGCTGAGGGACAGCGCCCAGGCCCAGAGTTCAGGCCCCACGACAAAATAAATAGCAAAAAAAAAAAAACAAAATCAAATACAGTGAGAACAGGGATATGCTATAAGAGGAAGAATATACAAAAGAAACAAAAAGAAATCACATAGTACATTAAAAACAATGACGACAAAGAAAAACCTTGTATCCATATCTTGGGGTTCATTTAGCTTGGGGTTCATTTAGCTTAGGAGATGCCAATTTTTTACTGGCCCTATATGTTATGAGTGTTGCATTTTTATATCTTCAACAAAGATATATGTACTTTAACCTCATAAACATTATTAATAATATCTGTATGCTCTTTTGTTCTTTGTGTGTGTGTGCACATGTGCCCATGACAGTATTGGAGCTTGAACTCAAAGCCTAATGCTGTCCCTTAGTTTTTTCACTAAAAGCTGTTCCTCTACCACCTGAACCACACCTACACTTCTAGTTTATGGTTAGTTGGAGAGAGAGTCTCAAGGACTTTTCCTGCCCAGGCTATAGAATTTCAAGGACTTTCCTGCTCAGTCTGGTTTCAAGCTGCAATCTTCAAAACTCAGCCTTCTTAGTATCGAGGATTATGACATAAACCATCAGCTCCCAGCTTCTTTTGTTCTTTTTCTACTTTTGTTGTCAGCTGTGAGACTTGAATTCAGGGCCTGGGCACTGTCCCTGAGCTCTTTTTCTCAATAGTGCTCTACCACTTTGAACCACAGCGCCACTTCTACTTTTTGAGTAGCTAATTTGAAGAGTCTCATGGAGACTTTTGCCCAGTCTGGCTTTGAACCTTGATCCTCGGATCTCAGCCCTCGGATCTCAGCCCCCTGAGTAGCTAGGATTACAGGAATCAGCCACCCGCACTCGGCCTTCTTTTGTTCTTTTGCTTAAAATATCCACTGTTAACTCTGGGAGTAACTAAATGGCCATTTCATTTATCCATATTTTATTGGCTTAAGATTTGATGTGGTAATATTTAATCACTAATTCAGTCAGTTTGTTGGCTATATAATCTAACTCTTCTTTTGTCCTTTACTAATCTGAATTTTGAAGAATGTATAAAACACTGAACTTACATTTGGGTCCGTTTCAACACTAGATGACTGGTCTCACTAGCCTCCCTGCCTATTCATAAGCCAGTAATCACACTATTTACTTTAAAATAATGTCTGATGGAATACATTTCTCCTTGCAAACATTCTCTTCAAAATTTCTTGGCTTGTCTCATCAGTTTACTCTTCCAAAGGAGCTATCAAAATAATTTTGTCAAGGTCTCCTTAAATATCTTGTGCAAATTTTGATTGAATTCCATTAAATCCACCAATTAATTTGGAGAGCATCAACAGCAGTATAATATTAAATAATATAGCACTTTTCTCTGCATTCATTTTTTTTCTTTTTTCTAACATTGTACTTTTTTTTACTGTGAAAGTACTGTACAGAGGGGTTACAATTACATGGGCAAGATAATGAGTACATTTCTTTTTGGGGGGGGGTCCAGTCATGGGGCCTGAACTCTGGATCTGGGCACTGTCCCTCAGCTCTTCAGCTCAAGGCTAGCGCTCT
>NW_012267332.1:3212517-3246746 GCF_000151885.1 Dipodomys ordii | reverse complement strand
CCAAAGTTGTAAAGTTCATTTTCAACATAACATCTTGTACATCTCATTGTTGCAATGGGTCCACCTGTATCCCTACTTAAATGATTTGTTTTTTCCCTTCCCCTCCACAAATTATACCAACATCAAATACCGTGAAAACAGTCATTTTCTTTTATTTACTTCAGCAAAGCTTTTAGCTTTGGTCATATGAGTCTCAAACATTCTATATATTTATTGCTGAATATTGTTATTACTTATGTTGTTATAACTACTTATATTATTTAAAAATACCCCTCACATCATTTTTCTATGAACAAAGGACATCTTCCCAATATGTGGAAGTATGTAGTACTTCTGTACTAGTCTAATATTGCTCATACATTTGTAGATTAAAAGTTGTATATAAACCAAACTTGGTGGTGCATACCAGGCATCACAGGATGATTGCAAGGTCATCCTGAGCTACATAGCAAATTTGAGGCCAGCCTAGACTATACAACCCAATACCCTGACTAAAAAGATCTTAACGAAGGAAGTGGTACTGTGGCTCAAGCGGTAGAGCGCTTGCCTTGAGCTGAAGAGCACAGGGACAGCGCCCAAATCCAGAGTTCAAGCCCCATGACCGACAAAAAAAAATTATAATGAAACCCTTTTGTACAAGTAATACACACTAGTAAAAATGCAAAACAAAGAGTGTATGTAGTAATGTCCAGATATCACTGTATACACACCACTTAGGGAGTTTAAAAATATACTTTCTGAAACTAAAATATGGCTCAGGTGGTGGTGTGCTACCAGTCTTGAGCAAAAAAGCTAAGCAAGAGTGAAAGGCCCTGAGTTCAAGCCCTAATACCAGCATAACAAATAAAACACTGTATGTCACATTCCCATCCCTAAATAATAATCTTTCCTGATAACTTCACTACCTGATTATACCTAAAAACAGGTTGCTAGTTGGGTATGGTGGCTCACACCTGAAAATCATAGCTACATAGGATACTGAGAGGATAAAAACTTTAAACCATGGGCTGGGAAGGTGGTTCAGTGGTAAAGTGCTTGCCTCGCAAGCATGAGGCCTTGGGTTCGATTCCTCAGCACAACATAAGCAGAAAAAAGCCAGAAGTGGCGCTGTGGCTCAAGTGATAGGGCACTGGCCTTGAGCCCCCATGACCAACAAGAACAGAAAAAAAACCTTTAAGCCAGTCCTGGCAAAAAGTTCACAAAATTCCAATAAACAGCTAGACCCAAGTGGTGTACTCCTACCATCCCAGCTGTGTGGTAAGTATAAATAGGAGAATCAAGTCAATCAAAAAGTGAGACCCTATTAAAAACTAGCGCAAAAGGGGCTGAGGGCATAGCTCAAGTGATAAATCACTTGACTACCAAGAATGATGTCCTGAGTCCAAATCCAGTACTGCCCCCCTTAAAATCCCAGAAATAAATTGTAATTACTAGGATTACAAGCTTCTTAACCTGACCCTAGTCTTACCTTACCATGTGCTCCTAACATCCCAATCAACACAGAGCTTTAGTGCATGTTTCCATCTGCCTGGAGTCTCCTTTTTCTTGTCTGCCTAGTTAATTCCTATTTATAATTCAACTATTAGTTTGGGCATCACTACTTCAAGGAAGATTTTCTCAATATTCTTGATGAGGTCAAATCTCCACATTAGCAAGTTTCATGCCAGAGTGCATCTCCTGGTATATTATTTGTCACTTTGCAAATTTTGCATTTTAATGTTTTTTTTTCCTTTTCTCTGTGAGTCCTGGGGCTTGAACTCAGGGCCTGGGCACTGTCCCTGAGCTTCTTTGGCCTAAAGTTAGTTACTCTTCCACTGTTTCTCTTCCAACCTTTTCTAAGTAGTTTATTAGAGATAAGAGTCTCACAGACTCTCCTGCCTGGTCTGGCTTGGAACCGCAATCCTGAGATGGCAGCCTCCTGAATAGCTAGGATTACAGCCCTGAGCCACCAGCACCTGCTTGTATGTTAATTATTTTTGCAAGTGCATGCTAGAAATGTGCATGCTAGGAACTGCAAGAAAAAACAAAACACTTCCTGTCTGACACACAGTTCATATTGGGCTGGTTTTGCCTAGAATGAACAGGAACAGCACATAAAAAGAAAAAAAATTAGCTAGCAAGCCATTTGAAATGCCATCCAAAAGTAAACAGTTTAAATAAAATTTGGACAGATTACAATATTTGGCTTTGCAACATGACTATCACTAAAGTTTGTTTTATTTACTATAATTTTAAGTAAAATTCTCACATGAAGTCAAACAATAAATCAAAACTAAAAGCAAATTTATTAAGATAATAACATTACATAATTGTACATGATCAGCCCTTGAAATGAATTTAAATGTCTCATGACTAATAACCTGAAAACCACATTAACTCTGAAAAAGTCATTAGATACCATTTTAAAGAGTTTTTGTATCTTAAGTACCAACTTAAATTATAAAGTATGAGAGTGTTTTTATAAACATGGATAAGGTGACAAGTCACATGCAAGTGAGTTTAAATATTATGAATAGGGGACATGGTGGCTTGAGCTTGTAATATTAGTTATGTAAAAAGTGGAAATTGAGGGCTGTGAAGGTGGCTCAGTGGTAGAGTGCTTGCCTTGCATGCATGAGGCCCTGAGTTCGATTCCTCAGCACCACATAAGCAGAAAAAGCCGGAAGTGGCGCTGTTATCTCAAGTGGTAGGGTGCTAGCCTTGAGCTGAAGAGCTGAGGGACAATGCCCAGGCTCAGAATTCAGGTCTCACAACAGGAAAAAAAAGGAGAAGTTGAGGGATCACAGTTTAAGACCAACCTGGGCAAAAAAGTTCAACAAATAAAAATTGATTTAATATATAACATTAATGGGGGAGAAAGATAAAACCACACGATTATAGCAACTTATGTGGGAAGGGCATTTGACAAAATTCAGAATCCTTTCATGATTTAAAAAAATTCATAAAACACAAAAATAGAAAAGTACAGTAGACTCTTGATATCCATGGGTATATGGTTTTCTTTGTCCATCCCAGGCAGGAAAGTCTGTGACACTCATATCTCCAATGAACTGCCATTAAAGCTAGAAGTATAGTAGAGCCTCAGCTTTGAGGGAAAAAGCTAAGGAACAATGCCCATGCCCTTAGTTCAAGCCCCCATACCAGCACAAAAATTAATCAATTAATTAAATAAAATACTTAGGAATAAGAAATAATGGCAAAGTCTTGTACACTGAAAAATACAAAACACTAATGAAAGAAACTGAAAAGGACACAAACATATGGAAAGATAACTCACGCTCATGGATTGGAAGACTTCACATTGTTAAAATGTCCATTTAACTCAATGATCTATAAATCTACTAGGATATCAATATTCTAATGGTATTTTTTTTGGGGTCCGGTTATGGGGCCTGAACTCTGGGCCTGGGCACTGTCCCTCATCTCTTCAGCTCAAGGCTAGTGCTCTGCCACTCGAGCCACAGCGCCACTTCCGGCTTTTTTCTTTTTGCTTATGTGGTGCTGAGGAATCAAACCCAGGGCCTCAGGCATGCAAGGCAAGTGCTCTACCACTGAGCCACCTTCCCAGCCCTAATGGTATTTTTTTTTAAGTACAGAAAAAGAATCGTAAATTTGTTTGGATTCTCAGGGGATCCTGATAAGGCCAAAAAGTTTGTAAAAGAACAAAGTTGGAAGCCTTACAAATCCTAATTCCAAAACATACTACTACAAAGATATAGCATTCAAAATGGTATGGCAATGGTATAAAAAGACATAATGGGTCAGAATAGATAGCCCAGAAATAAGCCCTCATCCATATGGTCAAACAATCTTTAATGAAGGTGCTAAGACCACATAATGAGGAAAAAGTCTCTTCAATAAATTGTACTAGAGAAGGGGATATTCCATATGCCAAAAATGGAACTAGATTAACTTAGACCATATACAAATATCACCTCAAAATGGACTAAAATTAAAAATGCTATATTTTCTTGGAAATGACACCCAAACCACAGCAACAAAAGTAAAAATAAGCAAATAGGACAAAGTAAAAACAAACAAGCTTAAAAACTTCTCTATATCAAGGAAATAATCAATATAGGAAAAAATAACCCAGATAATAAGAAAGTATCATATAGGCATATTTATTCCTGGTTTATTCTGGACTCTCAGTTCTGGGTCACTGATAGATATTTATCCTTTATATCAATACCAGGCTGTCGATTACTATAGCATTGAATCAGACTTTGAAATCACTGTGTGACTATTTTAAATTAAAGTATTAATTCCGTATTGGCTATATGAATTGCAAATATCCCTCCTGTTAGTCATTTGGTAGGTATTACAGTTATCATATAGATTGTTTGGAATCACAGTGCTTATTGTAAATAGCCATTATTTTACTTAATAATACCCCCAAAGCATAAGAGATGCTAGTGATTTAGGTAAGTCAAAGGGAAACATTAAAGTGCCTCCTGTAAGTGAAAAGGTAAAGTTTTGACAAAGGTGTCAAGATAATTTCACCAGAATGATCAGTGCCTTTGCTATAAGGTAAATCATTCCAGAAGCCACATTTTAAAATATAGAATATTGGAGTCCTTATTATACAGTCAACAGGCTGCAGGCCACCAGTTGTTACAAAGGACTGCAGCACGCAAATACACATAACCCAGCTAGGAATCA
This sequence comes from Dipodomys ordii, assembly GCF_000151885.1. Lineage (NCBI taxonomy): Eukaryota > Metazoa > Chordata > Mammalia > Rodentia > Heteromyidae > Dipodomys > Dipodomys ordii. Next base: position 3,242,084 of record NW_012267332.1, on the reverse strand, counting down.
TGCTAAAGAGTAAAGAAATAACAAGAACAATACCAACAAAGACAATTCAGCTCCAATGGAGAGCTGAACTGGGACTCCATGATGACTGGAGATGAGCCAGGAGCCAGGACACAGGACACAATCATGGAGACACATGTGGCATGGAGTCCTGGGGGATAGGCTGGTCAGGGCCTAAATAGGTTGGCACAGGGTGGAGATCCTCGGGAAATTTCCAGTCCCAGGCACTAGACTGAGAGATTCAGTAACCTATCAGCCAAGTGCCTGCCCCTGCCTCCAGGGGTCCAGGGCAAGCCCATTACCTGGGAGGGTTTCCTTCCCCCAGCATGAAGACAAGATGCCAGACCCTACCATCCACCATGTAGCAAATATGGCGCCGGCCAGACCTGGCCTCCTTTTACCACCTTCAACAAATAGTGCTGGGACAACTAGATATCTGCACGAAAAAGAATAAAGTTGGACTACTATCTCAAAATCTACATATACAAAAATTAACTCAAAATGGATCAATTAACCTAAAAACTTATAACTCTTTCTTTTGACAATGAAACAAACACATAGATTCTCAATATTAGTTATTGAGAAAATGTAACTCAAAACCATAATAAGACATCATTTAGTATCCACTAGGATGTCTATACTAAAACACACCACACACACACACACACACACACACACACACACACACACACCACACACATACACAATACACACACCATATGTATTGTCAGGAATATGAATAAAATAAAATTCTCATGTTTATTGATAGAAATTCAAAGTGGTTGTGCTACTGCAGAAAACAGTTTGGCAGTCTCTCAGTAAGTTAAAATATAGAATTACCATATGACTGCAATTCTACTCAGAGACATATTCCCAAAAGGCTGGGAAACAGGTACTCAAATTATGAAGTCATATGAAGAAATGAAGTATGATACATGCAAAAAATGGATAAACCTTTGAAACATTATGCTTATAGAAGGAAGTGAGACACAATAGGTCAAACATTGTATGATTCCACTTACATGAAATACCTGGAACAGACAGAGGTAATGATTGTAGCACACAATGAATTTACTAAATGTTACTGAATTGTTCACTTTAAAATGTTATTTTCATATGATGTAAATCTTACCTCAGAACTCTTAAAATGCAATCCCTAACAATGAATTATATCTATCAAGAACTTAATTAGAAGCAACAACTGACAAACAACACATATTTCTGAAGATGCAGTTTTTCAAATAAAAGTCTCCCAATACTTTCCACTAAAGCTATTTAAAAAGATAATGCTGTTATCAGGTACTCCAAAGTAGGAGGGTGGTGCCTGTAATCCTAGCTACTCTGGAAGCTGAGATGTGAAGATCTGGGCAGAAAATCCCCAGGATACTTTTACTTCTAATTAACTACTCAAAACTGGGAAGTAGAGCTGTGGCTTAAAATGGTAGAATGCTAGCCTTAAGCAAAAGAGCTCAGGGACAGCACCCTGGCCCTGAGTTCAAGTCCCATGACTGACAAAAGAAAGTAGGAGGGTAGGATTAAGGGGAAGAGGGTAGATGAAGGAAGAGAACAATGGAGGGGGAATACAGTCAAAAAATTCAATGAATATCTTACAAAATTAAAATTAAGGGAAGAGGTGGGGAGGAGTGGGAGAGAATGACAGAAGAATTTTTGAATTCTAAGTGATTAAGATTCACTGTATTGGGCTGGAAAGGTGGCTCAGTGGTAAAGCTCTTGCCTTGCATGCATGAGGCCCTGGGTTCGATTCCACAGCACCACATAAACAAAAAGAAAAAAGCCGGAAGTGGCACTGTGGCTCAAGTGGTAGAGCGCAGAGCTGAGGGACAGCGCCCAGGCCCAGAGTTCAGGCCCCACAACCGGACCCCCCCCCCAAAAAAAAGATTCACTGTATTCATATACTGCTTTGTTAAATGGCAACTCCTTTGTATAACTACTTAAAGATAAAAATAAAATTAAATAAATGAGAAAAGAAAAAAAAGGATAATGCTTTTAATTCTCTCTAGATTAAATGGTTTCATGTACCGTATATGAAATTAATGTTTAAATTAATGTTTAGCATTGCTAATTATACAGCTTATTCATTTGATTAGTGAGACTAGGAAATACATTAATTTGTGAATAATGGCATACCCCAGAACTTAAGAACAATGTTTTAAAAAGGTATAATCGTTGGGGGATTTTATTTTTTGAGTTCTAAGTATATTTTAGATATGAGACTCTTGTCTGTTGTATGGCTAGTGAAGATCTCCCAATCCGTGGGCTTTCTATTGATCATGCTTGCTATGTCCTTTGCCATGCAGAAGCTCTGCAATTTCATGCAATCCCATTTGTCCAAACTTTCTTTGATTTGTTGTTTCTGGGTCTTTATTAAGAAAATTTCAGCCTGTGCCAAGGAGACCTACAGTTTCTCCTCTTCCTTCCTGTAATGTTTTCAGGGTGTCTGCTTTGACTCCAAGGTCTTTGATCCCTTTGGAGTTGATTCTGGTGCAGGGTGATATATGGGGAATCTAGCTTTAGTTTTCTACAGTTATTTAACCAATTTTGCCAGCAGCATTTACTGAAGAGGCTGTCTTTCTTCCATTCTATTTTTTTTAGCTCCCTTATCAAAGATTAGGTGGCTATAGGTCTTTGGGTTCATTTCTGGGTCTTCAGTTCTATTCCATTGGTCCTCAGGGGTTTGTTCTTGTGGCAGTACCAAGCAATTTTGATTACTATGGCTTTGTAGTAGAGTTTGAAGTTTGGTATTGATATTGCTCCAGCACTGTTCTTTCTGCTGAGGATTGTTTGTGCTATTCAAGGTCTTTTATTGTCCCATATGAAATTTTGGATTGCTTCTATCATAGAGGTCCTTCACTTCTTTAGTTAACTCCTGGGTATCTTTTTTGGGGGGCTATTACAAAAGGAGTTGCTTTCCTGATTTCAGCCACGCTCTTCTCATTATTGGCATACAAGAAAGCCATTGATTTTTGATGGTTAATTTTGTATCCTGCTACTTTGCCAAAGTTTCGAATCAGCTCAAGTAACCTGGGCGTGGAGTCCATGGGGTTCTTTAAATACAAAATCATGTCATCTACAAAGAGGGAGAGTTTCACCTCATCTTTCCCTAACAAATCCTCAAAGAAACAACCGCCCCATTAATAAGTGGGCTAAAGACTTAAAGAGGAAATAAGAATGGCCAATAGACATACAAAGAAATTCTCAACTGCTCTGGCCATAAAAGAAATGCAAATCAAAACAACATTGAGATTCCACCTCACCCCAGTTAGTATGGCTATAATCAAGAACTCTAAACAACAGATGCTGGAGGGGATGTGGCCAAAAGGGAACCCTATTGTACTGTTGGTGAGAGTGTAAACTTGTTCCACTTTGAAAAGCAGTATGGAGGTTCCTCAAAAGACTCCACATAGAGCTCCCCTATGACCCAGCAATCCCACTTTTGGGCATTTACCTGAATGATCACAAACAAGACCATACTAAAGCTACCAGCACAACTATGTTTATTCACCATAGCTAAGATATGGAACCCAGATGCCCCTCAGTAAATAAATGGATCAAGAAAATCTGGCATGCATACACACACACACACACACACACACACACACACACACAGGAATTCTATGCCTCCATCAGAAAGAATGACATCACCCCATTTGTTAGGAAATGGAAAGACTTGGAAAAATTATATATATATATATATATATATTTTTTTTTTTGTCAGCCATGGGACTTGAACTCTGGGCCTGGGCGCTGGCGCACACACACACACACACACACACACACACACACACACACACACTGGAATTCTATGCCTCCATCAGAAAGAATGACATCACCCCATTTGTTAGGAAATGGAAAGACTTGGAAAAATTATATATATATATATATATATATATATATTTTTTTTTTTTTTTTTTTTTGTCGGCCGTGGGGCTTGAACTCTGGGCCTGGGCACTGTCCCTCAGCTCTTCAGCTCAAGGCGAGCGCTCTGCCACTTGAGCTACAGCGCCACTTCCGGTTTTCTGGTGGTTTATTGGAAATAGGAGTCTCATGGTCTCTCCTGCCTGGGCTGGCTTTGAACCGTGATCCTCAGATCTCAGCCTCCTGAGTAGCTAGGATTACAGGCGTGAGCCACCAGCACCCGGCTTGGAAAAATTATATTAAGTGAAGCAAGCCAGACTCAAAGAAGCATAGGTCCCATGGTTTCCCTTATATGTCTAGGACAAGCAGAAGAGGTCAAAAGCTATATACATATGACCATATAGCCTGATCCTAACCAAAATGAACGCCAAGATAGGGACACAAGAGATTTTATCTTTGTTGCTGTTCTTTTTAATGTACTTATATAATGTACTATGTAATTTTTTATCTCTTTGTATGTTCTTTCCCCATGGTAAAACCCCTAAAGTCACTGCATCTTGTATATACATTTATCTAATTTGGGGAGGGGAAGGGAAATAACAAAATGGTGAAATAAGGATACAGGATGACCCATTGTAATAATGAGATGTACAAGACTGTATGATGAAAAGGAACTTTACAACTTTGCAGTGGGGCGGGGGGGGGGGTTAGGAAAGGGATGGTAGGGGAAAAACAAAGGAGGGTGGAACAATACTCGATAGGAAATGGACTTACTACCTTGCTCACGCAACTGTAACCCCTCTGTACAGTACCTTTACAATAAAAAATATATATTAAGAAAAAAATAACTAAAAATGTATAGTTACCTAACAATATGATCTTAGTTTTCAAACAGCATTTTCCAATAAAAGCTGCAAAGTTCCTTGGAGAAAGGGTTGATTTCAGTACCAAGGCAAAGAATATATAAACCTCACAGGTTTATAAATCTCACAGGTACCAGAATTACCAGTAAAAATGTGATGGGAGAAATTACCAAGAAAAATGTATAGGAGAGGGCATGGCAAAACGACATGGGAGCCAAACTTAAGGAGCTCTCAATGACCCAAAGCTGGAATAATGGGGAAAAATGATGAATATGTTAAGAATATCACTTATAATATGACTCCTTTAACATCTTGGGTTCATCCTGATATAAATAACTAAATGAGGAAGAAAGGATAGCTCTTCCTTACACAAGAATATCAATTAGCAAATATATAGGAAGGGGGCTGGGGACAAGACAGGTTAAGGAGAATGAATATTATCAAAGCACATTATATGCATGTATGAAAATAACACAATGCAACTGTCTATTTGAATGTGTGTATATATAGCATATATTACACAATATATGCTAAAAAACAAATGCAGAGGGATGAGGAAAATAGAAAAACATAATTAGACAGACATCACAGTAATAATTACTGTAGACAAGATCCACTGATGCATGCTAAAATTAGCTTAAGGGAGAAACATGATATTTGCATACTCTCAATCTCCTCTGAGGTGTTTCTAATTACAAAAGAGAAAATAGTACTTTTTAGTGAAGAAATTCACCAGATACTACCATAATCAAGGGACGGACATTAACATCAACAGCAATAAGAAGTATCAACAACGCATAGCTCCTGAAATATGCTTAAGAGGAGTGTTGCATAATGCCTTACAACATATTACACTATGGCTTCTACTCCCATAGAACCACTAAAACTGTTTTTCTTAGGAATACTAATTGAGCTATTACCTGCCAAATTCAAAAGCACTTTGCATATCATCTTACAAAACACTACTCATGATTCACACATTTCTGAAAACCCTTCCTCTCATGGCCTCTGGCACACAATCTATTCTACTCTGCAATTCCGCTGCCACTGTAAATTATTCTTCTTGGGCAAGTCTTCCTTTAGACATTTGTGATTTCAGGTGTTTCTTCCATTTTTTTTTTCACTCTCCAGAAGTTATCTACTACTACAGATAAAAAAAACACCTCCAAGATAATAACTTTCAAACATAAGCATAAGCCCAAATCGTAAGAGTCTACCCCATATATATTAGACATTTTCACCATGATGTCTCATAACTAGCTTAAACTTCACAGAACCCAAACTGAACATGTGTTTATTTTCTCCATCTTCTTAAACTCTCCAAAACTGTACCTCCCTATCAAAATTATTATCTACCCAGCCAGCTGTCCAAGCCAAATACCTTGAGAGCTATTTTGTATTCTATTTTTGTCTTCCTTGAACTTGGCAAAAAATTACTCCCTGACTCTGGCTAACTTTACCTTCTAAACATCTCTATAATCACCACTGCATCCTTCATTAAGGCTAACCTCTTCTTGCCAATACTACTATAAACTCCTGTGTTTTCAAACAAAATTTCTCCATACCTCCAATCTTGTCCACCTACAATCTACTCGCCAAACTTGCTCAGCAAGCACAAGGCTCTGGTACAGCTAGGATTCATTCATGATTATAGCCCCAGTGCCTAGTATAATGTCTGCCAAACAGTAGGTACCCAATAAATGTTGGTTTAGAGCATGATTTAATTTGATCCCAGCACCAAAAATGGCTTAGGATGATAGTGTCATGTTCTTTTTATAAATGTATAACTGTGTTAGGTGGTGCTTAACCCCAGAAACAGAAAATAGTATGGCTTCAATTTTTTAAAGTATTACAACAGTCTAAGCTAATAATATTTAAGAATTTGTTTAAACAACAGTTTACAAAAGGTTTATTTAAATAGCTTTAAGCAAGTTTTTCATCAAAGCAATTGATATAGGAAGTAAAATCATCAGAGAGAGTAGTAAAAATTAGAGTTAGCATGATGAGGGGGAAAAAATGAGTCAAAAGACCCAGGCTGTAGTTTCAGTTCCTTTACTCATTAAGTGGAGTATAAAATGGTCTGCTGGAGAAAAACTCAAAACAGAAATAATCACAGTGTCCTTTAAAAACAAAACACAACTGTTGCCAAGCACTGGTGGCTCCACATGTGTAATCCTAGCTACTCAGGAGGCCAAGAGATCTGAGGATCATGATTCAAAGCCAGCTGGGACAGGAAAGTCTGTAAGACTCATCTCCAATTAAGCACCAAAAAGCCGCAAGTAGAGCTGTGACTCAAGTGGTAAAACCACAAAAAAACCTCAGGAACAATGCTCAGGCCCTGAATTCAAGCCCCAGGACTAGCGCAAATGAAACCTTTATCCAATCATCTTAAGCCAGAATAACAACAGCAAAATTTAAACGTTTACAATTAATAAAGTATTTTTATATACATCATTTTTCTCGATCCTCCCACGAATAGTGGGAATGGGTAAGGTAAATCTTATTTACATACCTATTGCATACTCTAAAAACTCTAAGACTGAGATAAATAACTAATACAAGGTGACGCTTTCTTTACTGTTTCAAAACCTTGTTTTCTTCCCTTGATACAAGAATGTTTTGATGGCAAGTTCTGATAACTCTCATGACAGGCAGTACAAGCCCTTATCATTTCTGTCCTATATTACTTCAATATCCTCCTAACTGATGATGTCCCTATCTCCAATCCCTGCATATTTCCTTCAAACTACAGCCAGAATCATATTCCTAAAACAAATTTAATAATGGCATCTCCTATTTAATATTAGTCATCCTTTAGTATACATGGAGGATTAGTTCCAAGACTGCCTTTCCCACAGATACCAAAACCTCTAGCATTTAAAATGGTGTTGTATTTGTGTATAATCTTCACAATGCTCCTATATACTTTAAATCATCTTTAGATTGTTTATAATACCGAATATAAATGTAAACACTATGTAAACAGTTCTATTGTACTGTTTAGGGAATGACAAAAAACTGTACATGTGTGGTACAGACACAATTTGCGGGGGGGGGGGGGTTCGGTATTGGAGCTTGAACTTATGACCTCACACTCTCAGCTTTTTGGCTCATGTCTGATGCTCTACCACTTTAGCCAGACCTCTAGTTCTGTTCCTGAATATTTCTGATCTGTACTTGGTACAACTCATGGTTACGGAGAGCACACTCTACTTTCTAACTGACCATATCCAAAAGACCCCTCTGTGATAGAAATATTCAGTATAAGAAATATAATAGCTACTTAGGCAAAAATGGCTAGTGAGAGCTTGAATGATGTCTATTGTGACTAAATTAATAAATTTGTAATTTTAATTGAAAACTAGAATTGCAACATGCAATATCTACTGTACTGATGGGTGAAGCTCTAATCAATATGGAGCCTTTTTTCTGAACCTAGTGAAAATCACTGAATAAAGTGAAGGCAGGAAGAAGTGAAATTTTAAAGCACCTTATAAACTGAAAACATTCTAAAAATAACTGGAATTATGGGTTATAGGCTAAGTGCAGAGTACTAGCCTAAGTGCAAAGTGCCTTTTTTTAATTTTGCTTTTCTGTATTTTCTAGTCTTTCAGTAGTGGGTTTATACTATACTATTTTAGTGTTTCTTTTTAAAATATAAGAACTTGATTTAAAAAAAACATCAATATAGCTAGCTTTTTATTAAGCAGAACCAAGTACAATACATAAAATAATGTACTACAAAGTGGAAGAAACCATTAAAATGGACACTGGAACCTGATTTTCAGAGAATCCCTCAATTCTACATTAAAGTAACAATAAAAACTTGAGGTACATATAAATTCCTTAATTTTTTTTTTTTAGTCCGGTCGTGGGGCCTGAACTCTGGGCCTGGATGCTGTCCCTCACCTCTTCAGCTCAAGGCTAGCGCTCTACCACTTGAGCCACAGCACCACTTCCGGTTTTTTCCTTTTTGCTTATGTGGTGCTGAGGAATCGAACCCAGGGCCTCAAGCATGCAAGGCAAGCACTCTACCACTGAGTCACCTTCCCAGCCCTCCTTAAATTTTCTTTTATGCTGGTACTGTGGCTTAAACTTAGAGCCTGGGCACTGTCCCTAAGCTTCTTTGTTCAAGGCTAGATTTCTACCACCTGGTCCACAGCTCCAGTTCTGGCTTTTTGCTGGTTAAGTGAAGGTTAAGAGACTCAGGGACTTTTCCTGCTTGGCTTCAAAGAGCAATCCTCAGATCTCAGCTTCCTGAGTAGTGAAGATTATAGGCCACTGGCACCTGGCCTTCAAGAGACTTAATCTCCAATTCACCAGCAAAAACTGTAAGTGGATGGCTGGGAAGGTGGCTCAGTGGTAGAGCGCTTGCCTTGCATGCCTGAGGCCTTGGGTCCAATTCCTCAGCACCACATAAGCAGAAAAAGCCGGAAGTGGCGCTGTTATCTCAAGTGGTAGGGTGCTAGCCTTGAGCTGAAGAGCTGAGGGACAGCGCCCAGACCCATAGTTCAGGCCCCACGACCGGACCCAAAAACACACACACAAAAAAAAAACTGTAAGTGGATGTATGGTGAGCTCAAGTGGTAATGGGTCATCTTTGAGCAAAACTGCTAAGTGAGTACGTGAAGCCCCGAGTTCAAGTCTGTGTACTAGCCCCATAAAATATTTAAATATTTTGATAATGAGTAATTAATATATTTACTGCATTTACCATTTAATCAAAATTCTTATTACATTACTACTCTCACTCACCACTCAGTGCAAACCTTATCTTGCCACCAGTTTCTTAGGAGCTCCATTACAGAGAGCCCAACTAGCTGAAAATATATATATTTGCCCACAGTTCTTAAGCAGTGTAGAGGGGTGTCTGATCCCCCTAAATTCCACACAAAATGAAGTATGTGTATATACAATGTATCCTTTTCCCTAGGGAGAAAGCCCAGGTCTTTTATTTGATTTTCCAAGGGACTAACAAAAGAAAGTTTACAGAATCTTTTATGAACTTCCACTTTACTAATCTGAATAACAAATTCAAAATAATTTGTCAATGTCTTAGAAAATGATACTTATTCAACTCTATGAAGAGTCCTTAGAATTCTTCTCAGTGCCACTTCTATAATATTACCTTTGTATTACCATTCCTTATCATTTCCAATCCATGTAAACTTCACCTTTATTTACAACTTCTATAGCACTGCTGTTTTTCACCCAGTATAACCTGTGTCTACCTTCCCTACATGATTTTAGAACGTAATTTATGTTTTCTTCCACTTTATTTCCATCTCCCCAATATTAGCAAATACTAAACTTTTCATGAATCTCAAATTTTCTATTCTTACTCTTGAATGTACAAGTGCTTCGAGAAAATGCAGAATACAAATTTGTCCCATTAAAAATTCATGTGAAGGGGCTGGGAAGGTGGCTCAGTGGTAGAGCGCTTGCCTTGCATGCCTGAGGCCCTGGGTTTGATTCCTCAGCACCACAAAAGAAAAAAAGAAAAAAGCCGGAAGTGGTGCTGTGGCTCAAGTAGTAGAGCGCTAGCCTTGAGCTGAAGCCTTGAGCGCCCAGGCCCAGAGTTCAGGCTTCACAACCGGACCCCCCCAAAAAAAATTCATGTGAAGCCAGGTACCAGTGGTTCACACCTGTAATCCTAGCTACTCAGGAGGCTGAGATCTGAGGATCCTAGTTCAAAGCCAGCCTGGATAGGAACATCTGTCAAACTCTTATGCCCCATAAACCACTAGAAAACTGGAAGTGGGGCTATGGCTAAAGCAGTAGAGCGCTCGCCTTGAGCTGAAGAGCACAGGGACAGCACCCAAGCCCAGAGTTCAAGCACCACAACTGACCAAAAAAAACCCAAATTCATGTGAAGTGTGGAAGTGCCTACCTGTAATCACAGCACTCTGGAGGCTCAGGAGTATGTCACATTCAAGGCAAGCTAGGCTTGAGATCTCATCTCCAAAATAAAAGTTAATATGAAGTTCCATTTGGCCTATGTTGTTCCTGAAACAGTACTATTACTACCAATAAACAGTGCCCACAAAGTAGAGATACTATGTACAAAGAACCAAGGGATTAGAGTTGGGACACAAATAAATTAAAGAAAACCTTAGAGATCCAGTAGTCAAATCTTAATGGTACACAGAACCTGAAGTTCAACAAAACAAATGAAATGAGGGAAGGGGTAGCACTGTTCAAAAAAAAAATCACTACTTTGTGACTTGTTCTAGTATCTCCTAGCACCAGAATCAAGACTAGAACTCAACTCTTTTTTTTGTCGGTCATGGGGCTTGAACTCTGGGCCTGGGCGCTGTCCCTCAGCTCTTCAGCTCAAGACTAGAGCTCTACCACTTGAGGTACAGCACCACTTACGGTTTTCTGAGTGTTTATTGGAGATAAGAGTTTCATGGACTTTCCTGCCCGGGCTGGCTTTGAACCGAGATCCTCAGATCTCAGTCTCTTGAGTAGCTAGGATTACAGGCCACCAGCGCCTGGCTTAGAACTCAACTCTTAAAACTCATAGTTTGCCAGTTTCTTCTTTATGCCCTAATTATTGTCCTGACCAAGAGTAAGAATGAAAAACTTGAGACTGGTGACTAGGTTAGCATTTGCTAGCATTGGGTTCTGAAATCAACAGAAAATGAGCTGTGATCCTGAATGGTACAAAGGCAGTTCTATGTTTACAAAGTAATCTTTAAACCTGAAACAGTAGCCCATGCCTGTAATACCAGCTACTTGGGAACAAAGGCAGAAGAATTGAGAGCTCAAGGCCAGCCCAAAGTTAGCAAGACCCTATCTATCTTTTTGTCAATCATGGGGCTGGAACTCTGGGCCTGGGTGCTGCTCCTCGGCTCTTCAGCTCAAGGCTAACACTCTACCACTTGAGCCACAGCACTATTTCCAGCTTTTTCTGATTTTGTGATGCTGAGAAATTGAACCCAGGGCCTCATGCATGCAAGGCAAGCACTCTACCACTGAGCCACCTTCCCAGCCCCACAAGAAAGACCCTATCTTAATAACAAAATATGTCATGAACATGTGTGGAAAGGTACCAATAAAAATCTCTGCCCAGGGCTAGGAAGGCGGCTCAGTGGTAGAGCGCTTGCCTTGCATGCCTGAGGCTCTGGGTTCAATTCCCCAGCACCACATAAGCAAAAAGAAAAAAAGCCGGAAGTGGCGCTGTGGCTCAAGTGGTAGAGCGCTAGTCTTGAGCTAAAGAGCTAAGGGACAGAGCCCAGGCCCAGAGTTCAGGCCCCACGACCAGACTCAAAAAAAAAAAAAATCTCTGCCCAAATGGCATGATCTTGTATTTAAAGAACCCCATGGACTCCACTACCAAATTATTTGAGCTGATCCCAAACTTTCACAAAGTAGCAGGATACCAAATTAACCCTTAAAAATCAATGGCTTTTCTGTACGCCAGTAACAAGAGCAGCTGAAATCAGGAAAGCAACTCCTTTTGTAATAGCCCCACAAAAGATACCCAGGAGTTAACTAAAGAAGTGAAGGACCTCTATGATGAAAACTTTAAAAACTTGAAAAAGGAAATTAAAGCAGAACTAAGGAAGTGAAAAAACCTCACATGCTCCTGGATTGGAAGGATTAACATCGTGAAAACGGCAATACTGCCAAAGGGTATCTACAAATTCAATGTGATATCTATCAATATCCCAACTTCATAGAAGTTGCAATAGAAGAATCAATAGAAGAAGAAATAGAAGAAATAAATAGAAGAAGTAATGCAAAGAAATAGAAGAAGCAATCCAAAGTTTCATATGGAACAATAAAAGATCCCGAACAGCAAAAACAATCTTTAGCAGAAAGAACAGTGCTGGAGGAATATAAATACCAAACTTCAAACTCTACTACAAAGCCATAATAATCAAAATTGCTTGATACTGGCACAAGAACAGACCTGAGGACCAATGGAATAGAACTGAAGACCCAGAAATGAACCCATACATCTATAGCCACCTAATCTTCGATAAGGGAGCTTAAAAAAAATAGAATGGAAGAAAGACAGCCTCTTCAGTAAATGCTGCTGGCAAAATTGGTTAAACACCTGTAGAAAACTAAAGCTAGATCCCCATATATCACCCTGCACCAGAATCAATTCCAAATGGATCAAAGACCTTGGAGTCAAAGCAGACACCCTGAAAACATTACAGGACAGAATAGGAGAAATCATAGGTCTCCTTGGCACAGGCCGAAGTTTCCTTAATAGAGACCCATATCAACATATCAAAGAAAGGTTGGAAAAATAGGATTGCATGAAACTGCAGAGCTTCTGCATGGCAAAGGACATAGCTAGCAAGATCAATAGAAAGCCCACAGATTGGGAGAAGATCTTCACTAGCCATACAACAGACAAGGGTCTTATATCTAAAATATAGGTGTAACTCAAAACACTAAATCCTCCAACAACAAATCCTCAAAGAAACAACTGCCCTATAAATAAGTGGGCTAAAGACTTAAAGAGAAACTTCTCTGAAGAGGAAATAAGCATGGCCAATAGACATACGAAGAAATGCTCAACCTCTCTAGCCATAAAAAAATGCAAATCTCAATGTTTTGAGATTCTATCTCACCCCAGCTAGAGTGGCTCTAATCAAGAAATCTAGTAACAACAGATGCTAGAGAGGATGTGGCCAAAAGGGAACCCTACTGCATTGTTGGTGGGATGGTAAACTCGTTCAACAACTTTGGAAAGCAGGATGGAGATTCCTCAAAGACTCCATGTAGAGCTCCCCTATGACCCAGCAATCCCACTTTTGGGCATTTACCCAAATGATCACAAACAAGACCATACTAAAGCTACCAGCACAACTACGTTTATTCACCATAGCTAAGATATGGAAGCAACCCAGATGCCACTCAGTAGATGAATACATCAAGAAAATGTGATATTTTATATATATATATATATATATATGAATTCTATGCCTCCATCAGAAAGAATGACATCACCCCATTTGTTAGGAAATGGAAAGATTTGGGAAAACATTATATTGAGTGAAGTAAGCCAGGCCCAAAGAAACATAGGTCCCATGATTTCCCATGATTTCCCTTATCTGCAATAACTAGTATATGTCTAGGACAAGCAGAAGAGGTCAAAAGCTATGTACTCATGACCATATAAGCTGATGCTAAGGGAAATGAACCTCAAGATAGGGACACAAAAGATTTTCTCTTTCTTGCTGTTCTTGTTCATGTACTTATAATGTACTGTGTGATTTTTTTTGTTTCTTTGTATGTTCTTCCCCCATGGTATAACCCCTGTTGTCACTGTATTTGATTCCAGTGTCCTGCATCTTATATATACCTTTTTCTAATTTGGGGAAGGGAGGAGAAATAACAAAATGCTGAAATAAGGATACAGGATGACCCATTGTAATAATGAGATGTATAAGATACTATGTTGAAAACGAACTTTACAACTTTACAGGTGGGGGAGTCGGAGAGGTGGGGAGGAAAGTATGTTAGAAGAAAAACAAAGGAGGGAGTAACAAATGCTCAATAGGAAATGGACTCATTACTTTGCTCATGTTACTATAACCCCTTTGTACAGTATCTTTACCAAAAAAATACATATAGAAAAAATCTCTACCCATAACAAAAGTTAATAGAACATATAAACAAAAGGGCTGTTGGTGAGTCTCAAATGGTAGAGCACTTACCTAGCTTGCAGGAGGCCCCTACAAGGGTGGAAGGAAACAACTATTTAAATTATGATGAATAGTTTATTCTGCCTCTTAGTAGTTAACATTAAACAATGTATGGATGTATTAAAATATCACATAGTACCTCATAATTGTGTGAAACTTTTGTTTTATATATCAGTTAAGAATAAATTTAAATTTAAAAAGACTGTCTCCTAATAAAAGAACTATGCAGTGGTTTGATGTTTCAGTTCTCTCAAAATTCCTATGTTGAAACAGGCTAACCAATATGATAGGATTAAGATTAAGACGTGGGGCCATTTGATGATAATTATTCAGATTAAAGTAGACCTTCCATGAATAAAATTAGTGCCCTTATAATAAAAGAAGTCCCACAAAGCTGACTTACCTCTTCTACTGGGTGGAGACACAGCTAAAAGGCATGATTTATGAATCAAAGAGCAGACCCTCACCAAATACCAAATCTGCTGCTACCTTGATCTTTCAAAATAAATTCTGTTTATAAGGCACCCTAATTTATGGTATTTTTTTTAATTTTTTTTATTGTGAACATACTGTACAGAGGGGTTACAATTAGATGGGCAAGATAATGAGTACATTTCCTATCAAGCATTGTAGCCTCCTCCTTTGTGGTATTTTGTAATAGTTACTCAAATGGACTAAGACTATCAAGTGCAAGAAATTCTTTTTTTTTTTTTTTTTTTTTGTCGGTCATGGGGCTTGGACTCTGGGCCTGGGCGCTGTCCCTTAGCTCTTCAGCTCAAGGCGAGCGCTCTACCACTTGAGCTACAGCGCCACTTCCGGTTTTCTGGTGGTTTATTGGAGATAGGAGTCTCACGGTCTCTCCTGCCTGGGCTGGCTTTGAACCGTGATCCTCAGATCTCAGCCTCCTGAGTAGCTAGGATTACAGGCGTGAGCCACCAGCTGAGCCACCAGCGCCTGGCAAGAAATTCTTTCTTAGATACATAAATCCCTTTTTCTGCAACTGAAGTCCCTGTCTTTGTATTAAAACCTAATGCCACAAGTAAATTCCGCTATCACTGAAATACTAGAAAGATATCTTCTCCTTTTGTTTATTTAAACAATCTTTTAAGAAGTTAAAATGTCACCCTCCAATCTTCTTAGTTCCATGTTAAGTAATCTACTTAAAGTCATCCTGATTTTTTTTCCTATAAAGTCAGTTTTTCATTTGCATTGCATTTTGTATTTCCTTAGTAATCATTATGCTTTCTAAATATGCATCGTTATGCTTTGAAACTTAAATGTGAACTAGGATCTCTATAAAGCAGAACAGGAGGATTATTTGCCTAATGTTGTCAAATTCCCACAATCAGTACTATGAAGGTCAGAAGAAAAGATTTTTAGCCTTTATCTACTTGATTAAGTATCAGCAGCCAAAGGCGGGAGAGCGGGAAGGGTGAACTACTGAGAGAAATTAAGCTCAAAACTAAATGAAACACACGAAGTCTCCTACAAACCAAACAGAAAGAACACAGCATTTCACATATGGGATGAAAACCGAGGAAGCTTTTTGAAGTTACTCCTCAGAAAAACTGGTAAAAAAAAATTATGAAATGACAACCACCTAAACTCCCTAAAATGGTTCTCGCAGCTTATGACAAATGCAGCAACATTTACTGATGAAAATCTATGAGAGCCAAATGGTAGAGCATGAGCCTTGAGCTGAATTGTTCAGGGACAGCTCCCAGGCCTAGAGCTCAAGCCCCACGACTGACAAAAAAAAAAAGAAAGAAAGAGAGATCTTTCATGCGATTGTGTCTAACATATTTATAAGATTATATCTTTGTTGCCTTGTATGTCCCTCCCCCGTGGTATAACCCCTGCTTTCACTATATATGGTGTTGGTATATGTGGAGGGGAAAGGAAAAAACAAATTGTTAAAACAGGGATACAGGCGGACCCATTGCAACAATGAGATGTACAAGTCATTATGTTGAAAAACCAAACTTTACAACTTTGGTGGGGTGGGAGAGGATACGAAGGGACCGGAAGGGGAAACAAAGCAGGAGGCTACAATGCTTGATAAGAAATGTGCTCATTATCTTACCCACGTAATTGTAACCCCTCTGTACAGTATTTTCACAATAAAAATATATTAAAAATAAAAAATGGATATAAAGATACATTTATCTTACAAAATCATTGCAATGTTTAGTAATTCTTTCAGACAATCACATTCCTCCTTTTGTGACAATAAAAATAAATATTGGGTTTATTTGGTATAAAAAAAAGAAAATCTATGAGAGCTTAGTTAGAAATTAGATGAACTTGAACCTGCTCCTTGCCTCCTCCTCTCAGTTCAATGAGATGGAAAATTGACTTGAGATGGAAGCGGAACCCCTTCCTCAAGGTCTTAAGTCTAATGCTATCTTTCTTAGGGTGGGTATAACATAACATCACTATTTCTTACTCTGCCCCCAGCAACCCATTACTGAAGCTAAATTCTTGAGCATTGTGCTCACACATCCCCACTAGAGGAACAGGCTATATCTTGGGCATGGTACTGCTGAGAATAATCAAGTCCCAATCACCCTAGCCCTGGCTCCTAATATATGGCTTCTATATAGGAGAAATAAGTCACTGCTCCTACTTCCCCCACATAGCACTTGGTTCCCCACTTACAAGTACACTTGTGTCACCATATCCGGATCCAGACTTGTGACTGGGAGATTCAGCCTGGGGGTGGGGAGTTGAAGAAAAGATGGCCCTGAAGTAGGTACCTTTTCAGGAAAAACTGATTTCACTTACAACTAGGTGTGTAAACATTCACAATTAAATTTACTCTTAAAAACAGTGGAGGGGGGGGCTGGGAAGGTGGCTCAGTGGTAGAGCGCTTGCCTTGCATGCATGAGGCCCTGGGTTTGATTCCTCAGCACCACATAAGCAAAAAGAAAAAAGCCGGACAGTGGCGCTGTGGCTCAAGTGGTAAAGTGCTAGCCTTGAACTGAAGAGCTGAGGGACAGTGCCCAAGCCCAGATTTCAGGCCCCATGACCGGACCCAAAAAATAAATAAATAAATAAATAAAACACTGGAGGGGCTAGAGCTGGGTGCCAGTTGCTCACCCCTGTAATCCTAGCTACTGAGGAGGCTGAGATCTGAGGATTATGGTTCCAAGCCAGCCTGGGCAGCAAAGTCCTTGAGACTGTTTCCAATAAACTACCAGAAAACCAGAAGTGGCACTGTAGCTCAAGTGGTAGCGTGCTAGCCTTGAGCTGAAGAGCCCAAACTTCAAGCCCCACAACCGCAGGGGGGGTGGGAGGGACAAAAAACAGTGGAGGGGCTGGGAATGTGACCTGGGGGTAGAGTGTTTGCCTAGCATGCATAAAGCCCTGAATTTGATTCCTCAGTACCACATAAACAGAAAAAGACGGAAGTAGCACCGTGACTCAAGTGGTAGAGCATTAGCCTTGAGCAAAAGAAGCTCAGGGACAGTGCCCAGGCCCCAAGTTCAAGCCCCAGGACTGGCAAACAAAAACAGAAACAAAAGCAAAAAAAATAGTGGAGGTTGAGCTGGGCATGGGTGACTCACACCTATAATCCTAAATACTTCAGGAGGCTGAGATCTGAAAATCATGACTCTAAGACAACTAGGGCAGGTAAGTCTCAGACTCTAAATACCAAAAAAAGCTGGAAGTGGAGCTGTGGCTCAAGTGGTAACACAATCGCCTTAAACAAAAAAGTTCAGAGACAATGCCCAGGCCCTAAGTCCCAGGACTGCTACATGTACATGACCTTGTGTGCACACACGCACACGTGGTGGAGGTTATAGAAAATGGCAATTGAGAAGAGATCAGTAGACTCTTTGGCCATAAAGGCTAAACTGTAGGGAAGTTAGTTTGCCCCCGGAGAACTAAGGAAAGAGATCGCAAAGAGGACCCTGCCTTAATGAGGAAAAAACAATCTCTCAACACTGATTTTAACTATTTTCCCTTGCTTTACACAATATAACATTTTACACCCCCAGGGCATGTTGAAAGCAACAGTATGATCAGCAGCAATTATTGGAGTATAACTGGAAAACAGACAAAAGAGATCCTGCCCAAACCATTATCATCCCAAGGAGACTGTAGGCATACCAAAGTCTGTGTCCCCTGAGAAGCAATGTCAGGTTTAACAGAGAGTAGGCAGTGACAGGCAGAGACAGCACTAAAATAATCTACCTAGTCTCTAAACAAATAAACAAATAATAAGCCCCAAGAGGTAGGAAACCAGTAGCCAGAGTTGTTATATTATCGAAAATATGTAGCTTCATGCTAAAGAACAGTAAGTATGATCTGGGGGGAAAACAGTCAAGGAAAAAATGTCATTAATATTTGTCAAAAATAATATTATATTGAAGAGAAAAGGCCTTCAAAGTAGTCATTGTAGCTGGGCATGTGGTTCACACCTGTAATCTTAGCACTTGGGAGGCGAGGCAGGAAAATTAGGAGATAGAGACTAGACTATGATAACTAGTGAGACACTGTCACAAACAAAATAAAACAAAAGTAGTCATAATATTTGTAAAGACTAATGTTTATATCAAAGATGTAAAGAAATATGTAATAACAATGCCACATACAGAACATCAATAAGTAGAAATTGTGAAAAATAAATACATTAACTTAAAAAATTCATTAAAGGGGATAAACAGGAAATCTGAACAGGAAGAACCAAGGAATTAAAGACAGACAATAGATTATGCAAATTGAATAACAGAAAGGGGTAAAGAAAATGAACAGAGCTTCAAGACACAGAACATCTTTAAATGTACCCACGTATACATGACAAATGTCTCAAAGAGGAGAGAAAAACTGAAGAAAAACTATTTGATAAAATAGTGCTGGTTTATTAGTACAAAAAATAATGTCCACATCCAGGAAGCTCAACAATCTCCAAGTATAAAAAAATACAGAGACCCACAGACTCATAATAGCAAAAATACTGAAACTCAAAACCAAGAAGAGATTTTTTAAAGAAAAGACTCATTCCTAACTAACCAGGGAACTCCAAGATTAGGAGCAAATCTCTTAGCACATAACATGAAAGACAGAAGTGTGTGTTAGCATATACAGATATGCTCCAAGAGCAAATTTCCTACATCTAGCAAAGATTTTGTTCAAAAATTAAAGTGAAATAAAGATATTTCCTAGGCAAGCAAAAACTGGGAGAGACTACTGCTAAAATAACCACCTCATAACAAAGAACCGGTACTTAGGAATGAAAGTGAGGGGCCCCAGCAGTAATTCCAATCTAGACAAACAAATCAAGGAGGATCAGTAAAGGTATGACCACCAAGTTTATACTTTTTCTGCTTTTTTTCTTTTAACTAATTTAAGAGGCAATTATATAAAACAATTATGCCCATACTATGTATGTATATGATACAGTAGTGAAACTGCAGCATATAGAAATATATCTCAAGTGACATCATAAAGGAGATGGGAGGAACACAACCATATTAGGACAAATGACTTTAGATAGTAACTCAAATACATAAAAAATAACTACAATTAATAGAGCAATAAAAGCTCTAAATACATACTTGACCTTTCTCAGCTTCTTTAGAAAACACAAAAATTATATAAATTAATAATTATACTAAATATTGTTAGGATCATAGTATTTTTGGGGGGGGGTCCGGTCGTGAGGCCTGAACTCTGGGCCTGGTGCTGTCCCTCAGCTCTTCAGCTAGCTCAAGGCTAGCGCTCTACCACTTGAGCCACAGCGTCTCTTCCGGCTTTTTTTTCTTTTTGCTTATGTGGTGCTGAGGAATCGAACACAGGGCCTCAGGCATGCAAGGCAAGCGCTCTACCACTGAGCCACCTTCCCAGCCCAGGATCATAGTATTTATAATCATAAATAAAACAATAGCTGGGCCTTGGTGGCTCACACCTCTAATCCTGTATTCTAAAAATACTGAGATCTGAGAATCTCAGTTTGAAGCAAGGCCAGGCATGTCGATGAGACTATTTTTTGTCCATCCTGGGGTTTGAACTCAGAGCCTGGGCACTGTCCCTGAGCTTTTGTGTTCAAGGCTAGCACTGTACCACTTTGAGCCACAGCTCTCCACTTATGGTTTTCTGGTAATTAATTTGAGATAAGAGTCTCACAGATTTTCCTGCCAGGACTGGCTTTGAACCGGGATATTCAGATCTCAGCCTCACAAGTCACTAGGATTACAGTCATGAGCCACCAGCACCTAGCTCCTTGATGCATAAATAAATAAATAGGAAGGAAGGAACCAGAAAACCATGAGTAATGTTTCTATGTCTCACTAGAATAAAATTTTAAATATTTAGGAAAAATAGCATATGGTAAATTTTGATGACCTCAGAATTGGCAATAGATTCTTAGATATAATACCTAAAGTATAAGCAAAAGTAAAAATAATTTAACAAAATAAGAAACTTTTGTTTTAGTGCTAAGAACAGAACTCCATGGCCTTGCACATGCTAAACACTTGGCTGCATCACTGAGTTATACCCCCATAATAAAAAGAAAAAAATTTGTGCTTCAGAGAATACTATTAGGAACCTAATGAGAAAACTCGCACAGTAATTTAAAAAATGCTGCAGCAAAATGGATGGAGCTGGACATCATATTAAATGAAATTAGCCAGATTTAGAAAGATAAGGATTCTAAGTTTTCTCTCATAAGAAAAAAAAATCAAGATTTTATGACAGGAAACCACAAGTCATGGCTAATACCCGAATTCTTAGCTATTTGGAAGGCTAAAATGTAGAGGATTGCAGTTCAAAGCCAGATTGGGCAAAAAATGCTTGAAAGACTTTTTTTTAAAGCTATTAGCTGGATGTGTTAGACAGTACCTAACATTCCCGATATATGGGAAGTTCAGATTAGGAGGATCATGTTTCAAGGCCAGTCCAGGTGAAGAATTTTGGAAGAGTCTAGTTTTTTTTTTTTGGGGGGGGGTCCGGTAGCGGGGCCTGAACTCTGGGCCTGGGCACTGTCCCTCAGCTCTTCAGCTCAAGGCTAGCGCTCTACCACTTGAGCCATAGCACCACTTCCGGCTTTTTTTTTTCTTCTTATGTAGTGCTGAGGAATTGAACCCAGGGCCTCATGCATGCAAGGCAAGTGCTCTACCACTAAGCCACCTTCCCAGCCCCGGAAGAGTCCATTTTAATGAACCAAGCTGGGTACAGTTGGTATGGCAGAAGTATAAACTAGAAAAGGCATGATTCAAATTTGGATTTGGCAAAAAGCAAGACACTGTCACAAAAAAATTGAGCATAAAAGGGTTAGAAGAAGCTGGGTACCAGTGAGTGACTCATGCCTATAATCCTAGCTACTCAGGAGGCTGAGATCCAAGGATTGCAGTTCAAAGTCAGCCCAGGCAGGAAAGACCACGAAACTTTTTTAATAAGTTTTTTATTGTGAAAATACTGTACAGAGGGGTTACAGTTACATAAACAAGGTAATGAGTACATTTCTATGGAACATCGTTATACCCTCCTTTGTTTTTCCCCTACTATCCCTTCCCTCCCATCTCCACAGCTACAATCCCCCCACACCTAAATTGTAAAGTTCATTTTTCGACATAATATCTTGTACATTTCATTGTTACAATGGGTCAACCTCTATCCCTATTTAAACAACTTGTTTTTTCCCTTCCCCTCCTCAAATTATATCAACATCTAATACAGTGAAAACAGGGGTTATACCATGGGGGAGGGACATACAAAGCAACAAAAAAAATCACCTGGTACCTTGTAATACATTAGAAACAACAGCAAGAAAGAAAAAACCACTTGTGTCCTTATGTTGGGGTTCATTTCACTTAACATCATCTTATCTGACCTTTTCTGCTTGGAAAGACCATGAAACTCTTATCCCCAATAAACCACAAGAAAACCAGAAGTGGTAGAGCACTAGCCTTGAGCTGAAGAGCTGAGGGACGGCACCCAGGCCCAGAGCTCAATGCCCATGACTGACAAAAAAGGAGGGGGGGCTGGAAGACATAGAATGCCAATCAAATGAAACTCAGAATGTTATTATATAAATAAATAAGTAAATATTTTAAAAGATATGAATGCAGAGGAGGCATATGGAAAAGGAATGTCCAGTAGGAAGCAAAAAAGGTCATACTGAGACATATTATTGTTGAAAAGGATGACACTGATCAATACATGTTGCTATAAACTGCTTTGTTAAATGGTAAATCCTTTGTTGAACTGCTTTATGATAATAAAAAGAAAAAAGAATTAAAAAATAAAAGAAAATATGTTAAAAATAATTTTTAAAATGCAAATTAACTGATAAAGGACTTATATCTACAATATGCAAAGAACTCTTATACTTCAATAACAAAAAATCCTGAGCTAGGGGTGCAGTTTAGTCATAACTCCATCTCCAACTAACCAGAAGAATGCTGACTGGAGGTATGACTCAAGAGCGAAAATGCCAGCCATGTGTAACCAAGCCAAGCAAAATCCTGAGGCCCTGAGTTCAAGCTCAGTACAGGAACAAAAAAGTTGTCTTTCTCTACTAATAGGACTCTAGAAGGGCTGGAGATAATATTCTTGGAAGCATAATTGTCAAATAGAACTTTCTATGAAGATAGAAGTTCATTATATATGCTCACACAACAATCACAAGCCACATGTAACTCTTGAGCCCCTGAAATGTGGCTACTGCACCTGACGAATTAAATGTGTAAATAAATTTCTTTGGTGTGTGTGTGTGTGTGTGTGTGTGTGTGTGTGCGCGCGCCCTGGGCTTGAACTCAGGGCCAGGGTGCTGTCCTTCAGCTTTTTTTGCTCAAGGGTAGTGTTCTCCACACACTTAACTGGTATTTAACTAGCAATAAAAGAGCCTCATGTCCTTTCTACCCTGGTCTGGCTTCAAACCTAATCTCTAGATCTCAGTCTTCTGAGGAGCTAGGATGACAAGCATGATTCACTGGTGCCCAGCTTGTACTGTTAATTTTAATAACCACATCAAGCTAATGGCTACCACTGTACACAACTCAAGGGCTTAAAAAATACATTTACAGTTTATCTCAATAATCACATACATGTGGGAGTGTGAATACACATAAAAATAATAAAATGTTATTGGTTTAATGAAAAGGTACTAGAGTTTCTTTTTTACTATACTAAATTTTACCTAAAAGAAAATGCTGATCCAGCCAGACATTTTATTGGTAGCTCTTGCCCGTAATTCTAGCTACTCAGAAGGCTGAGACCTGAGGACCAAGGTTCAAAGCCAGCCTGGGCAGGAAAGCCCATGAGACTCATCTCCAATTAGACACCCCAAAAAGCTGAAAGTGGAGCTGTGGTTCAAGTGGTAGAGCACTAGCCTTGAGCACAAAAGCTCAGGAACAGCACTGAGCCCCAGGACCAGTACAAAAAAAATGAAAATGCTGATCCAAACCCTTAATATAATTTTATAACACTATAACGAGGTTTGTTTATGTTCTAAAATATGCTATATAAAATGACAAATGATACCAACTATTCTGGTCAGATTAGTGCACATAAACTACACATATGAAATCTCATACTATACCCTTCAAAAATATTTTTGGCAGTATGGGAGTTTGAGCTCAGTGCCTTGAACTTGCTAGGCAGGGTTACTGCCACTGAGCCAAGTCTCCATTCCAAATTTTTTTTGTTTTAAAAACTGTACAGGGGATGGGAAGGTGGCTCAGTGGTAGAGTGTTTGCCTTGCATGCATGAGGTCCTGGGTTCGATTCCTCAGCACCACATAAGCAGAAAAAGCCACAAGTGATGCTGTGGCTCAAGTGGTAGAGCACTAGCCTTGAGGTGAAGAGTTGAGGGACAAGCGCCAGGCCCAGAATTCAGGCCGATGACCAACACACACACACACACAAATATTGTACAGTCCTTGAAAGTATAACTCTTATATTTCCCCTGGTCTTCTATTATCAAACAATATTTAAACGTATAGTGTTGTTGAAAAAGAAGTTTGCTTGTCAAAGGAATCTGACAATACTTTTAGAATATTATGCATAAAAATCTGTATTTCCAAAGTCTATTAAATAATTAGATGATCTTGTAACATTGGTCTTTTATTCTTTTGGTGGCACAGGCCTTTGAACTCAGGGCTTCATACATGTTAAGAAAGAAAGTGTCCTGGTCCGGTGTTGGTGGATCACGCTTGTAATCCTAGCTACTCAGGAGGCTGAGATCTGAGGGTCAAGGTTCGAAGCCAGCCGCGGTAGGAAAGTTGGTGAGACTCTTATCTCCAATAAGCTACTCAGAAAAAGCCGGAAGTGGCCTTGTGGCTCAAGTGGTATAGTGCTTGTATCAAAGAGGCTCGGGAACAGTGCCCAGGCCCTGAGTTCAAGCCCTAGGACCGGCAAAAAAAAAAGGGGGGTTCTACCATTTGAGTCACACCCCCAGTCGACAGTTGACAATATTTTTTAAAAAGACTGATAAATAAGTGGTGGTATTTACACTTTTTGTCGATGCATAGGGAAAAGTTACACTGAAGTACAGCAAGATGGGTTGTTTTAAAACTGCTCTTGAGTGAAAACTAATAACGGACACAACTATTAAGGCAATGTCATATAACCGTTGCAACACTCCTAAAGTAAGTAAACAGACTTAACGGCTTCCAAGCACACAGAGAACCCACTGAAGACTCAATTCAAAAGCCAATCATGCTTCTATCTTAATGTAGAGTTTTGAGGAGGAAGATAATGATGGCTTTTGCCTATCAGACAGCACGCCTGTCAGCAAGGGAGTTAACTGGTGCTAATTCAATTTGCCACTTGTTTAGAAGCGGCGTGCAGTTGTTTGCTCTTCTTAAAATATCTTTCTAAACTGTTCTTTCCGACTAAGGCAAAGCTGAACCAAAATTAACACCCAATTCGAAGACAACCCTTATAGAGAGTCGTTAACATCAGAAAGATCTGTAGATCTTACTAGAGACTTGGGGCGCACCAAGTACCCTCCGCCCAGAACCATCCCCCTCCCGCCTCGCTCCGTTCCTCCGTTTTCACTCCTTCCTCAAAGTTATTAAGTTGAATTTCCATCACTTACTGAGGCTCTGAGCTCGTCCCCACCACCTTTCCTCTAGGTGCTCTCTCTGACCCGAGGTCAAAGGGGCAACCTTTCCCCAGTCAGGTCCTTCACCCTGCAAGTCCACGGCAATGGCAGCTCACCTGGTGCTTACGAGCACTTCCTGATGCGCCACGCTGACCCAGCCTCCACTGCCGACTCGAGCCGCCCCCAGAAACCAGCGGCCGAAACAGAATTGCTGAATGCCGGCGCTTTTCGAAAGCAGCTCCCGCGGCTGCCCAGCGCCAAGAATGGATCGCGAGCAGCGCCATCTTGAGCGAGGAAAGAGGAACCGAGCGCGGGGGATTATGGGACACCAGCGGACTGAGCGCTCACACCTTAAGCTTCGTTCCCCTCCCCCTCACCACCACCCCCACCTCCGCTCCTCTGGATCCGACACCGGAAATAGCTCCTGGCTGACCGTTCAGGTGTGTCTGTGTCACCTTGTTATTTTCCCTCTGGGGCTAGGCTTTAGTTTTGTTTTGCTTTGCTTTGCTTTCTCTCACACAACCAATAACATTATCTTTTTTCTCCTTTTCTGAGGTTGCTAGATTAAAATATAGGATGCCCAGTTAGGTTTGAATTTCACATAAAAAGTTCTTTCTTGGAATGTCTCAATTACTGCATTTGGTAAATCTTGCAACCCTATCTTGTAGGTTATTCCACTTTTCTCTTTACTATATCCAACTCAATGCCACTGGACTCTCCGATTTCCCTGTGTGTATTTTTTTTTTTTCAGTGGTGCGGATGAAATCCAGCTCCCCTAGTAGTCCTGAGGCTTAAACTCCTGCTCTGGGCACTGTCCCTGAGCTTTTTTTTTTTTTTTAACTCAAAAATAATGCTGTACCACTTGAGCCACAGCTTCACTTCTGCTTTTTGGTAGTTAATTGAAGAGTCTTTCAGACTGTACTGCCCAGGCTGGCTTTGAACCATGATCATCAGATCTCAGCCTCCTGAACAACGAGAATTACAGGGGTGAACCACTGGCACCCCCACACTTGCATACTATTTACCATCACTCTCCATGTGCACTAATGCTTAGGATAGATTGAACTACAGACATTAATTTTCTCCTTAGGAGGAGGTTTCATCATTGAGATTCATTGCCTCCCTTGAAACATTTTTCTTACTATGATAATTGTTCTATTTCCTAAACCTTAGGCCTATTGTTCTTGGGGTACACATATGCAAATGCACGTTTTGCTTTTCTAGTTTCCCTCTTTCTAACCCTTCCCTTTGGCCTCTGGGGGCTTTAAAAAACTGCTAGATTGGTAATATGGGATAGTAATTGGGTGAGCATGTTAAATAGAGAAGTATTTATTTAAAGACAAGTTTGTGTTTTTTTCATGTACATTGATCAAATTCACCCTGCTGTATTATTCTTTTTTTGGGGGGGGGGTCCAGTCATGGGGCCTGAACTCTGGGCCTGAGCACTGCCCCTCAGCTCTTCAGCTCAAGGCTAGCACTCTACCACTTGAACTACAGAACCACTTCCAGCTCTTTTTTTCTGCTTATGTGGTACTGAGGAATCGAACCCAGGTCCTCATGCATGCAAGGCAAGCGCTCTACCACTGAGCCACCTTCCAAGCCCACTGTATTATTCTTTTTTGAACCTCCCCAACTCCTCTCCCTCCAGACTTCGATTCTATAATCAAACTACCATCAAAATTTTACAATTATCTGGGAAACTAATTTCCAAGTAAAAATGTTAATTGAAACCCTAGAGACAATAAGACAGTTACAGTGGCAGTTTTATACTCACTGATGCATTCTCAAACCTTTCACACAAGACAGTCGAGTAATTACGAACTTTTTTTTGTTATTAAGGTGTTGTCAGAGGAGTTACCATTTCACAAGTCAGGTAATAAGCACATTTCCTTTTGCATATGTCAGTCTGAATTTTTTTAATTATGAACCTCTTTATGAAGAGGCACTGTAAACTGAAGATAAGTCTAATGAAGATACACCATATATATATATATATGTATATATATATGAAAGGATACTTAAGCTAGTCATTTATAGAAGAATAGAATTTCAAAATGAAGATTTTCACTTGAAGGTGGCATGTAAGCCACTATCTTTACAGTGTTTAAAATACTGTTATAATCTGGTTCTGATGACTCATGCCTGTAACCTCAGCTACTGAGGAGGCTGAGATATGAGAATCTTGGCTTGAAGCCAGCCCAGGCAGACAAACCCAGAGACTATTGTTTACAATTAACCACCAAAAAAGCTGAAACTGGAAGTGGTACAGCATCAGCCATAAGCCTAGCAAGAGGCTCTAAGTTTAAGATCAAGTACAAGCACGTACGCGTACTTGCATGCATACACACGTGTGCATGCGCGCACGTGCACACACACACACACAAATTAGAAATAGCCAGGAATTGGTGGCTCACACTTGCAATCCTAGCTACTCAGGAGGCTGAGATCTGAGGATCATGATTCAAAGCCACTGAGGCAGAGAAAATCCATGAAATCCTTACATTCACTTAATTACCAAAAAGCTAGAGGTGGAGCTGTGGCTCAAGTGGTAGAGTGCTAGCCTTTAGCTAAAAAGTTCAGGGACAGCACCGACATCCTACATTCAAGCCCCAAGATTGGCACCAAAATTAAGTAAAATAAAATATAAAAAGGAAAATAGCATGTTAGAAAGCAAGGAGACATTAAAAAAAAACTTATTCAAACTCGGGAGTCCAAGGATTGTATAACAAATTAGTAAGAGATGTGCTTGGGTAAACAGAGGCTTTCTTTTGAAGGTCCTTGTATTTCATTCTAACAAACCAATGCTTTGAAGTGAAGCTACTGAAGGATTTTAATCAAGAGAGTAAAATTTGTATGTTCATTAAACCACTCTGATTTAAGTGGGAAGGTTGGATTGGAAGGAATTCAGATTGCAGTCCTAAGGTTAATGCACTAATTCATTCACAAAATTGAGGCTTGAACTTGACAGTAGATCAATTATAGAGCTATGAAGAAAAAGGTAGAATTGACAGGACTTAACTAATTGGATGTTTCCAGCCTATTATTCCTTGTTGACCATAGACCAGTAATGATCCCCTTTATTAATGACCATCATCATCAATAAATACATATTCACCATCTTTCTGAGTTAAACAATAACAACCTGCACCCCCTACCAATTATTTCAATGTTACAACTTAGATAAGGCATTGTCCAGTGAGTGCTAACTGAAAATAAACCTCTGGAGGCAAGGGGTTGTGCTGGCATGGAGGATACCAAAAAAGAATAAAAACCTCTGTAAGAAATATTTTGTGAGAAATTGTTGGCTATCATGTTATGAAATAATATATTACATGTTTATGCTTTCAGAACCTTATACATTGCCTTGATGGATTTTAATAACAGTTTTCTATGGATGTTATCACCTATTCTTAGTTGATAAAGAGGACCAGAGTCTTGTGATGATAGAACCATAGTAAACTGGATTCTGATCTACTGTGGGTAGCCACTAAAAGATGTTGCCTACACTTAAACACAGAAGTTAATAAAAGTCCCTAGAGTCCATAACAGAATCATAAGATTTTAAATAAGAAAAGACTTCAGATTCTGAAATACCTATAGCTGATTCTACAGATGATTTCTCAAAAGCTTACAGAGTTTTATTAGAAATACCTACAGACGGAAGTGGCGCTGTGGCTCAAGTGGTAGAGCACTCGCCTTGAGCTGAAGAGCTCTGGGACAGCACGCACAACCCCCACAACCGACAAAGAAAGAAAGAAAGAAATGCCTACAGGCATTATTGGTGTAGAAAAACAGTTGGGGCCAGCCACTGGTGACTCAGGCCTATAATACTAGCTACTCAAGAGTCTGAGATCGCAGTTCGAAGCCAGTCAGGACAAAAAAGTCCATGAGATTCTCTTTTTTTGTTGTTTTAGAGATGATATAGAGCAGGGTTAACTTTACATATATCAGGTGATATATACATTTCTTTCCTTTTGCTTGTTATTAGCTGTTCCCTCCTTCTCTTTCCCTCCACTGTGAGATTCTTATCTCCGACAAACTGCTCGGAAGATGCTGGAAGTGACACTGTGTCTCAAGTGAAGAGCACTAGCTTTGAGCCAAAGAAGCTCAG
>NW_012267332.1:3211176-3212467 GCF_000151885.1 Dipodomys ordii | reverse complement strand
CCCCGGTGTACGTGCCGAGTTGTATGTCTCCGGCCCTTGGTATGAGGAGATGACCTTTACCCGAGATAGCACCTGTGGATGGTTTCGGTCAGGGGAGGCCAGCTTTAGAGTCGGCCAGCAGGATGTGAGCTTATCAATTAACTTGTGAGGTTACTGCTTAATTACCAGGAAAGTACGGGGTAATGTAATTTTTAGCAAAGCATGTTACAGAAGCCAGAAATTGCTTGGTTAGACATGAAACTCGGCTCCCTGGCAAAGGGGCTAGAGGCCTGGTGGTTTGAGGAGGGGGTCTTTCAGTATCAGGGAATTGTGGTCCTGAAAAACTGCAACCCCTGGATCAGGTCCTTTGTTCTACAGTCTTCAAAAATGAGTCCCACAGACACACAGAGAGAAGCAAAATGGCAAAGATTTATTGAAGAAAGAGATAAGCAGAGCTCTTGCTAGACAGAATGGATCCCAAGGAAAGGCATTACCTGGGGTGGTGCAGGGGTTAATAAAATGTGCAGTGGCTAATAAAATGCCTCTAGGAGAGAGCTATGTGTCTCTCAAGATCATTGAACAACCTTTGGGTCACATCAGTCCCTAGACCTGTCCAGAGACTCCACTCAGTCTGTACAAACTCTTTTTTTTTCTTTTTCTTTTTTTTTTGGTTCCGGTCATGGGGCCTGAACTCTGGGTCTGGGTGCTGTCCCTCAGCTCTTCAGCTCAAGGCTAGCGCTCTACCACTTGCGCTATAGCGCCACTTCCGGCTTTTTTTTCTTATGTGGTGCTGGGGAATCGAACCCAGGGTCTCAGGCATGCAAGGCAAGCACTCTACCACTGAGCCATCTTCCCAGCCCCAGTCTGTACAAACTCTTGATGTATGTGCTAACCCTTCTTATTGGGCACCCATTCCTGCTCATACCTCTGAGTTCCAATCAGTTCACTGTTTTCATGCCAGTCTTTCAGGAGCAATTGGCCAGGACTTGATGCCCAGAAGCCTGTATTAGACTGCTCAAGGCCATGGTAATGTGATGTTTGGGCCTGCATACAAGATTGCACAAGGCTGTGGCAATGTGATACTAGGGGTGTACACACAGGATTGCTCAAGGCCATGGTGAAGGATGCAGAACCTCTGTGGTGGAGGAGGGGGCAGTGCTTTACTCAGCTTACCTAGCCAGGCTCTTTTTTCTCTCTCTTTGTTGGATGGTGAGATAGGAAAGTTTTAAGGTTCTTTTTTTTTGGGGGGGGGGTCCGGTCGTGGGGCCTGAACTCTGGGCCTGGGTACTGTCCCTCAGCTCTTCAGCTCAAG
>NW_012267332.1:3206286-3211126 GCF_000151885.1 Dipodomys ordii | reverse complement strand
TCTTCAGCTCAAGGCTAGCGCTCTACCACTTGAGCCACAGCGCCATTTCTGGCTTTTTTTTCTTTTTTTGCTTATGTGGTGCTGAGGAATCGAACCAAGGGCCTCAGGCATGCAAGGCAAGCGCTCTACCACTGAGCCACCTTCCCAGCCCGTCAAGTCTTTGAATGGACACATTATATTGTTACAAAAGCAGTGTTCAATGTAAGCCAACTCCTTTGATTAACAAATGTGAGTGACCCTGCAATACACAAGCAGCTACACTATGATGAGCTAAATTAGGATTATTTAGCAAACAGGCCAAACAAAATTTCCAATGCACTTAGAAACCTGACATGAAGTTGTACATTGCTGGGGAACAGAAGCAATAGACAGGCCAACTTGGCCTGCAGCAACTAGATACTTAAGTGACATAAATTAACAAGATTGAGGTAACACATTAAAGCTGCTGTAAACAGCTGCTGCAGCCACAGATTGCATGATAATGCTTTTATGTATACAATTTACCTAAATATATCATACTTAATTCTTACTTCACTCCTAGGTGAGAGGTGGTATTTATTTATATTACTCTATTTATGAGGGAATAGGTTAAGACAGGTTGTGACTTGATGGAAGCCATAGAACTAATGGGATAGAGATCCAACCTGAGTTTGATGACTCCCAATACAATGCTCTTTTCACTTAGTCACATTTAAATTTAGAATAAACATCTATGTGTATGTGTATATGTGTGTTTGTGTATGTTGGTCCTGGGGCTTGATGGCAGGACCTGGGTACTGCTTAAGGCTAGCAGCTACTCTACGTCTTTAGCCACAGCTCCATTTTTGGCTTTTTGGTGTTTAATTGGAGATAAGATTCTCATGGAATTTCCTGCCTGGGGTGGCTTTAACTGTGATCC
The DNA here is from genome assembly GCF_000151885.1 of Dipodomys ordii. Classification (NCBI taxonomy): domain Eukaryota; kingdom Metazoa; phylum Chordata; class Mammalia; order Rodentia; family Heteromyidae; genus Dipodomys; species Dipodomys ordii. The sequence continues at coordinate 3,210,228 of NW_012267332.1, read as the reverse complement.
TCAGATCTCAGCCTCCTGGAGCAAGGATTTGATGATAGAGGAACACAGACTTGGGATATGATAAAACTGATCATTGTTGTTATGCTAATGTATGCATGTGATAAACCTTAAAGAACTGTACACAGATGGAAAGGGAGAGATGGATTCGAGAATTCATTGTATTCATAAATTGATTTGCTGAATGGTAACTCCTTTGTACAACTACTTAATAATAATAAAAATATAATTTAAAAATAAAATAAAACTGTACACTAAAAGGGTGATTTTACTTAAAAACCTTAATTTAAGAAGATATAATGTATCTTATACTCTTTCTAAAATCTGTATTTGATTTCTCTACAAACCTTTGAGCATTGACTCCTTTTTTTTTTTTTTTTTTTTTGGTGCTGCCCTTGGGGCTGGAACTCAGGGCCTAGGCACAATCTCTGAACTTCTTTGCTCAAGGCTACCACTCTACCACTTGAGACATAGTTCCACTTCCAGCTCTTTCTTTTGGAGTTTAGAGACAAGAGTCTTGGACTTTTCTGCCCAGGCTGGTTTCAAACCCCAATACTCAGATCTCAGCCTCTTAAGCAGCTAGGATTACAGGTGAGAGCCACTGGGGCCCAGGTGGGCATAACTCTTACTATTCTAGCTTTGAGTTTTCTTTTCCTTTCTAGCCTCTAAAGATTTCCTTTGTTTGCTTTCAAGTTCAACTATGTACATTTTTAACTATAAAGTTTGTTATAAGGTATTTTTAAAGTTTTACTTGTCTATTTTTGGAGTCTTTTTTTAGTCATGTTCTCACTATTTGCACAATATAGCTAAATCTGAATTGGAACTCACCATGTAGCCCAGGCTGGCCTCAAACTGATGATCCTTCTGCCTCTGCCTCTCATTTCCTGAGATTAAAAGTGTATGCCGAGGCTGGGAAGGTGGCTCAGTGGTAGAGTGCTTGCCTTGCATGCATGAGGACCTGGGTTCAATTCCTCAGCACCACAAAAACAGAAAAAGCCAGAAGTAGTGCTGTGGCTCAAGTGGTAGAGTGCTAGCCAAGAACAGTGCCCAAGCCCAGAGTTCAGGCCCCACAATCACCAAAAAAAAAAAAAAAAGTGTATGTCACTCTCACCTTACATGGAGTCTTTATGAAAATGGTTCTTACATCTTCTCATTTAGCTCTATTGACTCTGTTTCATCTTTAAGCTGCTAGTTACCTTTTGAGAGAAAAAAAAACCTAAAATTTGACCCAAAGAAGATAATAGATGAATGATATACAGATATTTATATTCATATTTTTATAATATCATCTCGTGTGTGTGTGTGTGTGTGTGTGTGTGTGTTTGTGCTAGTACTGAGGCCTGAACTCGGGCCCTTGAGCTTGTTTAGTTTGCTTGTTTGGTAGTACTCTATCACTTGAGCCATGCCTACAGCTTGGATTTGTGCTGGTTATTTTGGAGTTGGAGTTTCAAGGACATTTTAGCCCAGGTAGATTTTGAATTGCAGCCTTTCAGATCTCGGTCTCCTAAATAGTTAAGATTACAGGTATGAGCTATGTGCACTGACTCAAGGTCTCCATTTTAAAAGCTCTTAGAGAAGAGTGAATTACAATTCCAAGATGATAAAATAAAGTGGGGTAAGAAAATGAAAATGGGAAAGTCCAGGGGGAGTTATTTCAGTTATCTGAGAGTTCATTTTTCATTAAGTAGGGTGAAAAGGGGGTGATAGAGCTTAATATAATGCTAATCTTTTCTTTTTGTAGTAGTGGGGATTCAATTTAGGGCCTAGTGCTAACATCAATTTTTAGTAGGCTGAACTTGATGAAGAGTCTCATTAGACTATTGATATTTCTATGTTATATAACCAAATTAGGAGAGTCTATCCCTTAATCATAAGTATGATAATATTTGTAAGTCCCACACACATTCAAAAGGAGGACTATATAGGGCATATATCCTATTCTTATCTTAGGATATATGAATATGTGTGTGTGTGTGTGTGTATCATAGGAATGATCTTAGCTTTTTTCCTATTAACAAAAATCTGAGTTCAAGATCAAGTTGAAACAAATCCACTCAAAAGATTGCATATGAATCCCTACAGCAGCCAAAAAGTGGAAATTGATATTATGAGGGTGACAATTCATCACAGTCCCAAAATGAAAACAATTCTAATGTCTATCAATTAGCAATTAGATAAACAAAATGTGGTATACTGATAAAATGAAATATTACTCAGCTATACAAAAGTTGAAGTATTAGTATGGTCTACAACATAGATGAACCTTCAAAACATTTATACCAATGAGAAAATCCAAAAGACCATGTGTTCTACAATTCCATTCATGTGAAATAAGCAAATCCATAAGAAATCCATGGAGGTAGAATAAGAGTGATTGCCTATGGCTGAGGAAATGGTAGAGTAGATGGTTTCCTTTCTGAAGTGATACAAATGTTCTAAAATTGGGTGTGGTGATAGTTACATGAATTCACTGATCACCATTGAATTGTGTACTTTAATGAGTGAATTGTATGCTGTGTAAATTATGTCTACTAAAGCTGTTTAAATAGCCAAGTTGTACTACTTACTATCTTCTTTGAAGTTTGATAATTCAAATTCAGTTTCCTCATTCTTAAGTAGTTATATGTGAATAGATAAAATGTTTTCTATTAATTAAGAGGAATTGTTTGTAAGTTACAAAATGCAATACAAATTTTAAAGATTATTATGTACCTGGTAGCTTGGCATTCAATTTATTTCTTCTTTTATAGATCTCTTTTTAATAGTACCCAGTATATGAATTCATTTTTATTTACATAATTTTGTATTATTATTATTATTTTGTTGGTTGTGGAGCTGAACTCTGGGCCCGGGTGCTGTCCATTAGCTCTTCAGCTCAAGGTGAGCAGTCTATCACTTGAGCTACAGCACCACTTCTGTTTTCTGGTGGTTAATTGGAGATAAAACTCTCACAGAGTTTCTTCCCCTGGCTGGCTTTGAACTGCAATAATCAGATCTCAGCCTCCTGAGTAGTTAGGATTACAGGTGTGACCCACTGCCCCTGGCTTCTTTTGCAGTAATTTAAGTAGTTGTACAAAGGGGTTTTAAGTTCAACAGGCCAGTTTATAAGTACAATGCATCTTGATCAATTTCACCCTCTTCCATCTAATACATTAGTTCTTATAGCCAGATCTCATTTATACATTTCTAACAGTAAATGCTTATTCATTTTCAAACAGAAATGGAGAAACATTGTTCAATATTATCTATCTTTTCATCTACTTTTAGACTTTTCTTTTAAAAAAATCACTCAATCCTTCTCCCCCCACATCAATAAACTAATCCAGTTTCAAAGCCAAATAGGCCCAATTTCCTTAATCTTTACTCATAAATTGAAATATCATCGCCCTTCATCTGATCCTTTTATACGTAAGAGATAAACAAAGGCTTCAGGCTTAAAAGTAAATCTGCCCTGGAGTCTATCTATAGCCAGCAATATTTAAAGCAAAGGTCAAGGAAAGGATAAGAGATATGGGACTAAAAGAAACATTTTATTTAATTGAAACTGGAAGAATCTGTAGGGATTACAATCCTCTAAAATTTGAAGCAGCAGATAAAAATCTCAAAGGAAGAGATTGACAGACATGTCAATGACATATTAAAATGCTTGCAGTATAATACTAAATAGAAAGCCTAAATAAAAATGTAAAGTATATTTTTTAAGTAAGATGATAATTTATTCTAAGAGTTTTACAAAATACTTTATGAAAATTATGTATCCACAGAAAGTACAGTAAAATTAAATGGTTTTTATTTTAATTAAAACTTTGTGAAGTATAGATGTGGCAACTTTTATGCTTCTTCATATAATAAAATTATGAGAAAAGCAATCATATATATGTAAGATAGTTCCATTTTGTATTTAACATACTTTATTGCAAAATGCAGGCTGAAGACTTACTTTTT
>NW_012267332.1:3197394-3201451 GCF_000151885.1 Dipodomys ordii | reverse complement strand
TGTCCCTCAGCTCTTCAGCTCAAGGCTAGCGCTCTACCACTTGAGCCACAGCGCCACTTCTGGCTTTTTTCTTTTTGTTTATGTGGTGCTGAGGAATCGAACCCAGGGCATCATGCATGCAAGGCAAGCGCTCTACCACTGAGCCACCTTCCCAGCCCTGTTTTAAGGTTCTTTTGTCATCATTTCTCTTCCCAGATCACATGTTTCTCTCTGATGAAATTCTCTGCACAGAGAATTTTGAGCTTGTGATGGCAAAAAGTTAAGGTTTAAATAAGCTGTCTTTTGAACATGTATATTCTTGAAAAGCCAATTTCAAACCATCCCAAGAAAATTCTGAATGTTTTTGTGAAGAAAACAACTTAAGTATTTTGTTATTTAAGGAATTTACATTCTGATATGTTCAGATCTTAACTGCTTTCCAAACTTTTTTTTTCTTTTTTGAATCTGAGATCTTCTTATCCCATCCTTTAAATGTTGGGTTTATGGGTATGTTTCACTATATCCTGCTCCTAGTTTTTCTTTTTACCATTTTTACTGTGAAGGATAACAATTCAAATCAAGATATGGGATGGTGGCTGAAAAGCTAAAGCACTTGCTTAGCATTTGTGAGGACTTGGGTTCAATCCTTACCTGTTGGGTCTTTGTCCGTCCCACAAAAGACGGACGGGGTCCGAGGAAAGGTAAGTGCGGCGCTGGCCTGTTCCCCAGCCTCCCTCAGCCTGGGAGACAATCAGACACAGCAGGGAGCCAAATCCAGCAGGTAGAAAAACTCGTTTATTAACAGAGAGCAGCCCTTTTCAAAGACAGAAAGGGCGGGTGGCATGGTAAGGGAGGAAGAGGAACCAATCACTGTCAAGGTCACACCCTATCATGCACCTGAGCCTTCACGGGCTGGTTAGGCACTGATCGGCAGGTCAATTGGGCTCTGCCCACTCAACCCTCTCCCAGCGCCATCTTGGCTGCCCATGTGCTCTACAGTAAATTAGGCTTTGCCCACTCAACCCCCTCTCAGCGGCATCTTTGCTGCCCATGTTCTCCACACTTACCATTGCAAAGAAAAAGTTTACTCAAAATGTATAAAAGGTAAATGAGAAATTCTATGAATGAAAAGTTAATGTCCCAGGTTGGAAAGGTGGCTTAGCAGTAGAGTGCTTGCCTAATATGCATGAACCCCTGGATTCAATTCCTCACTACCACATAAACAGAAAAAGCTGGAAGTGGTGCTATGGCCACTATGGTGTTAGTCTTGAGCAAAAGAAACTCAGAGACACTCCCAAGCCCTGAGTTCAAGACCCAGGACTGGCAAAAAATGAATACCCCCAAGTAGTTACCATTCAGATAAAGAAAAATTTCCAAAGCATTGCAAATTCCTAGAAGGCCCCAAATATAAACTTCCCCTTCTCAAATAAAAACTTAAGAAATCCTTGTTTCAATTAGTCTTACCTTCCTCTCAATTTTATTTAATTGATTCATAGTGATTTTGTGCATCTACTACTGTTTTGAGTCAACATCTCACTGTGTAACCCAGGCTGGTCTTGTACCCTGGTCTTCTAGCATCAGCCTACAGAGTTCTAGGATTACAAATGTGTACTACCAAGCCCAGAATTTATTAATATTCCATTTATGGGGTAGATTGGTGAATGTAGCTGCTTTTAATTAATTAATTAATTAATTTAGTGCAGGGCCTCCTGGGTGCTGTCCTTTTTTTTCACAAGGCTAGTGATCTATCACTTGACCCCCAGCTCCACTTCTGGCTTTTTGGTGTCTCATTGAAGACAAGAGTCTCACAGACTTTCCTACTTTGGCTGGCTTCAAACCATGATCCTCAGATCTCAACCTCCTGAGCAGCTAGGATTACAGGCCTGACCCACAGATGCCAAGCTGTATAATGTATAATTACTGTATAGTATTCCACTGCATGAATATACCACATCTGCTTATCTCCCTATCAATGGCCATTTGTATTATTTTTGGTTTGCTATAATAGTCTTTTATACATCCTATGGTATAAGTGCTCATGAATTTCCATAACTAGAAGTTAGATTGCCATTAGAAGTTAAAAGTACAATTGCTGAGCCATGCATTCTTATCAATGTTTGATATTGTACATCTCTTTCATTTTGAATATACTGTTGATGTGGAATAATGCCTATATTTCTAATTTTTACTTTCTTTTTGTAACTTTTTTAACTTTATTTTCTTCTCTTTTCCTTTTTGGTACTCAGGATGTTGCACTTGCTAGGCAAGTGTTTGGCCACTGAGCTACATTCCAGCCCTCTTTTTGTAACTTTTATTATTTAATTTAATTTTTGTAACATTATATGTGTGTGTGTGTGTGTGTGTGTGTGTGTGTGTGCTTATGCATGCAAGTAATATATTCTCTCTTGTGAAATGCTTGTTCAATGCTCCTGCCCATTTTTATGTTCTTTTCTATTTGCAACCATGTTTGTACATTGCGATATAAATTCTTTGTTAGTTGTGTTACATAAATCATCACCTACACTGAATCTTCTGAAATTATACTTATAATGTTGAATGTGCAATTTGAGGTAATACTCTAAATGTTTCATCAACTTAGGTGGATGTATCTTTTGCATCTTTTTTTTTGTAATGATAGGGATCAAACCCAGTGCTTTGTTCATGCCAAAGAGCTACATCCCAAGCCTTCTGTTTAGCATTTTTAAGAAAGTAAACATCACATTATACTTAAGTGAAGGTCATCACATTATACTTAAGTGAAGGTTCAAATGTTAGGATTTGGAAATTGAATGTCCTACAGAGGTCTATGTGTTAAAATACCTCATCCAGAATGGTGATATTGGAAGGTAGTAGAAACTTTGGGAAATGGGATCTTATGGATTTCAGGGAGGCAGTGTCCCTAATGGGGTTGGAGAATCTGGCTTATCTTATCTTTCTTTCTCCTGTTTTTATGTGTGCCAGTCCTGGGACTTGAATACAGGGCCTGAGTGCTATCCCTGAGCATTTGTGTTCAAGTCTATCCCGCTGCCACAGCTCCACTTCCAGCTTTTTGATGATTAATTGGAGTTCAGAGTCTCATGGACTTTCCTTCCTGATCTGGCTTCAAACTGTGATCTTCAGATCTCACCCTTTTAAGTAGCTAGGATTGGAAGCATGAGCCACCCAAACCCAGCTTTTCTTTCTCTTTTTATGTAATGATGTAAGACATTTGCTCCATGAACTCTCGCCATGATGAGCTACCTTTGCCATTAGCCTAAAACCTCTGCCCAAACCTCCAGAACCTAGAGTCACAATAAATCTTTCTTCCTTATAATGTGAAGCTGACTGACACACAAACATTTAAATTAACTCCCTGAAGAATGTGATGAGTTGACTTCTATGTAGTTCTTAAATGCTATGTTTAATTTTGTACATGCAAGTATTTTTATAATTTCAAAAATAGTTTTCAAATATTCTACAACCTTTTTTTTCCAGGAGATCTGAAAGAAGATTTGTCTATGTTTTCAGGTGCAAAATAATCTTAAGTTTGGAAAGACTGGATACTCAACTCAGAAAGGACCAGAAAACACAACACATAAGCCATCACTGAAATAAAATGCTATTTCTACCACAAGCTATACAAGTCTAACAGATTATAGGGCTCATGTTGATAGTAGCCATTATGCTGAAACCAAAATGTTCTAAGATAACCAAATTTCCTGGTTTGAACAAAGCTAGAAATTTTCAAAAGTAATAGTATAAAATAAAAAGGAGATGGCTAGTCATTCTAGGTTAGCCTTGCAATCCTTGTCCAGAATGAGCTTTTTTGCCCATCCTGAGACTTGAACTCAGGACTTGGGTGCTCTCTCTGTGCTTTTTTTTGCTCCAGGCTAGTGTTCTAACCCTTGAGCTACAGCTCCACTTCCTGCTTTTGGTGGTTAATTGGAATCCTGCCTGGATTGGCTTCTAACAGCAATCATCAGAACTCAGCCTCCTGAGTAGCTAGGGTTATAGGCCCAAGCCACCAGAACCCAGCCAGAATGAGCTCCTTTTTTTTTTTTTTTTTTTTGCCAGTCGTGGGGCCTGAACTCTGGGCCTG
>NW_012267332.1:3194390-3197152 GCF_000151885.1 Dipodomys ordii | reverse complement strand
CTCAGCACCACATAAGCAAAAAGAAAAAAGCCGGAAGTGGCGCTGTGGCTCAAGTGGTAGAGCGCTAGCCTTGAGCTGAAGAGCTGAGGGACAGCGGCCAGGCCCAGAGTTCAGGCCCCACAACTGGGCCAAAAAAAAAAAAAGTTTAATGGTTTTGTTAATACTGTGTGTTGTTTATCAAACAATAGCTATAACATAAAATTACAAATAATTCATGTACCATGGGAAGTTCCTGAAATGTAACTTAACCTGTGCTACGATTGTGTAAGTTAAAAGACAGATTATTAATAGGGTCAGGGTAAAAAAATAATAAAACTAGTAGGTAATCAATAGAAAAAAATCTTAAATCTAATATTTAAGTATGATGTGACAGTTTCAGTAACAATACCAGAATACTCCTGGGCAAAATGGAGTGACTGATCCTCTTGATACCAGAATTAGGGCAAAAGCACTTGGGTCTGGGACTTCCCACTGGATTAGGCTCAGCCAGCAATCCCAGAAAAATCGACGTAAATGGTGGTAATGGCAGGGAGAGATCTTTCTGAACTGTGATCACTCTAGGAAGAGCGGAGGTCTAGTAATCTCAAATCTGTCTTCAAAGTGCTCACAGCAATCTCAGTGTTATAGGAAAGAGAAACAGAGGGAAGAGTTGGATGGGCTCCACAACTGTTGTCCAGATCTTCTTGGTATTTGAGCCATTTGGTCTAACTGGCCATTATCTCAGCCCATCATCTCAGGATCAGCCCTGCAGAGCTACGTAGTTGCCAAGAATGTCTGTGTTGCTTAAGGGGTAGTTTTCAGTTTTCTGTCTTATGATGTTTATCAGTCAAGCCTAGTATTCCCAGAGTCTGAGGTAACATAGAGCAGAAACATTAATGAGAACTCAGAAGGAAACGAGATGCATTCAGTAACATAATGAAGTTAGCTATGTTAGTGGCTGGGCCCTCTTTAAAATCCCTACTGTCAAGCCATCATTCCATTTTATTGTGTATGCATGCATGCCAGTACTGGGGCTTGAACTCAGGATCTGGCCACTGTCCCTGAGCTTTATGACCAAGACAAGTGCCCCATCACTTGAGCCACAGCTCCACTCTTGGCTTTTTGCTGGTTAATTGGAAATAAGAATCTCAGACCTTCTGCTCAAGCTGCCTTTGAACTGAGATTCATAGATCTCAGCCTCCTAACTAGCTAGTATTACAGGCATGAGCTATCAGCACCTGGCTCCACCATTCCATTTCTATAGGAATAGGCCCCATTCTACTCCTAGTTTAGTCTGACAGTAACTTTATCCAGAATGAACACCCAGTCATTTTTCCTCTTTTGTACTCATGGTAAATAATAATAAAATTAACATAATTTTAAACTCCTTTCAGCTCTCTGTATTTTAAACAATTCCTACCCATCTCCTCCATATTTATCAGTTACGAACCAAATGCATTGAAGGAGGGTGATACTGTGATAATAGACAGAAATATGAGGTTCTACTCTGCAAGGATACAGTTGGAGAGCTGGAATTTAGCCATCTGTCTCTAACAACTTCTTTCTAGAGAAGAGGAAATCTGATGGTATCATGCCTCCTCCATGTGGCTGACTCCATGATGAAGACTGGTCCATGATGAGATGCTTCCATATCCCTATTCCATAAGACCATTCAAATCCCCTCTGTTCAGATTTTCTACTTACCAAAGAGCATCTGATAACCAGAAAAGGCTTAGTGCCCAGTGTGCATAGAAGCCTACACTGTGACATTGTTTTGGATTGCTTTTTTTGTTTGTTTTTTTTTAATTGTGAAAATACTGTACACAGGGGTTACAATTACATGAGCAAGGTAATGAGTACATTCCTTTTTTTTTTTTTTGGTCCGGTTGTGGGGCCTGAACTCTGGGCCTGGGCACTGACCCTCAGCTCTTCAGCTCAAGGCTAGTGCTCTACCACTTGAGCCACAGCGCCACTTTTGGCTTTTTTTTTCTTTTTGCTTATGTGGTGCTGAGGAATCGAACCCAGTGCCTCATGCATGCAAGGCAAGCGTTCTACCACTGAGCCACCTTCCCAGCCCAGTAATGAGTACATTTCTTATCAAGCATTGTAGCCTGCTCCTTTGTTTCCCCTTCCCATCCCTGCCATCCCATCAATCCCCCCACACACACACACCGCCAAAGTTGTAAAGTTCATTTTTCAACATAACGTCTTGTACATCTCATTGTTACAATTGGTCCACCTGTATCCCTATTTAAACAATTTGTTTTTTCCCTTCCCCTCCACAAATTATACCAACATCAAATACAGTGAAAACAGGGGTTATACTGTAGGGGAGGGACATACAAAGCAACAAAGAAATATTTTATAAATATGTTACAAACAATAGCAACAAAGAAAAACCATTTGAGTCCTTATCTTGGGGTTCATTTCACTTAACATCAACTTATTTGACCGTTTCTGCTTGTCTCAGACATAAACTAGTTATTGCAAATAAGGGAAACCATGGTATCTATGTTTCTTCAGGCCTGGCTTACTTCACTTAATATAATTTTTTCCAAGTCTTTCCATTTCCTAACAAATGGGGCAATGTCATTCTTTCTTTCTGATGGAGGCATAGAATTCCATTGTGTATATATACCACATTTTCTTGATCCATTCATCTACTGAGGGGCATCTGGGTTGCTTCCATATCTTAGCTATGGTAAATAATGCTGCAATAGACATCATCGTGCTGGTAGCTTTAGTATGGTCTTGTTTGTGATCATTTGGGTAAATGCCCAAAA
>NW_012267332.1:3161943-3186630 GCF_000151885.1 Dipodomys ordii | reverse complement strand
AGCTCTTCAGCTCAAGGCTAGTGCTCTACCACTTGAGCCACAGCGCCACTTCCAGCTTTTTCTGCTTATGTGGTGCTGAGGAATCGAACCCAGGGTCTCATGCATGCAAGGCAAGCACTCTACCACTGAGTCACCTTCCCAGCCCATGAATGAGCTCCTTATCTTTAGTTTTTTCCTTTGTATTCATAATATACAACAATTAAAATTAAGGATTCTTTAAATATGTATCTTTCAACTCCCCCCTCTGTATTGTAGACATTCCCTCTTGTCTCTTTCTTACTTGTAAATATGACACCAGAGATTGCTTTGATTATTCTTTATTTTCCTCTTGATTGTAACTGACTTTTTATAACTTGGATATCTAGCTTGACACTTCTCTTTGAGGCTGACTGATAGTGTTGAAGTTCAGGTCTCTAAGCTTTTTGACATTACAAGAGCCACATGTAATTTGAACTAAGGAAAGAACAAATAATTCCAAAATATTCACTTTCTCCTTAATGCACATTATGTGTTCTCTCGTTCACTCAATATAGCAAGGCATGGTGACATTAAGAAAGCATTATAATAGATATAAAAGTGGAATGCCACAATAATGGATCTCTGTCCTTTAAAGAAATCATAGTCTAGCAAAGGGCATAGAAAAACAAGCAACTAATGGAATGCAGAATAAGAGAAGAACCAAATAGTACAAGAAAATTGAGCTGGATGAGAGGGAAAAAATAATTCTAAGGAGAAGAAGCACACGTTAGAGAAAATATGATATAACACAAAAACATTTGGACTGAGTTTTGTAGGATAAAATTCTATATGAGGAAAAGTGAGGAAGGGGGTTTTCCAATTTCAGGTTAATGAACCAACAAAAATGAAAGTTTTCAGAATGTTTTCTAATACAGTAAAAGGAATATAGTAGAGACCAACACTGTAGAAATAGGACATGAAGCCAGGCTCTGGTGGTTGACACCTGAAATGGTAGCTACTCAAGAGACTGAGATATGACTATTATAATTTGAATCCAACTGCAACAGGAAAGTCTATGAGACTTTTATCTCCAATTAACCACCAAAAAGCCAGAAGTGGAATGGTGGCTCAAGTGGCCAGCCTTGAGTGACAAAGGTACAAGACAGCACTAAGGCCCTGAGTTCAAGTTGAATTAGTTAATTTAATAGAGAAAGCAATAAAACAGGAAAGATTATGGAAGTCTAATAATTATAGTAATGGCTAGCATTTGCTGATCTCTTATATTAAGAATACAGAATGGGGCTGGGAAGGTGGCTCAGTGGTAGAGTGCTTGCCTTGCATGTATGAGGCTCTGGGTTTGATTCCTCAACAGCAGATAAGTTGAAAAAGCTAGAAGTGGCACGGTGGCTCAAGTGGTAGAGCACTAGCCTTGAGCTGAAGATCTGAGGGACAGCGCCCAGGCCCAGAGTTCAGGCCCCACAACCGGCAAAAAAAAAAAAAAGAATACAGAATGATCTCATTAGCTGACATATCAACTGTGTCAGGTAATGACTCTTAGTTCCATTTCATGGATGATGAAATTGGATCAGAGAAGTTAAGTAAATGGCCTCAGATCTACTAGGAAAGAGGTAATTTAGCAAGGATTCAAATCCAAATCGACTTTATTAACAGATCTGTGCTTTTACTACTTCAGAATTTTGTAATCTATTTTATGAATAATGGGAGATCATTTGAGAAAAATGAATGATTCACCTTGTATTAAGAAACTAATTGGCCATAGTGTAAAGAGAGACTAGAGACAAGAACATCCTAAGCTGTGGGTGCAACTTAGTTGAAAGATAATTGGAAACTAAAGAGGGTAGCAGCAGAGGAAATGAGAAAGAGGGGATACATTCAATGTTGTGGGGATAGATTGGACAACATTTGATGACAACCTAGAGGGGAAGTATGAAAAAGCAAGGGAATTTCTAATGATGGTGGCAGAACACAGAGAGAAGAATAGTTCTTGGGGCATATGGAGGAGAAAGGATGGAAAGAGGTCTGGAACATGTTGCAATAGAGGGACTAGCAGAGCACACAGAAATTGGCCCCTAGGATAAAAGTCAGTATTTCTCAAGTTTTTTTTTAAATCACAAACCATATGAGATTGTAGAATTTTAATCATAAAACCTTGTCTACTTAAGTCAAGGTAGCAACTCATTCATTTTCCTTGGCATTTCAAAGCATGAAGGGCTACTATGTCATGGCTGCCACTATCTAAAGGGCCTCACATTCATCAGCTTCAAGTTGCATCCAAATGACTTCAGTGTGACATAATCCTCAATACAGTTCCTAACATCTGATGCAGTTCCTCAAATGTAGCAATAATATTGATGATGATGAGCTTGAATTTTAATATTTCCATGGATTTTTCTAGAGGCTCTCCTTTAAACAGATCCAGTAATTATGATTACAAACTGTCACTTGAAGAAGTTTTCCACCCACAGTCTTTACTATAAAACCTTATCTAACTATACTATGTACAGCTACCAGAAGTATTTGTGTCTAATACAATAAAACACAATACAAACCAATTAAAGAAAAATAATGTAAAGCCAACTGGTGGGAATAGAATGACTATTACTGAGATAAATGACAGGTGGGTTAGATCTGGAGAATTTTGATGTTCAGACAAGGAAAAAAACTATCAGAAAACAGATTTCTTAAATGAATGAAAATAAAAACAAATGAATAAAAACAATCATCATAGTATGCAAGAACTCTTAGTCCTACAAATACTAGGTTTTTCTTTTGTTAACCATTGAAATATACTTCACATAGCCTGGCACTCATTTTATTTTTTTAAGATTTACCATTTTTCTTCATTTTTATTATCGTCAATTAGTTGTACAAGGGGGTTTCACATTGACATATATGCATACAATGTGACTTGATCAGACTCAACCTCTGTCACTCTCCCCAAACCAATCTCAATAATCTTCACTGTTCCATTTTCACATAAAGTGTTTTAACCATGTTCACACTTCCCTTTCTCAGTTTGCCTTCCCCACATGTTTTCACTAGTACTCATACCATGACAGGACCTATTTTACTTTCCTGCCATTCATTGTTTTAATATAGAGAGACTCTAATAGTTCATTTAATTTTTTCCCTAGTAACAACTTCTTTCAAGAAGGAGGGTAACATAACAACATCTTAAAATCAAAAAGGAGGCAGGGGGACGATGGGAAGGGGAAACAAAGGAGGAGGCAACAATGCTTGATAAGAAATGTACTCATTCTCTTGCCCATGTAATTGTAACCCCTCTGTACAGTATTTTCACAATAAAAAATTATAAAAAAAACAGCAATGGCATCTCAATAGAAAAAATAAAATAAAATCAAAAAGGAGGAAAATTTGCCATCAGTAGATCCTTAGTATAAGGAATTGTATTAGATATACCTCAGGAAAAAGGAAAATTATACAAGATAAAAATCCCACAGTGTTTCTGAAGATTTTTTAAAGTAGGAAAACTAGATCTCTACTTCTGGAAATATTGTATATTAGGGGGTCTTAATGAATTTTCTTCTTCACAACAATAGTATTGTAAATAGGCAAATATGTTGAATCATCTTTGATCTAAGAAGTGAGGAGGTTTGCAAGAACATCACTTCAAATGAATGAAAGCTGGAGCTGAGCTGAGCGCAGAGTGACATGTGAGAACAAGCTAGTTTTATATCACATGCTGATAGCTGCATATAAAAGGAGTGCTTAGACTTAAGTTTGTGTTAAAGTCAGTCTGTTGATTTTAGGGCATAATCCTAGGTCAGTCAACACCCTTGGCTGTGGTCACAAACTGGATATGGTGGTCACATCAATAATCCCAAAGGTAGGGAGGATGACGGTTTGAGATAAGCCTAGGCAAAAGGTTAGCAAGACTCTATCTCAATAAATAAAGCCAGGAGAGTTGTTTACATTTGTAATCCAGGCTATGTGGGAGGCATAGGCAGGAATATCATGGTCCAAGAACAGCCTGAAGTAAAAGTGAGACTCTAGATGAAAAATAACTAATACATAAAAGGGAGTCTAGGAGCATTGTTCAAGTGGTAGAGCACTTGACTAGCTAGCTCAAGGCCATGAGGTGAAGCCTCAGTGCCACCAAAAATTAAGAAGTAAATTGTACAGAACACAGTGGTCTTCCACTTGGGTAGTCATGGTCCAGTCCTTTTATGGATTTTTCTTGTGTTGAAGACCATTTGTCTAGCAAGCACACAGAAAAAAAAAGAATTATATGGTAAGATTTATTAATGGAAATAAAATACAAATAAATGATACCAGGTCTTTTTTTTTTTCAGTCATGGGGCTTGAACTCTGGGCCTGAGCGCTGTCCCTCAGCTCTTCAGCTCAAGGCTAGCACTCTACCACTTGAGCTACAACACCACTTCTGGTTTTTCTGGTGGTTTACTGGAGATGAGTTTCACGGACTTTCCTGCCCAGGCTGGCTTTGAACAGCGATCCTCAGATCTCAGCCTCCTGAGTAGCTAGGATTACAGGTGTGAGCCTGGCTGATACCAGGTCTTAAAATGTGGCATTACTCTAGAGGATGAAGACAATGAAAAGAATAAGACAATATTTACAAACAGCTTTATACCTAAAAGCTTGAAAATAGATAAAATAGATTCTCAAAGATATATTAGATAGTAAATATGACTCAAGGACAAACACAAAAACAAGATAGTTATAAATTCATTACAAGAATTAAAATGGTACTTTAATTCCACAAGGAAAATTTTAGGCTCATGTGTTTTCCTTATGCCTTCTATCAAACCCTCAAATTATTAATTCTATTCACCTACTAACCATTCTACAGGAAAAGAAAAATATTAGAAAAGGAAGACTCCTGTGACAGGACCAGACACTTAAACATGTTCACAAGTGTAGTTTTAGCTCAATAACTAGAATGCTTTCACTTAAGCAAATATTGAAAAGACATATTTTCTTTTGTTTCTCACTCTCATGTCTTCTCTCCAATTTCTCATGTGAGGGAATTTTTAAAAACGCCCTTACAGCTCCAGACAAGGTTACTGCATTCCTCTTCTTTTGTTGACTAAGAGAATGAAAGGCTATTCAGACAGCAACAAATACAACTCTAGAAACTAACGCCAGAATAAAGAGATATAAGCAAGCCAAGGCCACTCCCAGCCTCCAGTCATGCCTAGGCTGACATTCCCAAACCCCGATTGCTGGGCTTTTGTTTAAAAGCCCATTCTCCTCCCTGGAGGGGAAGTCTTTACTTTACCAAGATAGCAGTGTTTTGCTTGGCAAAATTAACTAATCTCATCTCTGCACTGGAGGCTCACACTTGTAATCCTAGCTACTCAGGGGGCTGAGATATGAGAATCATGGTTCAAAGTCATCCCAGGCAGGAAAGTCTAGGAGACTCATGTCCAAGTCATCAGCAAAAAGCATAAGTGGAGCTGTGGCTCAAATGGTAGAGTGCTAGCCTTGGGGGAAAAAAAAACAAAACTAAATAACCAGAAACCTCAGGGATAGGGCATAGGTCCTGAGTTCAAGCCCCAAGGTGAACAGAAAATAACAATAAACCTTTATTTTCTTTACTCCAAAATCCTGATCTCATTATTTATAAATTGACATTGAGTTCAGGGGACTGAATTTCTAGTATCAAATTTGGCAATCACAAAAAGACCCAGGGAAGATTCTCACTCTGAACCCCTGGGCACAGGGAAAATAGAGGTTTGCAAGAAGTTCCCCCTCACTGACCTCCTACCCATTTATACTCCAGGAAACTACCAGTAGAGGTACTGGCATTCTAAACGAATGGAAGACTGGGGGACTGTTTCAGCAGCTGCCAGATACAGATTTCATTTCAGGAACTCTTATTTTTCTCCCTTGTGGACCACAGACACAGAGCTCCTACTAAAGACTTTTTTAAAGGAGATTTTAAGGTTGGGGTTATGGAAAATGATAAAAGGGGTGGAGCTGATCTTGAAACATTATATATGGGTGTTGAAATGTTAAAAAGAAACCCCTGCCGGGCGCCGTGGACTCACACCTGTAATAACCCTAGCTAAAGCCAGCTGAGGCAGGAAAGTCTATGAGACTCATCTCCAGTTAGCCATCAGAAAACCGGAAGTGGCACTGTAGCTCAAGCGGTAGAGCGCTCGCCTTATGCTGAAGAGCTGAGGGACAGCACCCAGGCTCATAGTTCATACCACACGACTGACAAAAAAATTCCATATCTATCTAGCCATCTATCTGTCTATCTATCTATCTATCATCTGTTAACCTATCTATCTGCATACATAAGTTGTACTTGGGGGGGGGAGTTCTTTCTTTTTTTAGTCGATTGTGGGGCTTGAACTCTGGGCCTGGGTGCTGTCCCTCAGCTCTTCAGCACAAGGCTAGCGCTCTACCACTTGAGCCACAGCACCACTTCCGGTTTTCTGATGGCTAACTGGAGATAAGACTCTCATGGACTTTCCTGCCCTGGCTGGCTTTGAACTGTGATCCTCAGATCTCTGCCTCCTGAGTAGCTAGGATTACAGGTGTGACACAATGGCACATGGCTGATAAGGATTTTTAAAAAGCCACAACACTTTAGTCAAGCAGAAAACTGGAAGTGGTGCTGTGGCTCAAGTGGTAGAGCGCTTGCCTTGAGATGAAGAGCTCAGGGACAGCACCCAAGCGCAGAGTTCAAGCCCCAGTATACACCCCTCCCCCCCAAAAGGGAAAGAATTGTTGTGTAGATTAAATACTCAAATAACCTTGTCACCTAAAAAGTAACAGCTTCACCTATAGGTACCTTCTGAGAATACTATCTCCCTCCAGTCTCTGCTGGGACATAGCTTTCCCCAAAGTCTACCCCCCCCCCCAAAAAAAGCCAGCAGGCCTTTTAAATTTTAAAGCCTCATGATGACCTTGGCTTTAAGATTACCTGCTTTATAGAAAATTAAATTATACATACATATATATATATATATAAAGCAACATATGAGGTATTTTATAAATAAGTCAAAATGTCCCACGACCCATTCAATACCTCTTAAAACAACAGCCTAGCAAACAGATGGCCACTGTTTATGGGTCACTGCAGCTACTTATAACCCATGACAAGTTAAAATTTTACATTGAAAGAACCCATTGTTCAGGGCTGGAAAGGTGGCTCAGTTGATAGAGTGCTTGCCTTGCATGCATGAGGCCCTGGGTTCAATTCCTCAGTACCACATAAGCAGAAAAACAAATACAAAAAAAGAATGAAAGAACCCATTGTAATGTGTATGCTTCCTCAGATTTTGATCATGCTAAATCAAAAAGGGGACCATTAGTTGAGTGCCTATAATCCTAGCAATTTAGGTGGCTGAGATCCAGAGGATCACGGTTCCAAGCCAGCCTTGGAAGAAAAGTTCAAATGACTCCCATCTGCAAAATAACTAGCAAAACGGTAGGTGGAAGGGCATGGCTTGTATGGCATGAGGCCCTTAGTTCAAGTTCTAGTTCTGTCAGCAATGATGAAAAAGTACTGACTAGCTGCTGGTAAAATGGAAAGATAACAGGCCATCTAATTGAATAGCCTAAATATTCAGTTAAAAAATCTGTATCTACCTTAAACCTCACATCCATGTTCCTGACCTAGGAGAATGAACCCTGAAATCACAATGGTTTAAAGACCCTGGAGACTGTGTGTTTCAGCATGTTGGACTTATGTGACCAGCACACTTTAAAGACAAACTGGGATTTGTTCACTGCCAGCAACAGCTTTATGGAAAACTGCCAAGGACAGATTGGATCTGCAGTAGTTGCTAAACAACAGATAATAAAGGCAACGGCCTTACCCTCAGGGACATCAGCCCCAAATGCTGAACTGACTGTCTTAACTGAAACAGTACACCTCTTAAAGGATAAAAAGGTAAATATATATTCCAATTCAAGCCAGGCACCAGTGTCTTCTGCCTATAATACTAGCTATTCAGGAGGCTAACACCTGGAGGATTGAAGTTCAAAGCCAGCCTGGGCAGAAAATTCTGTGATACTGTATTTGTAATTAACCAGCAAAATGCTGGACTGGAGGTGTGGCTTAAGTGATAGAGCACCAGCTGTGAGCAAGTAAACTGAATAAGTACCAGGTCCTTAACTACCATAGCACAAAAAAGAAAAAATACATAATTATATACAAATGTATGTGTGTGTGCATGTGCACGCATGCGGGACTGGGGTTTGGATTCAGGGCTTGGGTGTTGCCCCCTCAGCTTTTTGGCTGAAGGTTGGAACTCTACCACTTGAGCTACACCTCCACTTCTGTTTTGGGTTGCTGGTTAACTGGAGATAAGAGTCTCAGACTTTACTGAGTGGGCTGGTTTTGAACTTCAATCCTCGGATCTCTACTCCTGAGCAACTAGAATTACAGGCATGATAAAAAAAACCTCAACAAATATGCAAAAATAATTCTTGATCCTAATACACTGTGAATAAACCTAAACAAGTAGCAATTAGGCATTGCCCAGGCCATCAAAAATTGGATTACATTATACATGGAAACCAGGCTGTCAATAAGTCAGATAAGTGGCTCACAAAATGCAAGCCATTTTATTGGATCCCTGATACCACAATTAGTCTTAGATCAATATGATCTTCAATATACTGATGAAAATAAACGGACTAAGAAATACAGGTTCAATTAATGGGACTAAAAAACAAACTAAAAAGAAAATTCTCATGGACTTACACTTTTGCCCAAGGTACTAGTACAACCACTAAGAAAATATATACCTCAGGGCCTTTAAATTTTTTAAACTGTCCTGATGACCCTGACCTTAAGATTACCTACTTTAAATAAAACATTAAATTATATATGCATAAAACAAGATCTAGTTCTCAGAAACCTTTTATAAATATTTTAAAATGTCCTACAGCCTGTTGCTTATAACAGCTGTCATTGATAATGCTGTATAACAGAAAAAAATATTCATAAAGACATTTTTATCTTGCATCAGGGAAAGATCTAAGTGCTATCACATTACTAGTCTACATGGTACTAGAGGATCTAGCCAGGAAAGCAAGGCAGAAAAGGGACAAAAATAAGAATTGTTGAGGGAGAGCCAAAAGTCACTATTTTCAAATATGAGTCACTACATCAAAAACTTCAAGTTCCCTACAGAAAAGATGTTAGAGGAGATGGCAAGGTGGTGAGTCAAACTAACACATAATAAAATGATCACATTTCTATGTTTATCAGCAATACAACAGTAAAAATGTTTGCAAGAAAAAGATCACATTTACCAAAAATAAACATTTGAAATAGAATCCAAACTCAAGGGCTGGGAAGGTGGCTCAGTGGTAGAGTGCTTGCCTCGCATGCATGAGGCCCTGGGTTCGATTCCTCAGCACCACATAAGCAAAAAGGAAAAAGCTGGAAGTGGCGCTGTGGCTCAAGTGGTAGAGCGCTAGCCTTGAGCTGAAGAGCTGAAGGAGAGTTCAGGCCCCACGACCGGACCCCCCCCCACCACCCAAAAAAAAAGAAATGGAAACAAGAGTTTTTTTTTTTATTGCAACGTTTTCAGTTCTTTTTCTCCCCTTCTTCTTCTGTTTTTTTTTTCCACTCTGTTGCTGTTTTATATTTCTGTACCCTTTGTCTTGTATGTAAGTTTATCTGATTTGAGGAGGGGAAGGGGAAGCACAGAAATGCTGGGACAAAGGGTGAACCAATTCAGTAGTGATACTCACCAGACACTATGTCGGAAATGAACTACACAACTTGGGGGGGTGGTAACCCAACTTGTCAGGAAAGAAAATGAGAGAGGGGGTGACACTGTTCAAAAATAAATGTACTAAGTACTCACAATCTTGTTACAGCTTCTCAGTACTCATTTTTTTAACCTGTAAATTGTTCAAAAGATTTATTCCGAGCTGGGAAGGTGGCTCAGTGGTAGAGTGCTTGCCTTGCATGCATCAGGCCCTGGGTTCGATTCCTCAGCACCACATAAGCAAAAAGAAAAAAAGCCGGAAGTGGCGCTGTGGCTCAAGTGGTAGAGCACTAGCCTTGAGCTGAAGAGCTGAGGGACAGCGCCCAGGCCCAGAGTTCAGGCCCCACAACCGGAAAAAAAAAAAAAGATTTATTCCATGGAGCTTCATTCCTGCCTATACTATATTTTAGTCAATGAAATCCTGTATATAAGCCTATGCCTCCATGTGCGTTTACCTGAGAGGGTGTGTTTTGGGTCTAAGATCCACATAAGAATTACTATACACACACACACACACACACACACACACACACACACACATTCACACACAGAATGGAGTTCTATGCTTCCATCAGAAAGAATGGCATTGTCCCATTTGTAAGGAAATGGAAAGTCCTGGAAAAAAAATTTTCTTAAGCAAAGTAAGCCAGGCCCAAATAAAAGTAAGTTGTATGGTTTCCCTCATTTGTAATAACTAGAATATGTCTATGATATTCCTAACAGAGGATCTCAATAGCCCAATTGCTAAGTGCATGAAACCATATATAATGAAAGCATAACAACATGAACTCCAAGAATTGGAAACAAGGGATTCTTATTATGTCCTGCATACAGTTCTTTCTTTTCTTTTTTTCTGCTTAAGTTTGCTATACTGTTTGTCTTGTACATAAGTTTATCCGATCTGCAGAAGGGAAAGAGTATCACAGAAACAGCAGGACAAAGGATTAACTAATGCAACAATGATGTTATGTTGGAAATTAACTATATAACTAGAGGGGAGGGGAGTGGGGACTGGTAAGCAGGAGAAGATGCGGGAGTGGGTAACAGTGTTTAAAAAGAAATGTACTCATTATCTTACTTATGTAACTGTAACCCCATTTATCACCTTTACAATAAAGATACTTTTTTTAAAAGATCCACATAAGAGAAAAAACCTGTATCCTTTGTCTTTCTGAGTTTGGCTTACTTCACTCTACGGTATTTTCCAGATTCATCCATTTCCCTACAGTGAAATAATTTCATTAAATTTGATAGTTACATGAAATTCTACTGTGTATGTGTGTGTGTGTGTGTGTATAAAGAAGAGCTCCTTTGATCTTTTCTGAAATTTCCAAGTTCTTCATATTTTTCAGGTTCCTACTATGGCCCTCATCAATACATATTTGAAGTACGTAGTCTGTTAACAGGTACACAAAATGACTTAGCAGCATAAACAGAAAAAAAAATCCTCCCTGGATCTTTATTTAGGAAGTTTTGGCCTGTGCTGAGGAGCTCTAGCATATCCCCTATCCCTTCCTGTAATATTTTCAGAGTCTCTGCTTTTACCTCGAGGTCTTTGATCCATTTGTAGTTTTGGTGCAGGATGATATATAAGGATCTAACTTCAATTTTCTACATGTGTGTAGCCAGTTATACCAGCACCATTTGTTGAAAGAGACTGTCTTTCTTCCATCTGATAATTTTGGTTCCCTTATTGAGGATTAGATGGCCATAAGTTTGTGGGATCATGTCTGGGTCTTCAATTCTATTCCATTGGTCCTCTTGCCTGTTTATGTGCCAGTACGAAGCTGTTTTTATAACTACAGCTTTGTAATAGAGCTTTATATTTTTTATTGTAAAGATACTGTACAGAGGAGTTACAGTTACATGAGTAAGGTAATGAGTCCATTTCCTTTGTGTGTGTGTGTGTGTGTGTGTGTGTGTGTCGGTTGTGGGGCTTGAACTCGGCTTGGGCACTGTCCCTCAGCTCTTCAGCTCAAGACGAGCACTCTACCACTTGAGCTACAGTGCCACTTCCGGTTTTCTGGTGGTTTTATTGGAGATAGGAGTCTCACGGTCTCTCCTGCCCTGGTGGCTTTGAACTGCGCTCCTCAGATCTCAGCCTCCTGAGTAGCTAGGATTACAGGCGTGAGCCACCAGCGCCCGGCATGAGTCCATTTCCTATCCAGCATTGTTACCCCCTCCCTTGTTTCCCCCCTAATATCCGTTTGCTCCCCACCTCCCCAACTCCTCCCTCCCCTGCCAAAGTTGTAAAGTTCATTTTCAACATAGTGTCTTGTACATCTCATTGCTACAATGGATCATCTTGTATCCTTATTTCAGCATTTTGTTATTTCCCTTCCCCTCCCCAAATTAGAAAAATGTATATACAAGATGCAGGGCACTGGAATCAAATACAATGAAAACAGGGGTTGTACCATGGGGGAAGAATATACAAAAGAAACAAAAAAAAATCACATAGCACATTATAAGTACATTAAAAACAACAGCAACAAAGAAAAACTTCTTGTGTCCCTATCTTGGGGTTCATTTCGCTTAGCATCATCTTATATGGTCATATGTGCATAGCTTTTGACCTTTTCTGCTTGTCCTAGACATACTCTTGTTATTGCAGATAACCATGGGACCTATGTTTCTTTGGGGCTGGCTTACTTCACTTAATATATTTTTTCTAAATATTTCCATTTCCTAACAAATGGGGCAGTGTCATTCTTTCTGATGGAGGCTATAATAGAGTTTGAAGTTTGGTATTGATAGTCCTCCAGCACTATTCTCCCTGGTAAGGATTGCAAATGGGATTGCATGAAATTGCAGAGCTTCTGCATGGCAAAGGACATAGCTAGCAAGATTAATAGAAAGCCCACAGATTGGGAGAAGATCTTCACTACCCATACAACGGACAAGGGCCTCATATCTAAAATATACTTAGAATTCAAAAAATTAAATCCCCAACAACAAATCCTCAAAGAAACAACTGCCCGATCAATAAGTGGGCTAAAGATTTTCAGAGTTCTCTGAAGAGAAAATAAGAATGGCCAATAGACACATGAAGAAATGCTCAACTTCTCTGGCCATAAAAGAAATGCATATCAAAACAACATTGAGATTCACCTCACCCCAGTTAGAATGACTATAATCAAGAAAACAAATAATAACAGATGCTGGAGGGGATGTGGCCAAAAAGGAATCCTACTACACTGTTGGTGGGAATGTAAGCTGCTTCAACCACTGTGGAAGGCAGTACAGAGGTTCCTCAAAAGACTAGACATAGAACTCCCCTATGATCCAACAATCCCACTCCTGGGCATTTATCCAAATGATCTCAAACGAGGCCATTCTAAAGCTACAAGAGCAACTATGTTTATTGCAGCATTATTTACCATAGCTAAGATATGGAGCCAACCCAGATGTCCCTCAATAGATTAATGGATCAAGAAAATGTGGCATATATACACAATGGAATTCTGTGCTTCTGTCAGAAAGAACGACATTGCCCCTTTCATAAGGAAATGGAAAGACTTGGAAAAAATTATATTAGGTGAAGTAAGCCAGAGTCAAAGAAACATAGGTTCTATGGTTTCCCTCATTTGTAATAATTCATGTAAGTCTAGGTTAGTCCTGATAGAGAATTATAATAGCTCAAGAGCTATATACATATGACCATGCAAAATTATTCTTTTTGGGGGAGGTGGGGGCGGTCGTGGGGCCTGAACGCTGGGCCTGGGTGCTGTCCCTCAGCTCTTTGGCTCAAGGCTAGCGCTCTACCTCTTGAGCCACAGCGCCACTTCTGGCTTTTTTCTTTTTGCTTATGTGGTGCTGAGGAATCAAACCCAGGGCCTCATGCATGCAAGGCAAGCACTCTACCATTGAGCCACCTTCCCAGTCCCCATGCAAAATTATTCTAATTGAAATGAACTCCAAGACACGATAACAACAGGTCTTTTCTTTTAGTTGTCAACCTTGATGTCACCCATGTACTGTATCTAGTTCTTTCTTCTCATTTTATTTCATTCTTCTTTTTCTATTGGTTTATCCTTGGCAATCTTCATCTTTGATTCTGGTACCCTCCATCTTATATATGCATTTATCTGATTGGGGGAAGAGAAGGGAAATACCAAAATGCTGAAAGAAGTACAAAAGATGACCCATTACAACAATGATACTCACAGGACACTATGTTGGAAATGAAACTTTAAAACTTCGTGGTGGGGGGGAGAAGGGAGAAGGAAGGGATAGTGGGAGAACAACAATGGAGTGGGTAGCAATATTCAATGAGAAATGTACCCTACTCGTGTAAATGTAACCCCTCTGCACAGCATCTTTACAATAAAATAAAATTTTTTAAAAATCCTCCCTATAAAAACTAATCAACAGTGTACTAACAAGTCATTGGCAGAGTTACTAGGAAATACTTGAAATATAATGTGAATCTTAAATTCAGATATTTACATATATGATAGCAAGATTAATGAAAAAACACTAACCTGCAAGCTTTAAGACCCTGCTGTACAATTAAAGCAGTGCCATCAGGAATATTATGTGTATCTTCAAAATTGGGAAATTGAGAGCATGTGAAATAAGAGAAATTTTTTTCTAGTGGTCTCAAAGTATATTTTTAATCATTTCATTTCTATACTTCAGATAATTAAAAGAGACTAGTGAAATAATCCTGTTAATTTGTTTTAGCCATAGTGTGATTTAAAAAAAGAGAGAATGTCTTTTGAGTTTAGAGGTGTGGGTGTGCGTGCTTGTAATCTCAGCACTTGGGAGGCTGAGAAAGGAGCATTCAAGGCCGGCCTAAGCTACCTAGCAAAGCTCTGTGTCAAAGCACAAATACAACATAAAACAGAAGATTGGTCCTTTGAAAGATAATTTATTCATGGAATCCTTTGCTAACTAAAACAACAACAACTATGGGCAAAATATGTATGATTCCATTTTTGATTATGAGATGTCAATGAGAATTATCAACCATTACTGACTTTTTCTGCCAGTCTTTGGGCTTGGATTCAAGTGCTGGACACTGTCCTTGAGCGTCTTTGCTTAAAGCTAATGTTTTACCACTTGAGCTATTGCTCTATTTTTAGCTTTTTGGTGGTTAATTAGAGATAAGAGTCTCACAGACTCTCTTACCCGGGCTTGCTTTGAACCATGACCCTCAGATCTCAGCCCCTTGAGTAGCTAGGATTACAGGTATGAGCCACCAGTGACTGGCTGACTCTTTTCTTTAGATGCTTTTGGAGGTACACCTCCTACAAAATCTTAAATAATGACTCCCTGCCTACTAATACTCTTTTGACTATTCCAAGTAAATCAGAGCCTAACATTTTCAAAGAATAGTAATTTTATACAATCAATAAAATGTAAATAAGAAAGATAAACTGACAATGATATTTTATAAGAATCTTCTAGTCAAAAAGTTTAACCCATCAACATAAATAAATATAAATGAAGCACAGTTAAAAATATTTACCAGCTTGAAAAGTAAGTAGCCTTATGGCTGTTTCTGCTTAAAAATTATTTCTATCTTTGCTTTAAATAGTTTGAGTAGAAGTATTCTACATCAAATGTCCATGAGTAAAAAATAGCTAAAATCACATTTATTTAGTCATTATTTTATTCCTGATGCAGATACTAAGCTCTGTGTTGGGCCATTTGGCAAGAATAATCGCTATTTAGTTTCATCAATAAGTATTTACAGTGTCTTTTGTGTGTCTGACACTGTTTTAATAAAAGGAAATTTTCAGAGTAATATATTCTTTGTGTGTGTGTACGTGTGCGCACATGCATGTGTATCTGTGGGGGGAGGGTGCGCACATCAGTACTGGAGCTTGAACTCAGGACCTGGATACTGTCCCTGAGCTATTTTGGCTTAAGACTAGTGCTCTACTGCTTGAGCCACATCCCTACGTCTAGCTTTTCCTTAGTTAATTGGAGATGTTATGTCTCATGGAATTTCCTGATCAGGCTGGCTTTAAACTGCAATCCTCACATCTCAGCTTTTTGACTGACTAGAATTACAGGTGTCAGCCACTGGCATCCTTCTCAGAAGAATGTATTCTTTTGCTAAAAAAGACCCTTCTGTCCTAAGGTATTAAGAGAATATGATACCTTGACTTGAGAAGAAGTAGGGATATTCCGATGCTTTTCTCCAATCCAGGATGGGGTACATCTTTTTTGCCAGGGGCCATTTAGATATTTTTAATATAATTTTTGGCCCATTCAAAATGATCAATACATGCAGATGAGTACAGGGAGCCAATTAGAAGAATATATGGAAGCACATGTCCCTTCCTGTACCAAATTACTTGGAAAGTCTTCTAAGGCCTGCGGGCCAGACATTGTCTATCCCTGGTCCTAAAATGCAAATAGAAATGACCAAAGAAGAATCAAGTGATGCTGCTGTTGCTTAAACCAGTGATGCTCTTTTTTTTCTGAATTTTCAATAACTTGTCTCTTGGCAGAGTATCTTTCTCTTTGCTTCCTTTAACATATACCCAATGAGTGGCAGCAGCTTCGCATGGTAGATTGAGTGTCCAATTAGAAAATGAAAGAATTAGCCTCAAGGCCCAGCACTGTGTGACCTTGGACTGATTGCTTCACCTCCCTGAGACACAGCTGCCTCATTTTTAAAGCAAGCAGTTAACCTTAAATGTGTTTTTCCAGCTCAACAATTTGGGACTGTATAATGAAACCCTTTTCCTTATTCTCTAGGTGTTTATGTTGTACTTAGGAACCAGTGGCTTGGAAGGATAGAGATGTGTTCAAGATATCTGAGGTGAATTGCCTCACTTTGGTTAACTTAGAGTATGAGTGCACTAAAGGGATATTGTCAAATAATGTGTTGTAAATGGGAGCTACAATTATGATTTGAATAATTGGATACCATGGATATTAACATGCATCGTGAGTTACCTTCAATGGCTTTGGTGACAGTGGGTAGTGTTGAGAATTTTTCCAACATTTAATGCCTTCCAAAGACTGATATGACTCACTAGGTGGGACCACACTGATAATAGATTCCTCTATCCACCTGTGTCATTTATCAGAAGCTCAAAAGCATCCATCACTGTAATTCCCACTCACTGGGGCAAATGTGTTATTTAGTGTAAAATAATTCAAAAACTATTTTCCTTTGCCTCCAACTCCATTGCATATTCTCTAATGAAATTGACAAGAGGGATCATGCAGTATAAATCTAACACAATATCCTAAAGAGACCAATCTGGATCATTATTTCAGGGTAATTTCAATCTTCTTATAAATCAGAGAAGACAATGATAATCAAAGATGTCCTTAGGTGCCAGGCAAGTTGTTAAGCAGAGTGGAGAGCAATTATGAATGAATTTGCATGTCATCATTGAGTTACCATTGTATTTTTATTTCTTTTAGCCACCAAATGCTCACAGTTGTCCAGGCCTCTGAAACTTTAGAACCAGACTAGCTAGGAGACATAATTGTTTAATCTTCTAGTATTCCAGCCTATCATATGGGCAGAAAAGACTTAAACACATTAGATCTGAGACTGTTGTCTGCATACAAGGCTGTGCCTTGGCTTGCATGGGGGGAATTTAGACTTCTGGTGGCTTTCCATCATTTCTTAACTTATTAAGGTGGCTTACTTGGCCTAGAATATACACACAATAGGCTAAATACCTGCTTCTATCCCCTAAGAGAAACCTTAGTCACTGAGTCTTTAAGGGTCTTCACTGGCTGGTGGCTCATACCAGTCAACCTAGCTACTCATGAGGCTGAGATCTGAGGATTGTGGTTTGAAGCCAGTTTGAGCAGAAATGTCCACTAGACTCATTTCCAGTTAATCACCAAAAAGCCAGAAGTGGAGCTGTGACTCACTAGCTTTGAGGAAAAAGCTAAGGAGCAATACCCAGGTCCTGAGTAAATCCCCCAACGCTAGTAATACATACATACATACATACATACATACATACATACATACACATACATACATAATACACACACACACACATACATACATACATACATACACAGCTTCCCTGATGTCTTGTTTTTGTCACAATTGAATGCTGGGTGGAATCAAACAAATCCTGTATGACTCCACTTGAGGAAGACAGAATTTGTGCCTGGTTTTCTCCAGATTTTACCCCATGCACTTTTTCTCTTTGTCAAATGTACCCTATATTATTTAGCTGTAATACATTTCAGCCATAAGTAACAACTGTGTTTTCAGTCCTGTGAATCTTTCCAGCTAATGGATAATCCTGGGGGAGGCTTTGTGGACCCCTGAATATAGTACTATTTTTATATTCTGAAATCCTAGTGTGTTCATTAGTATTTAAAAGTACATGAACTCTGAATCTTCTATATATTGAGATGTACCCATCTATTATGTACCCATAATTGAGATAATTATATGCTACATTAAATTTTTCAATCAAACAACAGTGAACTGAATTAGAAACTGTTCTGGCCACACTTCTCACATTTTGAAACGCTTTCCAAAGTAAAAATACTTTATCTTAAATTCCTTGGTTAGTAATGAGGTTGAAGATGTTATGTTTGCTAGTCATCTGTATGTCTCATTTTTGTTGGTGGTGGTGGTGGAGCTTTAACTCAGGGCCTGGGTGCTGTCCCTGAGCTGCTTCGTGCTCAAAGCTAGCACTCTACCACTTAAGCCACAGCACCACTTCCAGTTTTTGAGTGGCTAATTGGAGGTAAGAGTCTCTCAGGGATTTTTCTGCCTAGGCTGGCTTGAACTGCGATCCTTAGAGCTCAGCCTTCTGAGTAGCTAGGATTAGAGGCGTGAGCCACCGGTGCCCAGCTCATCTAAATAACTCTACAGACAAGAAATAGAGGTGGGATTTGTTAGGAAACGAAAAGACTTGGAAAAATTATATTAAGTGAAGTAGACCAGGCCCAAAGAAATATAGGTCCTATGGTTTCCCTTATTTGAAATAACTAGTATATGTCTGAGACAAACAGAAACTGTCAGACAAGTTGATGTTAGGCGAAATGAACCCCAAGATAAGGGTTCAAATGTTTTTTTGTTTTTTTTGGGTCCAGTCGTGGGGCCTGAACTCTGGGCCTGGGCGCTGTCCCTCAGCTCTTCAGCTCAAGGCTAGTGCTCTACCACTTGAGCCACAGCACCACTTCTTTTTGCTTATGTGGTGCTGAGGAATTGAACCCAGGGCCTCATGCATGCAAGGCAAGCGCTCTACCACTGAGCCACCTTCCCAGCCTCATGTTTTTTTTTTCTTTCTTGTAATTGTTTCCAACATATTTATAAGATGATTTCTTTGTTGCTTTGTGTGTACCTCCCCCAGGGTATAACCCCTGTTTTGGCTGTATTTGATGTTGATATGATTTGTGGAGGGGAAGGGAAAAAACAAACTGTTTAAATAGGGATACAGGTGGGCCATTACAACAATGAGATGTATAAGACGTTATGTCAAAAAACGAACTTTACAACTTTGGTGGGGTGGAGGGTGGGGGTGGAGGTGGTAGTGGTAAAGAGGTGTGCGGGTGTAGGTGGAGAGGGGAAGGGATGGTATGGGGAAACAAAGGAGGAGGCAACAATGCTTGATAATAAATGTACTCACTATCTTGCCCACATAATTGTAACCCCTCTGTATGGTATTTTCACAATAAAAAATAATAATAAAAGAAAGAAATAGAGGTGGGGAGGGTGGATTGGGAGAAGTATGTGCATTCAGGATGGGGTAAAGAGTTTAGGACAAAGAAGATAGATGTCAGAAAAGTTACCAAAATCAAATCTAGGGTCTTAAGGCCTAATAACTTTTCTCCTCAGACCCAGAATCTTTCTGTTTCCCAGAGTCCTCCTCTGTGAAATACAAATAACAGTACTAGAATCCTAAAACTGTATGAAGTTTTAATTAATTATCATGTCCATAGGGCTTGGCACATCTCTACTGATGCCTCAAAGGATAGACTTAAATCATCTTATGTATGAACTACTGAAGTAGCCTTTTACAGATTTTCACCTCATTGGTCAGCCATTGGGACAATAATCATTCTTTCTTCTTTTCTCCAAAGTCCACAGACACCATTTTCTCCTACACCAAGGAGAATACTCTGCCTGGCTTTCAACGTTGTTTCTGTATTTCAGTAATTTTTGTCTTCACTCCTCTATTATCAGTGGTTTTAAAACTGAACATAAGTTAAAATCATCTGGACCACTTTTTAAAATGGAGTCTACTTCACCTGCTACTCACCCTGGAGTTTCTGATTTAGTAATAATCGGTAGGGTTTAATATATGCTGCTGGTCTAGAGACCATCGCTCTTTGAGAACCACAGCTACAGGTGGATATAGTGGCACCCACCTGTATTCCCAGCACAGAGGAGGTTAAGGTGGAAGAATCATAAGAGTCCAAGGGTAACATGGATTAAATAGTGAGTTCCATTCCAGCCTGGGCTACATAGTAGGACTGTGACTGTTGGAAGAGGAGGAGGAGGAGGAGGAAGAAGAAGAAGAAAAAGAAGAGACTAGAGCCCTATGTTCTATTTCTTTGACTTAGTTTTCAGTCAGTTAGCTTTCTGTCAATTCTTCCTTCTCACATCCATTCATTATATTTTCCTTGCCTGGAACTGTTTCTCTGTTATAACTTGAAGATCCTATCCAGTCCAGTTTGCCTCACTGATGTGTCTGTTCTTTGAAGTAGTATTGGTCAATATAGTCTGTATGACACAGTTTAATTCTTTGTTTCTATTATATTTCATACAAACAATATGTATATCTAAGAATGTAATTTTTAGTGCTTAAGCTTTTAAAATAATATGATACATAGTAATTTACATATTTATGAGGTATAGTATATTATTTCAATATGTATATGCAATTTGTAATGATCTGTTGTAATGATCTGTAATGATCAGGGTAATGGGCATATATTTCACCTCAGACATTTATCCTTGTGCAGGAATCATACTAATCTGTGTATTGTTTCTATCTTAGTACATGTAATCAGCATGAGCATATCAATATATATTTTATGGTGAGAAATATATACATACATATATGTATGTATGAATCTCAGATCTCAGCCTCCAGACTAGTTATGATTACATGTGTGAGTCACCGGCATCTGGCTGAGACCCTTTTATTGTCTCTGCATTTCCCCCTACTCCCAGATTCTCACATAAGAGTGAAAGATTATTTAACTGATTGATTCATATGGCAAGTCCATACATTTTGATTATGACATCATCTGCTTTTTATATTGTCCTTAGTTAGGCATTGCACAAGGTAAGAATTACACAGTTCTCAGTTCTGTGTTCAGCCTTCACGCAGAAGTCACACTCTAGCTCTCAGGTCTGCTGCGTGAATATTGCCTGTCATATCTTTCCAAATGTGTATCTATCTTAATGCACTCAGAATTACAGGGCAATGACTATTACAGCAGATTCTACATACAACAACGTGCATGATTACAGCCTTATGCTTAATGGCAAATGCTAGCTGATTGTTTTGTTCTGCCTCAGAGTGAGGAAGAATGCAGTAAAAAACAATTTGATGCTAACTGCTGCTTCTGAAGCTTTGTTGTATTTCAAGTGCCTCCAACATTTATGACACTGGCAGACAGTCAAGAGACATGCAGCATTTTATTTCACTCCATGTAAAACGGAGTACACATTTGTTTCTTCAGTCTCTGATACTGTTACTGAACAGATGTGGCTCTTTTCAGGTTCAGATAAAAAAATATCTTACTTAATTTTATGATGGCTTGGGGTTGTGCTTTTCACAAAGCATCATTCAATGTAAAATGAATAATGTGGAAGTCAATCATAAAGCTCAATGATTTGCTTTCCTGCTTGACTGTCATAACTGTGATAAAGCTCCATAGTGACTAGAAAAGATGTAGCAATCCTCCATTCAAGGACAATGGTGTGTTTTCAATGATTTCTAAATTGGTTCTCCATAATAGGTGGCTTCTCTTGATTGCAATGAACCAGAGAAGGCACTCCATTTTGCCCCCTCTGTTTTAATCCTGAAAAAATTCTGACTTTCAATGGCATGTATTTGTTAACATTCAAAACTTTAGGGGTGTGTTTCTATAAAATATATAAATAATTTAAATGTCTTTTTAAAAAAATAGCAGCATAAAAGCAGGAACCACCGTTGTTTTGTTCTTTTTGCAACCTTGGCCTTATAGTAGCATAAAAGGGAGACTTCTTTTTGCGTGATTCTCTTAAGAGCCGATATTGGCTCATGGGGTTACAAGATTGCAAAAGGCAATGCCACAACAGATTGTTCAGCGCAAATATTCAGTAAGCACTTGCAGATGCAGGCATGCGCAGCAAGTCATCTGCAACCACTGTCCATAAATGCAGAGCCTGGATAAGTTCTAATATTGTTCTGTGGCTGTCTCAGACTGGAAGTGGGGAAAAGGAGGATTCATCTTAGCTTGGAAGATTAATTTCTGGCCCTATAGATGCAAAAAATCATATGCACTTTGGCTTATGTGTCCAAGTAAGTGATTTTATATCTTTAAATATAATGAGTTGGGCACCAGTGTCTCAGGCCTGTAATCCTAGCTACTCAGGAGGCTGAGATCTGAGGACTGTGATTTGAAGCCAGCCCAGGTACAAAAGTCTGTGGGACTCATATCTCCAATAAACTACTCAGAAGAAGCCAGAAGTGGCCCTGTGGCTCAGGTGGTAGAGTGCTAGCCTTGAGCACAAAAAGGCTCAAAAACAGTGCATACGCTGTGAGTTCAAACCCCAGGACCAGTTAACAACAACAACAACTATATATATGTGTGTGTGTGTATATATATATATATATATATATAGTCATATGTATCATATAATTTTTATAATATAAAAATGGAATCATAATATTAGCCCTTAGTATATGCTTGTCACCTCGCACATATTAATAAATTTAATCCTGTCAATATCTCCATATGCAGGTATTATTATTACCCCATTCTAAAGATGAGGAAACTGTGGTAAAGGAGAATTATTTAAATATCTTAGAGTAAATGCTTCTTTAAATGGTATCCTAGAGATGCTTAAATAGATTTCCATTTTTTAAATTTAATTTTATTGTCAAGGTGATGTACAGAGGGGTTACTGTTACATATGTAAGGTAATGAGTACATTTCTTGTCAAACATTGTTACCCTCTCCCTCATTTTTCTCCCACTTTCCCTTCCCCCCCATCTCCCCTCCCAAGTTGTAAAGTTCATTTCCAACATGTTGTCTTGTGAGTATTGCTGTTGCATTGGTTCGCCCTTTGTCCTTTGTATCACCATTTTGTTGTTCCCTTTCTCTTCCCCAAATCAGATAAACGTATATACAAGACACAGGCTACCAAAATCAAATACAGTGACAACAGGGGATAAACCCAAGGGAGGAAACAAATGAAAGAAAAAAAGAAATAACCTCAAACAGTATATTAAAAACAACGACAAAGAAAACCCTCTTGTTTCCATATCTTGACGTTCATTTTGATTAGCATCGTCTTATGTGGTCATATGTACATAGCTACTGAGCTATTGTAATCTTCTTCTAGGACTATTCTAGACATATACTAATTATTAAAAATGAGGGAAACCAAGGAGCCTATGTTTCTTTGGGTCTGGCTGACTGTACTTAATATACTTTTTTCCAAATCTTTCCTTTTCTTTCGAATGGGGTGATGTTATTCTTTTGGTGGAATCATAGAATTCCATTGTGTATATATACCACATTTTCTTGATCCATTCATCTACTGAGGGCCATCTGGGTATTCCAATTTTTATATTGCATTTTCTGATATGTAGATAGCAGGCATACTGGAGATGGTTAAACAGTTCTATTTTTATTTTTTTAAAAAAGCACATTTAAGGGAAAACATACTCATCTTTTCCTCACTTAATCATGTCTGAATGTTGAAACCACATGACTACAAAGGAATTGTCATTTACTTAATGACAGTGGGTCCTAATTGCAGGCAAAGTATATGGGAGGAAATTAGCAGCCTCTTCAGCTGCTTGCTTTCTCAGACCTGAACAGTAGAATAGAAAAAGAAGGAAAGGGCAAATGTCACAGTGTATTTCTCACAATCACACTCCTCAAGCAGAGGGCTGAACCTGACCTCCTGGACCACAGATTCTAAGATTTACAGATGAAAACTGGGTCTTCACTAAGGGACAGATTCCCCTTTGATTTAGGCCTAAGAGATGGCAATCAATAGAATTACAAGGTATTTAAATAGGTGGACCCCAGAGTTACATTAAATTGGGTTCAAACCCCAAGATCCTTATTAACTGTTTCTGTGTCCTTTGTTGAGTTATTCCTTCTCTCTCAGTGCCAGCTGCTTCATCTGTAAAGATGGTAGTAGACACAGGTACTTAGGGTACCTATCACATCAAACAGTTATAAAGATTGTTTGAGATGAGGCATATAAAATTTTGGGAAAATGCCCAAAAGTAATTTATTAGTAAATGACATCCCAAATAGAAAATATAAAACATAGGTCTGGGATTAAGTATATGAGGCTGAAAACCAACAAATTAAACTAGAAAGGATTCAATTTGACCCTGGAAGGCTCTGAAAGCCATGTACCTCTACCACTAAGGTTTACCCCCATCCTAGTCCACAGGGTCAAATTTCAAAGGAGAAACAAAACAATTCCTTTAGGAAGCCTGAACTCTCAACAGTGGTCATGTCATGTCTTCCTAGACCCAACGTCAACATTGCCAATGTCTATTAACATATTCAAATTTGAATGTTCATAATTATACATTTATAATTACAATGAAAATTCACGTTTAGCTTTTGAATTTTATACCAAAAACTATTGTTTTCGGTGCTATTTCTTAGACTTGACTGTGAATTGAACTTATGATGACACAAGAACAGTCATTATGACTCTGATATTCTGCATTGTTCCATAGAGCTGGAGTAAAAGTCAAATGAAAGTAGTATTTGGAGAAAAGACATTTAGGGGGCTGGGAAGGTGGCTCAGTGGTAGAGCGCTTGCCTTGCATGCCTGAGGCCCTGGGTT
>NW_012267332.1:3073150-3161893 GCF_000151885.1 Dipodomys ordii | reverse complement strand
GATTCCTCAGCACCACATAAGCAAAAAGAAAAAAGCCGGAAGTGGTGCTATGGCTCAAGTGGTAGAGTGCTAGCCTTGAGCCGAAGAGCTGAGGGACAGAGCCCAGGCCCAGAGTTCAGGCCCCATGACCGGACCCAAAAAAAAGAAAAAAAAAGAAAAGACATTTAGTAAAGGGGAAATCAGGAAATTACAGCTCAGTACCTGATCCTTCAGGGCTCAGAAATGTTGGGAGTTATTATTGAGGTGGTCTTGAGGCCAGCAAGGTAGAGAGGGCAAAACCTAAGAGTCAATCTGAGGAATACTAGAATAGGAAGAAAAAGGGAAGAAAGGAAAGTCCTATCATAAATGGAAGGATGAAGTAATGGGCTGACTGACCTCAGAGCAATAAATAGATTCAGAACTGAAACAAGAGGTGAGGCTAAATGATATGTGAACTTGGAGATCCAAAATTTTGGGGACATTGCAGGGGACATATCCTAGGAAGCAATAGAAGGACTAAGCATACATTTTGATTCAGGATGGCGTTGATTTACTGTCATCTATATCCTATCTCAGAACATACTGAGAGATAAACTGTGAAAAGAAAGTTAAAAGCATGGCTCTATCTTTGAACTTTGGATACCTATACAAGGAATGTTCATGCACAAGTAGTGGTTAAATGGAAACTTTCCTCTGGAAATCATGACTATTTTGACTTATATGCTGTGGAAAGATGTGCAAACTTCTAGGCATCAACAATTCCCATGTGTGTTCTCCTTCCTTCTTAGGAAAGAATGAGAGATCTTCATAATTTTTATGATGATTTTTGAAATATATATTCAGTTCAAGGCTAGCACCCTACCACTTGAGCCACAGCTCCACTTCTGGCTTTTTCTGCTTATGTGGTGCTGAGGAATCGAACCCAGGGCCTCACCAATGCAAGGCAAGCACTCTACCACTGAGCCACCTTCCCAGCCCAATAAAATTTAAGTTTGAATGGGGGACAAAAATAGTCTGCAACTACAGAAGTATGTTAGGAAATATGTGGAATAGAGACTAGAAAGAAATATTGAAAAAAAACCCACTATTGGTGCAGTGGTATATGTATACATATTCTTTATTTCTCAGAATTTTCATGGTATGTTCTTTCAACACATACTTTTTTCATTTTCAACAGGAATGTTCATAACAGAAAGTTAAAAGAATAAATGATTGTAGAAAGGGGGAAAAGCCATGTTTCCTCATTCAGTTTTCAGTCATACTCAATTATAAGTATTCCTATATATATATAAAGATGAGTCCAGACTCCAATTTAGGTCAAGCATTAAAGATGGTATATCTTAGCTCCTTTCTTCTCTATCTTTTCTCTCTTTCTGGCTGGTATCATATGGTTTTTAGTTTGTTTTCAGACAAAATCTCTCTGTGTAGCCCAGCCTGGCTTGGAACTTGCTAAATGGCTCAAGTTGTTCTGAAACTCATGGTACTCATATTTCTCTTCCTCTAAGTGCTAGGATTGTAGTTAGACCCATCACAATGGGTCTAACTATATTCTAATTACTCTCAAATCTTGAATTCTACTCCAGCTTTCTTTCCTGAAATTCAGGTTTCTTATTCATAGGCTAATCACACAATTTGGTATTTGGGAAGATACCATGGTTCTCTTAAATTCAGCATTTCTACCATCTTCTTACCATCCAAACTTATTTTTCCTTATTCCCTAATAATTGTGATTCTATTAGTTATAGGGATGAAATCCTCTGGTCCTTCCTCTCCCTTAATGAAGGTAATTTGTCTAGCCCATCTGTTTTCTCTCTGCATCTTTGTGATCCTGTTCTCTTCTTGTCTCCACTGCAATTGTTCTATCCCAGAACACCATTATCTATTACACAGACTACTTTCTGCTTCTAGTCTTGTTATCCTGTGCTACAAACTCTACATTACCATTAGAATTATTCTTGAATTTTTTTGTGTGGAATCCAGAGCCTCACGTATGCTAGGCAAGCACTCTACCATTAATCAATATCTACAAAGTTTTCCCCAGAATTTGCACTCTGGGCCTGAGTGCTGTCCCTGAGCTTTTGTGCTCAAGCCGAGAGCTCTACCACTTGAGACACAGCTACATTTCTGGCTTTTTCTGCTTAACTAGAGATAAGAGTCTCACGAAATTTGCTGTGTGGGCAGGCTTGGAACTGAGGTCCTCAAATTTCAGCCTCCTGAGTAGCTAGGATTACAGGCATGAGCCATGGCCGCCTGGCTCTTCTGC
Source organism: Dipodomys ordii (assembly GCF_000151885.1). Lineage (NCBI taxonomy): Eukaryota > Metazoa > Chordata > Mammalia > Rodentia > Heteromyidae > Dipodomys > Dipodomys ordii. The sequence goes on along the minus strand of NW_012267332.1, from coordinate 3,159,651 downwards.
CATTCTTAAGTCCAAAATGCCTTTGTGCTAATTCTTTAGTCATCTAAATCCTTAACCTTCACAGACCAAGTAAAATGTCACTTATGATGGTTAATCTTGATGGTCAACTTGATTGGACTGAGAAGTGCTTAAATCAGTAAACGCAGCATAGAGTGTGTCTGTGATGGCATTTCCAGGGACAATTAGATGATGAGTGCTCTAATCTCATCAATGGATGAATCCATATATGGACCCATAATATCGTGGCATTATTGATAGGTGGCAAAAAGTAGAAGATAGGGCCTTTGAAGAAAGAAGGTCATTGGGGACATAGCTTGTGGACTATATGTTGCTTTAGTCTCTTCCTGTCTCTTCTTTCTGCTTCCTAGCCTCCATGATACAAACTGCTATGCTCTAACACATTCGCTGCACCATGATGGGCTAATTCCTTTGAAATTGGGAGCCCCCCCCCAAAAATAATTCCCCTCCTTTGTTTTGTTGTATACTTTGGTCACAACAATACCAAGGTTATAAATACAATCAGCTTTCCTTATCTTACCAGAAAGTAATTAGTAGTAGTAGAAACTACTACTACTAATAATAAAAATGACTGCTCCCACAGGGTGCTGGTGGCTCATATCTATAATCCTAGCCTCTTAGGAGGCTGAGATTTGGATCAAGGTTCAATATCAGCCTAGGCAGGAAAGTCTGTGAGACTTTTATCTCTAATTAACCACCAAAAAAGCCAGATGTGGAGCTGTGGCTCAAGTGGTAGGGCACTAGCCTTAAGCACAAAAAGCTCAGCACCTAGGCCCTGAGTTCAAGCCCTAGGACCAACACAAAACAAACCCTACTGCTCCCACTGAAGACTACTTCAGCTCCTTTCATAGCAACTGTTTTAGATTATATTGCATCAAAATGATTTGTGTTCATAGCAATGAATTTAGAAGATAGAGTGTTGTGTTGATTGTGATGTCCTTGAAAGTATCACAGTGCCTGCAATATTGAAGACACTCTTGGATAGGATGAAATTGAATTTAGTGACTGGCAATTGACTAGGCTTCATCCTTCCTTGCCTTCTCACAATTACAGGACCCGGAATACAGTTTGGTTATAAGCAAACTTGGATGTCAAAGAGCTCTTCATTAGCCAAATGTATTTTCTTGGTCACTGGCCTAGAGTCAAGTTAGGAAGCCAATTCCCAGACCCAAATATCTCCTTACTTTTAAGGATTCTAGCCTAAGTGTAAGCAAAAGGAAATATCACCAATCTTGTCAGAATAAGGACAAAGAAGTGATGAATTTATCAAATAGCTAAAGTATGGAGAGGGACTATCTGTTGAAATCTCACCACCCAGCAGTACATTACCCTGGGCAGCCAGCACCTACTGTTACCTACTTACTAATATTATGTTGTTTTGCTTTTCTTACAAAGGCTCTTGGGTTAACTTATGGACTGTATAAAAAGAATCAGAAGATCCACCACAAGTTGTAGGATTATTATTGAGTCAAGTGTTAGGAAACATGAGTTCAAATAATGATCCTGCTACTAACTTGCTATGGAATATTGGGTAAGTAACTTCCTCCTTTTGGGTTTAGTTTATTGAATCTGTAAAGAGATGAAAATTCCTTCCTGCTGTGGCATTGTGTAGGGTGTGAGTATGAACATGATCTGGGCATGATCAGTAAATTCTTATGTGAACGAGGAAAACTACGAAAACATGATTCAGTGCTTGAGCTTGTAGAATAGGATCTCTAAGTATTGTGTAAATGTAGACAGAAGAAGGCAAGGAGAAAGAGAGAGAAAGAGGAAGATATTCCCACCTAGAACATCATTTTTATGTTTGCCTTCAAGTGTTGGAATAAATTTTCAGATAGTCCCTATTTGGGACTCATATATGAGTAGTTACTACTTATTTCATGTGTGTGTGTGTGTGTGTGTGTGTGTGTGTGTGTGTGTGTGTGTGTATGTGTGTGTGTGTGTGTGTGTTGGTACTGGGGCTTGAGTTCAGTGCTTTGTGTTCTCACTCAGTTTTCTTGCTCACAGCTGGTACTCTATTACTTGAGCCACACTTCCAGTTTGGCATTTTTCTGGCTATTTGGAGACGTAATCTTGTTTATTTTTCTGCCAGGGCTGGCTTTAAACCTTGGTCTTCCAGGTATCAAGCTCAGGTGTGAGCTTTTCTCACCTAGCTTTTTATTACTTATTTTTGTGATTTTTCTAAATTCAATTTCCTCCTTGATCAGTGAGAAGGGCAAAATAAAAAGAAAGGAAGACAATCTAAGAATAAAACTCAACTATTGATTACAAAACACTTGCTCCTTCCAATGCCATGCCCCTCCCAACCAGAATGCCTCCCAAAACATTCTCATCATACCATCAGCCATGTGTGTTTTCAGGGTTTTGGAGTTAAGGAACCAAACAATTCATCAGACACAAACCTTTCATTCAGTGAGTTTATTCCAAATGCTTGGTACCTTAACTATTATTCCTAAACTTTATCTTAAGCTCTGAGAATCCTGAAGAATTGTATAGATTGGCTGGAATCTGTCCTCAGCCACTGGAGGCTTCTCATAATGATTTTATATGGGAACTTCTCCTTATGCCAGTCCCCATCATCAAAACTAGTAATATGAGGACCTCAATATGAAGAGTCTGCTAGCAAGATGAAAGTAATAATATTACACAAGATAATCGTGTGAGTGTCATCCCATTTACCTTTAATATTTTCCATGGGCTAGAGGCAATTCACAGGTCAGGATCATGGTCAATGGAAGGCAAATGAACTTTAGGAAGCAGAGATCATAGAGCAACTTTATAACTCATTTGTCACAAGCACTATGTAGCTGTGAAAGGGAATGAAGAAGATAGTAACTGACTTGGCGTGATTTAAGTGAAGAAAGCAATATATAAAAGGCATCTCTAGCTACAGTATATGATCCTTTATGAAAGAAAAGGAAATGTTAGAACATCAGTATATATGTATGTGTTTGTGAAAAAGAAATATAGGAATGATAGAAAAGAAGCTAAAGGGATTTGTTTTCTACATGAAAGGAATGATCAGAATGGGGAAACAGGCATAAATAGAAAATAATAAAGGAGAAGTGAGTCTTGTCTGAGGATGTCTTTTAGCATCATATTTGATTCTTTGTAACAGAGTGATATTCTACATACTTCCAAAAATAGATAATTAAAATCAGCTATAGTAGGAGTGAGGGTAGGGAACCCAAATGGAATAAACTGTAATAACGACTTTACAGTACTGTGTGAAAATGCACAACATACCTAAGCAGGTCTGCAACAAAGGGATTCATGTTAGTGTTACCAGTTGAGTGTGTCTCCCAGAAAAAAGAAAGAAACTTCGAAGCACTTACAGTCAGTATCTTTGAATGTAACTTTACTTGGAAATAAGAGTAATCAAATTACAATAAGGCATTAAGTTGGCCCAGATCCAATATGACTCATATTCTTATGAAAAAGGGAAAGTTGGATAAAGATGGACTGTATCACCAGGTAGATGAGGTGAAGAGCAAGAGACCACTGGAGAATGCTGTGTGAATTTGAAGGCAGATATTATACTGATATGTCTCTAAACTAAAGATTGCCAGTAAACTACCAGAAGCTAGGAGAGAAGCAGGACACAGATTCCAGTTCCCAGTCTCAGACAGGATCATCTTTGCCAAGTTGATTTTTTTGGTCCTTTGTTATAGAAGCTGTAGGAAATCAATGTCATACAAATCATTCAGTAAACAAGGTTTGGATGAGATAGTGCAAGGTTAAAATAAATAGGCTTATACAGAAACAAAGGGCTTCACTTTGTAAATTTGTTTCTCACAGAAATGAAGGCAATTGATTCTGGAAATTATGTCATGTGTAGGATTTAAAATATATACAAATAAATTGCAAATAATACTAGCCAGGTTTCCAAATCCAAAAAAAGATGTTACGAATATAGAAGGAAGGTTAGAGAGGCAAGTGTGAACTCATGTTTTGTGTGTGTGTGTGTGTGTGTGTGTGTGTGCGCGCGAGCACTTGTGTGCATGCACATGCACATGTGCTGGTATTGGGGCTTGAAGTCAGGAAGTAGGTGCTATCCCTTAGCATTTTCTGTTCAGACTGAGGCTCTGCCACTTGGGCCACAGTTCCACTTTGATTTTTGCTGGTTATTTGGGAATAAGAGTCTTGCCTGTAATCCTAGCTACTCAGGAGGCTGAGATCTGAGCATCACGGTTCAAAGCCAGCCCAGTCAGGCAGGAAAGTCCGTGAGACTCATCTCCAATAAACCACCAGAAAACTGGAAGTGGCGCTGTGGCTCAAGTGGTAGAGCACTAGCCTTGAGCTGAAGAGCTGAGGGACAGTGACCAGGCCGAGATTAAACCCCACAACTGACCCCCTCAAAAAAACAACAAAAAACCTCTCACCAATTTTCCTGACTGGCTTTGAATCATGATCCTCCAATCTCAGCTTTTTGAGTAGCTAGGATGACAGGGGTCAGCTACCAGTGAGTGCCTGGTTTGTTGTGAACACATTTTGAAGGTGGACTAAGGAAAAGAGAGGGAACAAGAAAGTGGGGGGGGGAGGGAAGAAGGACTAGAATAGATTTGTGTGTCAATATATTTCCTGAATGAAAGGGCCTAGGAAATTCTAGTAACAACAAGCATGACTAGAGCAGAAATCTTGGCTTCTAAATATGAACAACCAATGCAGTTTGGAGCCTTGAATTAGCTACTGGAACAGAAAAGGGACAGTCAGGGAACTCCTGGTAAAAGTAGAATAACAGTCAAAAAAGGAAGCAGGCTACTTAGTGTAGTAGTTGATCCTAGAATTGAAGAAGGAAAAGCCTGACACAATTTGTTCTGTTCTGCTTTTGTCAGAACTGGGGCTTGAACTCATGGCTTCATGCTCTCACACAGCTTTTTTGATAGTGCTTATCGCTCTACTCCTTGAGCCATGCCTCCATTTCTGGCTTTTTTACTGCTCAGTTGGAGATAAGAGTCTTGGGAATTTATCTACCCAAACCTTTTATCTTAATTTATTTAGCTTAGAACCTTAATCCTCAGGTCTCAGCCTCCTGAATAGCTAGGATTACAAGTGTGAGCCCCCAGCACCTAGCTTTCTGACCCACTCTGTGTGCCAGAAATAATGTCATATTTAAAACAGGATGAAGGCATATTGAAAGGACAATGGACCAACTTGAAGTTCTTATGAACTACATTAACATAATTTTTGCAACAAAATAAATAATTGTGTAGAATTATAACCAAAACTATAGTGAATATACATAAATCTATGGTGATATAGATAAATAATTGAATAATGAATAAACAAATGAATGGGAGGAAGAAAGAGCACTTCATTACTGAAGTATTCCAACTAATATAAGTAGAAGGAATGAAAGAAATAGAAAAAAACACAAGAAAACACCACAGTAAACACTGTTGTACACAATATTCATTCATGCCCGTTAAACTTTATGGGTGAAAGTTTGAGGGGAGGTAGGTTATTTGCATAATTTCAAGATCTCTGCTTCGGTATGCCTATTCATTCAAAGGGCACATTCACTTTTCAACAGAGAAATTCATTAGATACCACCATTACCAAGAAGGTTAATATCTCTAAAAATAAAAGATGTTAACTTCATGTGGCTAAGATATGACATGCTGCACATTATTCCTGTGGTCTCTTACCAAAAATCTAATCAAGAAAAATTACACATATACTCCAATTGAGAGACATTGTACAAAGTCCAAAATGTCAAGATAATAGACATAAAAGGCTGAAGAACTGTCACAGACTGAAGTAGATGGAGGACTTTTAATAACTATGCAACCAAGACCTTGAATTAAAAATAGTGCAATGGGAAATGGACATTCAAAGATAAACTGGTGGAATTGGAACAACATTAGTAATAAATTTAATACTATCAAATGAATTATTTATATCTATATATCTATATTTATATCTGTGTGTATGTATGTGTGTGTATGTGTGCGTTGGTAATGGGGCTTGACCTCAGGACCTGGGAATTGTCTTTTGGCTTTTATGCTCAAGGCTAAATCTCTACCACTTGAGACACAGCTCCACTTCTAGCTTTTTGCTGGTTAATTCGAAAGTACCACAAACTTTTCTGCCACCGCTATCTTCAGATCTCAGCCTCCTGAGTAGCTAGGATTATGGGTGTGAGTCACTGGCACCTGGCTTTATATCGATCATCATATAAATTATTAACATCAGAAGAACCCAGTGAAAGATGTATAGAAAGTCCTTGTAATTTTTAAAAGCTTCTTCAATTTTTGTAAGCTTTATAGAACTCTCAAATTATTTCCAAATAGCAAGTTTAAAAAAATCTTTTCAGGAAATTTTCCCATTACTTAGCAGTCGTACTGAGTGGGAACAGTGTCAGAAGGAGAATGGATTATGTATAATAATTCCTTCATATAAATTACTTCACTTTACCCTCCCAACATTGCTGTGAAACAGGATAAGGATATTACTCACAAGGTACAACAGGGGAAAGAAGTCAAGGAGAGGCTATTGACTTAAGAAATCATTAAAGTCTTCTTCATCTAGCATGGTAAGTTACAACCACTATTCCTTTGTGTTGGGATGAATGCAGAGACCAACTATCCAAAGATTGAAAACACAATAGAAGTAAAATAAAGTCACAGAGATATGTGGCAGAGCAGTGGTCTGAAGAGCTAAAATGCCAATTAAAAGTCTATATTTCTGGTCAGAGAAAATGGAGAAAGGAGCCAGGCAGAGTGGTGCACTCCTGTATTCCCAATTACTCAGGAGGCAGAGGTAGAAGGATCATGAGTTGGAAGCCAGTGAGAGAGACCCTATTTCAGAGACCCAGACCATAAGGGCTTGGGACATGGCTCAACTGGTAGAGCACTTGCCTAGCATGCAGGAGGTCCTGAGTTCAACCCCAGTACAAGAAAAAAGACAATGGAAATGGGAAAAGAGCCCTGTGGATCAGAAAGAGTTGTGTAGGGTATCATTAGGGGGGAAACGAAAACAAGAAAGAGGGGACCTTTAATCCTGTATAAACCCAAGCAGCCATTTTAAGCCAGGAACCTAGTATCAGACAAGCCCTTGAGTAACATAAAATTAAACACTAGGAAATACTTTGAAAACTGAGCTGAGATTAAGACCATGCTCAAAGAATGAGAGAGAAAGCTTTTGATACAATCCCAATTTGATTGTCTGTTAAAAAAAAACAAGAAGAAAATAACATTGTTCAGAAGATTATGGTAGATCAGAACACCTGCAACACACAATATTCAAAAAGTTGAAGATACAGCAGGCACAGAGTTTCATGACTGTAGTCTCAGGTACTTGGTACGTGAAGATAAGAGGACTGTAATTCAAGGCTAACCCAGGAAAAAAAGTTATTGAGACATTATTTCAAAGAACAAACCAAATGTGGTAGCTCATGCCTGTAATTTCAGCTGCGCAGGAAGCAAAGTTGAGAGGATTTGTAGTTCAAGGTTGGCCCTGGGAAAAAGCATGAGACCCTATCTGAAAAATAAAGCAAAAAAGGGATAAGGGTGAGGCTCAAGAAGCTCTGAGTTCAACCCCTATTACTGCAAAAGAAGTAAGATTGAGGATATAATCTGAGAGAATTCAACATAAAAAGAAACAGAAAAATATGACCAAGTTTCAACAGAGAAGATAACCTAATACATGCTATTCCTGAGATGATCAAAATGTTGGAATTATCAGACTTATAAAGCAAATGTTTTTAACTATGTTCCATGAACTAAAACTAAAGTACATTTTCTACAAATGGAAAATAGATGTTCTCAGTAGAGAAAGAGAAATGACAAAATGAGAACAAAACGTGAATTTTAGAGTGTAAAACACAATATCTGCAAAAAGCTTCTGGAGTATATGGGCTCATTAGCAGAATAGAGATGAGAAAAGAAAGAGCTGATGAACTTCAAGTTAGATCAAAAGAAATTACCCAAGTTGAATAAAAAAGAATAAGTTTGAAAAAATAGTTTTATGGAACTGAAGTCAATATAAGAAGGTTCTAAATTTCATGTCAATGTGTCTCTGAAATGAGGAGTAAGAGAGAAAAGAGTATGAGGAAATAATGGCTGAACAATTCCCACATTTAATGAATCAACTAACTTTACAGATTCAAGAAGCTCAGTGCATTCCAAAAAAGACCAACTCAGAAGAAACCCCCTCTAGACACATCATAATCAAACTAGTGAAAATCACATTTGGTGTTGTGTGACACAGCAGTGTGAATATAATTAACAATGGTGCATAATACACCTCTAACAGAAGAGAGGATTTTGACTACTTACCGTCAAGAAATGGTAAAAGTAAAGCTTGCCTGTCATTACAAATTACGTGGGAAGCTGAATTTGGGAGGATTGCAGTTTGACCTTGAGAGCCACATAATTCTCTCCTAGAGACACCCTATTGACTCCTGTTTAGCACACACCAGGCAGTACCTTCCTTTGGTGTCCCTCCTACTGGGCAGAAGCTCTGCTGATGTCTATTTTCTTTAAAAAAATAGTTTAATATATATATATATATATAATCATTGTAAAGATACTGTACAGAGGGGTTACAGTTACATGAGTAAGGTAATGAGTACATTTCCTTTGGAACATTGTTACCCCTCCTTTGTTTTTCCCTTACCATGCCTTCCTCCCCACCTCCCCAACTACTACTCACCCAAGTTATAAAATATATACATATATTTTTTCTTTATCCATTCATCTACTGAGGGGCATCTGGGTTGGTTCCATATCTTAGCTATGGTGAATAATGCTGCAATAAACATAGTTGTGCTGGTAGCTTTAGTATGGCCTTGTTTGTCATCATTTGGTTAAATGCCCAGAAGTGGGATTGCTGGGTCATAGGGGAGCTCTATGTGCAGTCTTTTGAGGAACCTCCATACTGCTTTCCAAAGTGGCTGAACAAGTTTACACTCCCTCCAACAATGCAGTAGGGTTCCCTTCTGGCCACATCCCCTCCAACATCTGTTGTTATCAGAGTTCTTGATTATAGCCATTCTAACTGGGGTGAGGTGGAATCTCAATGTTGTTTTGATTTACATTTCTTTTATGGCCAGAGAAGTTGAACATTTCTTCATGTGTCTATTGGCCATTCTTATTTCCTCTTCAGAAAAGTCTCTCTTTAAGTCTTTACCCACTTATTAATGGGGCAGTTGTTTCTTTGAGGATTTGCTTTTGGAGGATTTAATTTTTGAATTCTAAGTATATTTTAGATATGAGGCCCTTGTCTATTGTGTGGCCAGTGAAGATCTTCTCCTAATCCATGGGCTTTCTTTTTTTTTTTTTTTGTCGGTCGTGGGGCTTGAACTCTGGGCCTGGGCGCTGTCCCTCAGCTCTTCAGCTCAAGGAGAGCGCTCTACCACTTGAGCTACAATGCCACTTCCAGTTTTCTGGTGGTTTATTGGAGATAGGAGTCTCACGGTCTCTCCTGCCCGGGCTGGCTTTGAACCGCGATCCTCAGATCTCAGCCTCCTGAGTAGCTAGGATTACAGGCGTGAGCCACCAGCGCCCGGCTGTTTCTGGGTTTTTAATAAGAAAATTTTGTCCTGTGCCAAGGAGCCCTAGAGTTTTTCTCCTATTCCTTCCTGCAATGTTTTCAGATTGTCTGCTTTTACTTCGAGGTCTGTGATCCATTTGGAGTTGATTCTGGTGAGGGTGATATATAAGGATCTAGCTTTAGTTTTCTAAAGGTGTTTAACCTTTTTTTTTTTTTGTCGGTTGTGGTGCTTGAACTCTGGGCCTGGGCACTGTCCCTCAGCTCTTTAGCTAAAGGCAAGGACTCTACCACTTGAGCCACATTGCCACCTCTGGGTTTTCTGGTGGTTTATTAGATAAGAGTCTCACGGAGTTTCCTGCCTGGGTTGGCTTTGAACCGTGATCCTCAGATCTCAGCCTCTTGAGTAGCTAGGATTACAGGCATGAGCCACAAGTGCCCAGCACCATCTACTAAAGGGGCTGTTTTTCTTCCATTTTATTTTATTTTATTGTAGAGCCACACGTTCACTTCTGGCTTTTTGGTGCTTAATTGGAGATCAGAATCCCATGGACTTTCCTAGCTGGGCTAACTTCTAACCAAGAGCCTCAGATCTCAGCCTCCTGAGTAGCCAGGGTTAAAGATGTGAGCCACTGATGCCTTGCTTCATGCTATCCATCTTAATTGAGGAAGACAATGTTCTTTTGTTTAGCTACAGAAACAGGTAGATGATGATAAATGGGTTTCATTAACTTTCTAATAAATTTTAGCTTTATATTACAAAACTCACTCCAAATTTAGACTAATAAATAAATATGAAGAGCAAGATATATCCTTTGGCATTCAAGACATGATCTTTCTCATTTATACAATAAAATCTTTTAATGAGCATGACTTCACTACTATTAGAATATTTCAGTATCTTATTGGGTGAAAAATAATACTTTATTTTATTAGTTGTAGGGAACGAGTAATTGTTGATTTCTTTTTCATTTTAATTTCATTTTAATTAAAATTTTATTGTAAAGGTGATGTACAGAGGTGTTACAGTTACATAAGTCAGGTAATGAGTATATTTCCTTTCGAACAGTGTCACCCTCTCCCTCATTCTCTCCCATTTCTTTACCTTGTAGTTTTGGTAAATATTTACAAGATTTAGGTGAAAAAAAATCTGTATCAGACACATCTGAAAAAGTGTAAATGATTCTTTTTTTTGCATATATCTATGCCAGTATCAGGGCTGGTACTCTTGCTTGGCTCACTTGCCCTGCTTGTGTTCCACCACTTGAGCCATGTTTCCAGTCCAGCTCTTCGTTGGTTATTTTGAAGATAGAGTGTTGTGGAGTTTTCTCCCTGGGTTGGCTTTGACTTGTGATCCTCTCATCTCAGACTCCTGAGTAGCTAGGAATAGATATGAGCCACCACCATCAGGCCCACATTAAGTGATTCTATTCATGAGGAGACATTTTAGGAATGATACATCCACAGTAAGTCAAGATGATTAAGCAATTCTGACCCATGAAGGCATGAATATATTTACCCCTTTCTTTGTACATGTACATGTGCCACGTAGTACAATTAGCCTTGAAGATAACATGTCAACCAAATACATGGTCTTTGGCCCTGGAGGAGCACAAGTCTGTCTAAGCAATGTCTCAGAAATGTCTTATTGATAGTGCCCTGTCCAAAATGAATTTTAGGAAATTTGGCAAGTCATGTTGGCCAATTTCCTTTATGTTTTATGACATCATGGTGGTCCATGTAATTCTTTTGGCATGCCATCAGCATTAGGATGATTAGATACAATAGTGATCGGGGAGGAGAGGAGAACTAACATATATTTTCTATTCTCAATCAGTGAGGAATTGCACTCATTATTTTACATGTGAATTTTGTTTAATGCTTATAATAAACCTGTGAGATAGAGAAAATTAATGGTTTTCAACATTCATATGAAGTAAAGGAGCCTCACAGAAATTGTTTTGGTTACACAATTTGGAAGACTTAGAGAAATCAAATCCCACTCTACAGAGCTCATTTATTTCTGCTACCTTGGTAATGGAAATATGAATCATGACATTAGAAGCCAAGTGGCCTTGGAGCAAATTGGAATACATTGCAAATAGTTCAGCAATGAGACAAATGTTGGGAGGGGATAGACAGACTGAGAATACTCCCTTGGCAGCTAAGATGATCTGAACAGAATTCTAATCACGTATTTCAATTTTTCCCTTGAAAACCTGCAGGATTGATTTCCCCCCAAAGAACTTTTTCTTTTATTGTTTTTCTCTACTGTTTTTTCCTGCTTTCACTATTTTTTTCTCTTTCCATCTACTTATTGATTTATATTCTCTCTTTTTCTATTTCTTTTAAAATTAGTAACAGACAATTGATTGGAGTCTTTTCTTTATTCCTAAAATAATGATTTAGGGCTATCAATTTTCCTCTCAGCTCTGCTTTAGTTGTATCTGACAATTTTTAATATGTTCTAATTTTCATTTTCATTCTGCTCTTTGTATTTTTGTATATATTTTATTATAAAAATACTGTACAGAGGTGTTACAGTTACATGAGTAAGGTAATGAGCACATTTCCTATCGAGCATTGTTACCTCCTCCTTTGTTTTTCTCCTATCATCCCTTCCCTCCCCACCTCCCAATTTCTCCCTCCCCCCCTCTGAAGTTGTAAAGTTTGTTTTCAACATAGTGTCCTGTACTGCTCTTTGTATTTTTAAAATAGCTTTATCAACATCTAACTACCTACAACAAAATTCAGTCTTTTAACAAGAACAACTCAATTGTGCAACCATCATTATTAACTGCAAAATATTTTCATCATCGCCAAAGAAACCTCCTAACTACTATCATTTTTCATTTCCTCTCCTATCCCCATGCATAAAGTCTGTGATAATCTTTTTTTTGGGGGGTCCGGTTGTGGGGCCTGAACTCTGGGCCTGGGCGCTGTCCCTCAGCTCTTCAGATCAAGGCTAGCGCTCTACCACTTGAGCCACAGCGCCACTTCCAACTTTTTTTTCTTTTTGCTTATGTGGTGCTGAGGAATCGAACCCAGGGCCTCATGCATGCAAGGCAAGCACTCTACCACTGAGCCACCTTCCCAGCCCAGTCTGTGATAATCTTATATCCAAATAACCATCCAACGACAAAGTAGAGTTGTAGCTCTAGTGGTAGAGAGCCAACTCTGAGTCAAAAAGCTAAGGGATTAACACCCAGGACCTGAATGCAAGCCTCAGTACCAGCATGAAACAATAGCCAGGTACCAGTGGCTCATGCCTTATAATCCTAGCTCCTCAGGAGGCTGAGATATAAGGATCGTGGTTCAAAGCCAGTCCAGCTGGGGCAGGAAAGTCCATGAGACTCTTATCTCCAATGAGCCCCCAGAAAACTGGAAGTGTCACTGTGGCTCAAGTGTTAGAGCACTAACCTTGAGCTGAAGAGCTGAGGGACAGCGCCCAGGCCCAGAGTTCAAGTCTCACGATCAACAACGACAAACTATTAATGTACATTTTGTCTCTGTGGAGTTGCCTACTGTGCATACTTTATATAAATGGATTCATTAAGTATGTGGGCTTTTGCGAGAAGTTTCTTAATGCTTTTTTTTTTTTTTGGTCCAGTCATGGGGCCTGAACTCTGGGCCTGGGCACTGTCCCTCAGCTCTTCAGCTCAAGGCTAGCGCTCTACCACTTGAGCCACCGCGCCACTTCTGGCTTTTTTCTTTTATGCTTATGTGGTGCTGAGGAATCGAACCCAGGGCCTCAGGCATTCAAGGCAAGCGCTCTACCACTGAGCCACCTTCCCAGCCCAGCACATATATTTTGTAATATGTACTTCATTGCTTTTTGCTCCCAGTCCTGAGGCTTGAACTCAGGGACTGGGCACTGTCCTTTAGTTTTGTTGCTCAAGGCCTGCACTACCATTTGAGCCACAGATCCACTCTAACTTTTTGATGTATTAATTTATTCAGCTAACATTTACTGATATGATGGGCATAGCATGTAACACTGGTGGTGTGTTAAGCCATATGGCTTCTTTCTTTATTCAGTGCTTAAAGGAATGATTAGGATTCTTGAAAGTCTAGTCAACATTCGTAAGAAGAGGAAATCTATCAGGCAATAGCAGTTATTATGGCATCCTGCAAGCCACTTTGTGGTCACATATCCAGAATACATTTTCACAATATGGTGTTTTAAAATCTTCAATTATTATTGTTGAATTATTTCTTTCTCCATTCATTTCTGTTAGTTTTGGTTTCATGTATTTTGATGGTTGTTATTGGGTGCACAGGTTTATAATAGTCATATGTTCTAGAAGGATTTATAACTGCAAAATATTCCCTCTACTTTTAGTAGCTTTTGGTTTAAGACAGTCTTACTTTGTAGCCCTAGCTGATCTTGAGCTCACATTGTAGTTGCAACTAGCCACAGGTTTCCTCCTGCCACCACCTCCCAATTTCTGGAATTACAGATATATGCCAGCATGCCCAGCCTTCTAGAAAAAATTTTTTAAAAAATAATAAATTCATCTGAAGTATACAAAACAAAGGGTTTCCTTATGACATTTTCATATATGAACGTATTGTAAGTTGATCATATTGACTCCTCTATACTGTGTTATCCCCCCTAACAGTGCCTTTCTTTATCCCAAATAGTTTCTTTTACTTTCATGTCTTCTAAAAAAAATCTAGATTAAACATATGTGAGAGAATATTTGGAGGCTAGACCTAGTTTATAAACACACAAATAAATGTACAACCGTACTGGGTTGTATGCAGGTATTAACCAAAATATGGTATTTGCAGGGGAGAATTTGAATGGCGTGATTTCTTAGAAAAACAAACTCATATTTCAACAAAATAAATACCAGGAAACTGGTACTTGAATAGTATGTGTGGGAGGAGGTCAAAGGGAGGAAGGTAGATGAATGAAAAGAGAAAGTGAGGGAGAATGCAGTCATAATGGTCAATGCATATCCTACAACATTAAGAAAATTGAGAGTAGGGGAGGGTTAGGAGAGAAGCAGGAGAATGATGCATTCATAAAGTGATTTATTCAATGGTAACTCCTTTGTACAACTACTTAAAGGCAATTAAAATATAATTGAAAACACATGAGATAAGTACCATTTTCTTTCTGACTTATTGCATTTAACATAATGATTTCCTGTTCTATTCATGTTCTCACGTGCAGATTTTCATACTTCTTTATGGCTAAATAATACTCTATTTTCTACATACAGCTGATTGGGTAGCCTGGCTATCATGAATAATACCATGATATATATGGGTGTATGAGTATATTATATGCTGACTGATTCCTTCAGATATATACCCATCTAGCATATTGTTTTATCTTTTTTTTGGGGGGGGGGAGTCCGGTCGTACGGCCTGAACTCTGGGCCTGGGCTCTGTCCCTCAGCTCTTCAGATCAAGGCTAGCGCTCTACCACTTGAGCCACAGTGCCACTTCTGGCTTTTTTCTTATGTGGTGCTGAGGAATCGAATCCAGGGCCTCAAGCATGCAAGGCAAGTGCTCTACCACTGAGCCACCTTCCCAGCCCCTAGTATATTGTTTTAAAAGATATATGTATATATTATTTTTGTCGGTCGTGGGGCTTGAACTCTGGGCCTGGGCGCTGTCCCTCAGCTCTTCAGCTCAAGGCGAGCGCTCTACCACTTGAGCTACAATGCCACTTCCAGTTTTCTGGTGGTTTATTGGAGATAGGAGTCTCACGGTCTCTCCTGCCCGGGCTGGCTTTGAACCGCGGTCCTCAGATCTCAGCCTCCTGAGTAGCTGGGATTACAGGCGTGAGCCACAAGCGCCCAGCTCCATGGGCTTTCTGTTGATCTTGCTTGCTATGTCCTTTGCCATGCAGAAGCTCTGCAGTTTCTTACAATCCCATTTGTTGTACCTTTCTTTGATTTATTGTGTTTCTGGGTTGTTGTTTTTTTTTGTCGGTCCTGGGGCTTGAACTCTGGGCCTGGGCACTGTCCTTCAGCTCTTCAGCTCAAGGCGAGCGCTCTACCACTTGAGCTACAGCGCCACTTCCGGTTTTCTGGTGTTTTATTGGAGATAGGAGTCTCACGGTCTTTCCTGCCCGGGCTGGCTTTGAACCGCGATCCTCAGATCTCAGCCTCCTGAGTAGCTAGGATTACAGGCGGGAGCCACCAGCGCCCGGCTGTTTTAAAATATATTTTGTCTGATACAGACAACCAACTTTTCCTGTGGTTGCTCTTTTCACAATGGGTCTTTTAAAATTAGTATATATTAATTGTACAAAGGACTTTCACTGTGGTACTTCCTCAACCTCCTTTTGCAGTTTTTAGTGGAGTCCTTTTGGCTCTTTTCATATATATAATTTACTTTGATCATATTCACCCCCATATCATTCTCTTTTTTCACTCGTACCTCCCACTTTTACATGTTTTTTCCTTTTAGGTCTACATTCCACATAAAAAAGAAATCGTGATATTTTGTCTTTCTGACTGTGACTAATTTTGCCTAGCATGATAATCACCAGTTCCGTGAATTTACCTTTGCACAATATATCTTATTCCATTCTTTTACTTTGAAGCTATTTATATCTTTGAATCTAAAGCGTGTTTCCTTTAGATAACACACGATTGGATCATGTTGTTTATCTAGTTTGACATCCTTTGCCTTTGCTTTAGACTGTTGAATCTATTTACATTTTATGCTTTTTCAAATTATCGATAGGGTTAAATTTACGTTGCCATCTTATTCTATTTTTCCATATGTCTCATATCTCTTTGATTTCGGTAATCTTCTTGTACTTCTATCTTTTGCAGTAAATGAATATATACTGATAATGTGGTATTTTATGTTCAATAGTAAAGTTTTTACATAAGAAAGACTATACTGTATTTACTATTTTACTATAATTTTGTTATATTTCTAGCTGTTCTATAGCCTTATGTATATGTTCACAAACACATACATACATACATACATACATATGTACATACATACATACATATGTACATACATACATACAAGGCTCAACTTCAGATTTATAATAGCTTAAATCCAATAATAGAAATGTTAGTCCACATAACAAGATCCCAGCCATGGTATTATTGTGCCTCAGTGTACCTGAAATGTCCTCAAAAGTCTGATATGGTAAAGGCTTAGTCGCCAGCTTGGTGCTTTGGGGATTTTGTAGTATCATCAGAACGTCAGTAGATCATTTTGTCATTTTGTTATTGACCAGATGTTATTTTTAATTTATTTATTTTGTCAGTCATGGGGCTTGTACTCAGGGCCTGAGCACTGTCCCTGAGCTCTTTTACTCAAGGTTAGTGCTCTATCACTTTTTTTGTCAGTTGTATGGCCTCAACTCTAGGCCTGGACACTGTCCCTCAGCTCTTCAGCTCAAGGCTAGCGCTCTTACTACTTGAGCCACAGCTCCACTTCTGGCTTTTTCTGCTTATGTGGTGCTGAGGAATCGAACCCAGAGCCTCATACATGCAAGGCAAGCACTCTACCACTGAGCCACCTTCCCAGCCTGCTTTATCACTTTTGAGCCACAGTACCACTTCTGGTTTTTCAGAGGTTAATTGGAGATAAGAGTCTCAAGGGGACTCTTCTGCCAGGCTAGCTTTGAACTGCAGTCCTCAGATCTCAGGTTCTTGAGTAGCTAGGATTATGGGTGCGAGCCACTGGCACCTGGATCAGATGTTATTTTTTATTATCTTTGATTAATTGTTCAGAGGGGTTTCAATTCAACATGCAAATTTGTGAATACAAGGCATTTGATCTATGTCACCCCTTCCTATCGTTCTCATTAGATTTTTTTGTAGATGGGGCCTAGTGGGAGGTCTTCAGATCACTGGGACCTTGAAGGGAATTGTGGAATCCTGATCCTTTCCTCTTTCTTTCTTTCTTGCTTTTTAGTCATGAGAAGAGCAGCTATGTTCTGTCACATGCTTCTGTCATGGTGGATTGTCATAGGCCTAAAGGAACAGGGCCAACTGATCATGGACTGAAATATCTAAAAAGAAGGGTCCCTAGCTCTTATTTATTTAGTCAGTCGTGGGTTTGAACTCTGGGCCTGAGCGCTATCCCTCAGCTCTTCAGCTCAAGGCTAGAACTCTACCACTTGAGCCACAGTGCCACTGCCAATTTTCTGCTGCTTAATTGGAGATAAGAGTCTCATGGACTTTCCTGCCTGGGCTGGCTTCGAACCACGATCCTCAGATCTCAGCTTCCTGAGTAGCTAGGATTATAAGTGTGAACCACTGGCGCCTGGCCCTCTTTTTTATTTTTAGAAGTTGTTTATCTCATGCAGGGAACTGTCCTGC
This sequence comes from Dipodomys ordii, assembly GCF_000151885.1. Lineage (NCBI taxonomy): Eukaryota > Metazoa > Chordata > Mammalia > Rodentia > Heteromyidae > Dipodomys > Dipodomys ordii. The sequence continues at coordinate 3,141,829 of NW_012267332.1, read as the reverse complement.
ACAAGACCATTTAAGGCCTACAAAAATCATTTGGTACATAACAAAACAGACTCAATGTTTCTTATAAGCTCTCTGTAGTCATATTCTTGTGTTTATAATTTTGTATGGCCCACAAATGATGTTATAAAAATCTAAATGGTCCTTGGCAAGCTAATACATATTGTTATTCATATTGCATTTATCAATGTTACAACCACAACCACACACTGTTATAATGATTACCATTTGTCATTATTTTCTTGGCCTATTATACTTTTGCTCTCACCTATCTCCCTTTTACTAGTAGATTTATACTCTTGTATTGCATTTCTATGTATTATAAGTCCAACAGTACATAATGACCATATTTTTCATTCGTACCAGAGCTTAATGCTCAGCATTTTTTTGCTAACAGCTGGCACTCTACCCTCCTGAGCCATGCCTCCAGACCAAAATTCTGCTGGTTAATTAGAGATAGAGTCTCAGAGTTTTTTCCTGGGTTGGCTTTGAACAATGACCCTTAAAACTCAGGCTTCTGGGTTGCTAGAATTACAGGAGAGCCACAGGTGCCTGGCTCACATTTTTTTAAAATATAATTTTAAGTCTATTAAGAAAGGAGAAAATGCATTCATAGAGCACATTACAGTTATATAATTACCTTACTAGTAATTACCTTACCTTTTTAGTTTGTTCTTACAGATTTGACTTAATGGCCAGGGTCACTGACTTTCAGCTTTAAGAACTTCCATTGGTATTTATTGTATGATAATGGGTCTACTAGCAAGGAATTAATTTTTCTTTATCTGGGTAAGTATACTTGACTTCCTTCTTCTTTTGGGGGAATGATACCAGGACACTGGGGTTTGAACTTACTATCTTCTTGCTATCACTTCAACCATGTTCCCAGCACTGTTTCACTTTTTTTGTTTTAGTTATTATTAGGTAGGTTTTCAGGTGTTTTCCCATCTGAGACTAGCCTCAGACCCAGATCCTTCTGTCTACAGCATGTTCACAGTAGGGCGTTGTGCCCTACTATATCTAACCTTTTTCTTCATGTTTATGAGTATCTTAATAACATTTTGCCCAAGCTGATCTTGACTACAATCCTCTCACTGTTTCCTAAATAGTTGGGGTTACAGCTGTGAGTGTGGCCTGGCCCTCACTTTTATTCTAGAGTAATAGCCAAGATTGGGGAGTTAGCTCAGTGGAAGAGTACTTGCCTGGCAAGTGTAAGGCCCCGAGTTCAGCCTTCAGCTCTGGAAAAAAATTTTTTTTAATAAAGTAATAACTTTGCTGGATATAGGATTGGGGGTTGAGAATTTGAGAACTTTGAATATGTTATCCATCGTGTCTGCTGTGAAGTCCACTATTAATGTTATTGGGAATTCCTAATAAGTGACATGTGGGATTTCTCTTGCTATTTCAAGACTTTCTCCTTGCCTTTGACTTTCAGCATTTTTACTATGTGTTCTCTGTTCTTGCATTTATCGTACTTGGCATTCATTGAGCCTCCAGGTTATTGTCTCATCAGTATATTTAGGGAGTTTTCAACCTTCTTCTTCTTCTTCCTCCTCCACCTCCTCCTTTTTTTTTTTTTGCCCTTCCTGGGGCTTGAACTCAGGGCCTGGGCACTGTCCCGAGCCTCTTTGTGCTCAAGGCTACTGCTCTATTACTTGAGCCACAGTGCTACTTCCAGCTTTTTCTGAGTAGTTTACTGGAGATAAGAGTCTCATGGACTTTCTTGCCCGGGCTGGCTTCCAACTGCAATCCTCAGGTCTCAGCCTCCTGAGTAGCTAGGATTTCAGGTGTGAGCCACCAATGCCTGGATTTCTGTTTTCATTCTTTTTTTTGGAGGGGGGGGGTTGGTCGTGGGGCTGGAATTCTGGGCTTGGGCACTGTCCCTCAGCACTTCAGCTCAAGGCTAGCACTCTACCACTTGAGCCACAGCGCCACTTCCGGCTTTTTTCTTTTTGCTTATGTGGTGCTGAGGAATCTATCCCAGGGCCCCATGCATGCAAGGCAAGCACTCTACCACTGAGCCACCTTCCCAGCCCCCAATGAGTACATTTTTCTGTTTATATGGTACTGAGTAATCGAACCCAGGGCCTCTTGCATGCAAGGCAAGCTCTCTACCACTGAGCCACCTTCCCAGCCCCTCTGTTTTCATTCTTATACTCACCATTCTGTGTATATGAGATTAATGTTCCCTCCACGTTTTTCTGTGGTTCTATTTTTCCTCATTCTCTTTTTCTGTTGTTTAGAATACATACCCACTATCAATGTCTCTTCACAATCATTACTTTTTAGTCTGTTAATTCAAACCTTGTATTAAATGCCTGTAGAGTTTTATTTTGTTTTTACATTTCAGTTATCGTACTTTGTTTTCTGATACAGAGTCTTGCTGTGTAGCCCACGCTAGTCTCAAATTTGTGATCCTCTTGTTTGTTTCCTGAATGCTTGAAAGATGATTTTGTATTTTTCCAACCTTTATTTTCATTCACTTTTTTTCTAAAGACATCTCTTTAATTATGCTTTTACCTTAGTTACATGGATATATTAGAATTACTATTTTTGAATTCTTGTTAAATCCAATATCAAGACACTCTCAAGTAGTTTCTGTTTACTGCTTGTTGCTTTTTTCCCAATATATGGGTCAGACACTACTGGTTCTTTGAATGCCTTATAGCTTTTGTGGAAATTGGACATTAGAGAACACTCTGTAGTCACAGTGGGTTTTGTTCCATCCCCCCATCTATTAGTATTTTCTTGTTGTTTATAGAGACTGGCTGAATTATTTCAAGAATTATTTCATTGTCCCCCATTGCTATATGTTTCTGCTATTGTTCCTCAGGGGGTACAGTGTTGATGCTATCAGTTACTGGAGATGACCATGAGGCCAGTAGAGTTCTCTTCTACTCTTCCTGATCACATCCATCCATTAAAGTTCCTGTTTTTGCAGGAATTCTTTGGGGGGCATAAATTCCACTTATCTTCCACTGTACATTTTCTTTCACTGTGGCTTGAAAATATTAGGTGGAAAATCCTAGAAATAAAAATTCATGTTTTCAATTTCACACTTCTAGGTGGGCACTGGTGGCCCACACCTGTAATCCTAGCTATTTAGGAGGCTAAGATCTGAGGATCAAGGTTCAAATCCAGCCTGGGCATAAAAGTCCATGTGACTTTTATCTTCAATTAACCAGCAAAAAGCTTGAAATGGAAGTGAGAGTCAAGTGGTAAAGTAGCCAGCCTTGAGCAAAAAAGCCAAGTGAGAATGTGATGCCCTGAGCTCAGCCCCAGCGCCAACACACACACACACACACACACACACACACACATTGCACACTGCTGCATAGTATGGATGATGAAATCTCACTCTATTCTTCTCAGGATGTGAAACACCCTTTTGTCTAGTATGTCTGTGTTCTAAACACTCCCCACTTGTTAGGCACTTAGTCACTATCTTGCTCACAAGATCAACTACTGGGTATTACAGTGCTTGCATTGAAGTATCTCTTATATAATAGTTGTGTTACAATGCCTATGCAAGCTGCCTCACTTCATTTCACCTGTGGGCACTGAATCACTTCATATCATCACAAGAGGAAAGGTGAGAGCAGTATAATAAGATATTTTGAGAGCCAGACTAAACCCAAGTAACTTTTTTTTACAAACATGAAGTATTATTTTGCTAACATCCCTTTTTAAAATTTATAAATCAAACCTTATACTTTACCACATATACTTTGCCATATATATGTATATGTGTATGTATGCATGTATTATGTATACATACAGTTGATTTTTACTATCTGGGGTTTTAGGTATCCACACAATATTGGGAATGTATCCCCCATAGATAATGTATGGTAATCTAGTTGAATTGTGACTACTAAGCAATAGTTTCTGAGGTCAGTGATAGTGTTTTGAACTCAGATAGACTCCTGCCAGTTTTATTATTCCTTCATTCTCTCCTGCATAATTATTGCCTGTATTCTAGGCTATATTTTCATGAGATCTACCAGTCTCCTCACAATTCCCTTCATCATGATATTCTTTTTTAAAGAGGGCTCTTAGGTTTCAAGAGCTCTAATGCTGTTACAGATGAATTCAATTCATCTGGGAAAAGACCACAAGCTATTCATCACATAGCTTGCTTCTTTGTCTCATTGCCATCCCCACACCTAGGTAAAAATCTCTAAGCCAGGACTTAGAAGCTGGAGGTAGAAACAATGGCAAGCTTTCCTCTGAAACAACCACCCCATGAGCTGAACACTCATAGAAGAGGTAGCAGTAGTGTGGGGTCTTTTCAGCCTACCTCTCTTTTATATTGTTGTTGTTGCTGCTGCTGCTGCTGCTGTTATTGTTTTTGCAGGACTGAGATTTGAACTCAGTATCTCATGCTTGATAGGCTGGCACTGTACTGCTTGAGCCATCCCTCCAGTTCTGTTTTGCTGCTTATTTTTGAGATAGGATTTCACAGACCTTTTTTGCTGAGGCTGGCCTTGAACCACAATCCTTCCTCTCTCAGCCTCCCCAAGTAGCTAGAATTACTGACCTAAGCATCTGTTCTAGGCCCAGCTTACCTCTCTTGATGTGGAAGTCAAGGAAGAGCTATTTATTCTCCAGGATTCTTAGGAGACAATTTCAAGTTAGAGGTTTCATTTAATAAGTGGAAAATGGATAGAACAACTCTCTACCTATTGACCACATTACCCTAACAACAGGCAGTCAGGGGTTGGATGAGAGGAAGAATGTCCTCCAGTTGGGAGCTAGGGAAAGGGAGTCTTATATCCATGTCTGCATCAGCTTGGAGGTTGGAGTGAGTCTCCATCTTGCTGATCTGGGAGGCATAAGAGAGTGAACAGTACTGGTTCACATACTACAATCTCAAATTGGTTTTTTCCATTTGCTGTTTACCTTTAGAATCATTCCCAAAGTCTTTTTTTTTAATTTAATTTTATTTTATTTGTGAACATACTGTACAGAGGGGTTACAATTGCATGGGCAGGATAATGCGCACATTTCTTACCAAGCATTGCAGCCTCCTCCAAAGTCTTTTTTTTGCCAGTCCTAGAGCTTGAACTCAGGGCCTGGGCACTGTCCCTGAGCTTCTTTTGCTCAAGGCCAGCATTTTTACCACTTGAGCCACAGTGCCACTTCCAGCTTTTTCTGTTTATGTGGTACTGAGGAACTGAACACAGGGCTTCATGCATGCTAAGCCAGTATCCTACCACTAAGCCACATTCCCAGAGTCTTTAGAGCTCTAACCTTTCACTTTGAGAACAGCATCACTTCTGGTTTTCTGGTGGTTAATTGGAGATAAGAGTCCTGGGGCCGCTCTCTCTCTCTCTCTCTCTCTCTGTTCTTTTCCAGCTCTCTCTCCTCTTTTCTAGCTCTTTTCTCTCTCTTTTCTCTCTCTTTCCCAGCTCTCTCTCTTTTGCCAGCTGCGTGGAGTGCCAACCTTGCCTGGTCCCAGCAGGTCTACTGAATAAACCTACCCCTTACCTGAATAAAAAAAAAAAAAAAAAGAGTCCTGGGGAAGGGAAGGTGGCTCAGTGGTAGAATGTTTGCCTTGCATGCATGAGGCCCTGGGTTCGATTCCTCGGCACTACAGAAACAGAAAAGGCTGGAAGTGGTGCCATGGCTCAAGTGGTAGAGCGCTAGCCTTGAGCTGCAGAGCTGAGGGACAGCACCCAGGCCCAGAATTCAGGCCCCATGACCAACAAAAAAAAAAAAAAAGAGAAAAAAAAAGTGTCATAGACTTTCCTACCCAGGCTAGCTTTGAACCTGGATCCTCAGATATCAGCCTCTTAAGTAGCTCAGATTATAGATGTGAGCCACCAGCACCAGGCTGCTTCTACTTTTTAACATTCTAGTGTGATCCTATTAAAACTGAAAATGTATCAGGCTGGCCTTGGACTTTTATTTTTATTTATAATAATAATTATTATTATTGCCGGTCATCATTATTATTGCTGAACTCTGGGCCTGGCATTGTCCCTCAGCTCTTCAGCTCAGGGCTAAAGCTCTACCACTTGAGCCACAGAATCACTTCCAGCTTTTTCTGCTTCTGTGTTGCTGAGGAATCAAACCCAGGACCTCATGCATGCAAGGCAAGCACTCTACCACTGAGCCACTTTCCCAGCCCATGGACTTTTATTTATTTGTCTGTTTGTTTAAATTTATTGTAAAGGTGATGAACAGGGGAGTTACAGTTACATAAGTAAGGTAATGAGTAAATTTCTTTTTAAACACTGTTACTCCCTCCCTCATTTTCTCCCACTTACCCCTCCTCACTGTCTTCCCCCCATAGTTGTAAAGTTCATTTCTAACACTGTGTCTAGTGAGTATCATTGATGCATTAGTTCATCCTTTGTCCTGCTGTTTCTGTGGTTCCCTTTTCCTTCCATGTATCAGGTAAGTTTATATACAAGACAAAGGGTACAGAAAACTAAAACAGAAAGAAAAAATAGAAATAACTGCACACATGGCCTTGAACTTTCTATCTCTGTCTCAGTCTCCACAGCTGAAGAGGGATTGCTTATGTGTACTACCACAGCTGACTTTTACTCCTTTTCTTTAAACCATCTGATGCCTTCCCAACTCACAGGAAAACCTTATGCCCCTACAATGGCCTAAATGACTCCACAAGATCTGTTTGTTCCCTGTCTGGTTTCCCCCCTCTTGGCACTAACCCACTCACTATGCTTTTTTACACATTAACGTTGCTTTCTCATAGGACTTTGCATTTTGTAATCCATCTGCCAGGAAACTGTCTCTCTCCAGAGGTGGCATCCTGTGTACTTCAGGTCTTTGTTCTTATGCCATCTTTCAATGAGGCCTTTCTAATAGCCCCATTTTAGATGGATGTCCCCTCTCTGCAGCTACTCTCCATCCCTTCTTCCTGCTTGCCACCATCTAACATAATTTAGTTCCTATATTGTCTGTTTCTCTGGCAACTGACTGTAATCTCCATAAGGGTTAATGTATTTTTCTGCTTCACTCAATACTCAACATCTGAAATGAATGTCTATCACAAAGTTGACTCTCAGAAATATTTGTTGAGTGAACGAACGAACCAGTTTCAGTACAGGAAGGGAGCATAATGGGATGGAAGAATGGGGCATAAAAATAAAAGTAATGCGGGCTGGGAAGGTGGCTCAGTGGTAGAGCGCTTGCCTTGCATGAATGAGGCCCCGAGTTCAATTCCTCAGCACCACATAAGCAAAAAAGAAAAAAAGCCGGAAGTGGCGCTGTGGCTCAAGTGGTAGCGCACTAGCCTTGAGCTGAAGAGCTGAGGGACAGCATCCAGGCCCAGAGTTCAGGCCCCACGACCGGACCCTCCCCCCCAAAAAAAGAAATAAAAGTAATGGTCCTCATAACCAATTGGACAAAATCTGGCCTTGAGCAGGGGGGCTCAAGGATATGAGCTCCAGGATACCTGGGTGCACAGCATTGGTTTTCCTCCTTATTCTCCAAGCAAGTCACTGGGCATTTGATCTGAAAATCATTTGGGTATGAAAGCAAAATCAATTCCATGATAGAACCCTATTTTAAGGCAAGCACCAAAACCTGTAGTTGCACAGATTTTGGAGGTTCACAATCAACAGTGGGTATTTTCACTCTATCTCTCCTTTTGAGGGGGGAATGAGAGTATATGCAATTCCATACCAGAACACAATTTTCAGGCAGTGCCAACCCAGTACCTTGTAGTCTCACAAACTTTGTAGGTTCACAATCAGAGATAGGTATTTTTACTCTCTCTCTCTCCTTTTTTTGGAAATGGAAGTACCTCCAAATCCACACCAGAACAGAATTTTTTTTTTTTGGTCCGGTCATGGGGCCTGAACTCTGGGCCTGGGTGCTGTCCCTCAGCTCTTCAGCTCAAGGCTAGCGCTCTACCACTTGAGCCACAGCGCCACTTCTGGCTTTTTTCTTTTTTGCTTATGTGGTGCTAAGGAATCGAACCCAGGGCCTCAGGCATGCAAGGCAGCGCTCTACCACTGAGCCACCTTCCCAGCCCTACCAGAACAGAATTTTAAGACAAGCTACAGCCCAGAGCCCTGTAGTTGCACAGACTTTGGAGGTTCATTGTCAAAGATAGGTAACTTCACTGTATGTCTTCTTTTTTGGAAATGAAAGTATATCAACTTTCACACCAGAACACAATTTTAAGACAAGTACCAACCCAGAGTCCTGTAGTTGTGTAGGCTTTGGAGGTTCACAATTGAAGATGGGTACTCTTACTCTCTAAATAGTATACATCTAGAATGGATCAAGAAAATGCGGTATATATACACAATGGAATTCTATGCCTCCATCACAAAGAATGACATTGCCCCATTTGTTAGGAAATGGAAACACTTGGAAAAAATCATATTAAGTGAAGTAAACCAGGCCCAAAGAAACATAGGTCTCATGGTTTCCCTTATTTGCAATAACTAGTATATGTCTGAGACAAGCAGAAATGGTCAGATAAGTTGATGTTAAGTGAAATGAACCCCAAGTTAAGTACTCAAATGTTTTTTCTTTCTTGCTATTGTGTCTAACATATTTATAAGATATTTCTTTGTTGCTTTGTATGTCCCTCCCATACGGTATAACCTCTGTTTTCACTGTATCTGATGTTGGTATAATTTGTGGAGGGGAAGGGAAAAAACTAATTGTTTAGATAGGGATGCAGGTGGACCCATTGCACCAATGAGATGTACAAGATGTTATGCCGAAAATGAACTTTACAACTTTGGTGGGGGGGGGTGGGGGAAGGGGGGGCAAAATAGGAAGGGATTGTAAGGGGAAACAAAGGAGGAGGCTACAATGCTTGATAAGAAATGCACTCATTACCTTGCCCGTGTAATTGTAACCCCTCTGTATGGTGTTTTCACAATAAAAAAAGAAATATTTACTCAAAAAATAGTATACATCTAAGAAAATCTCAGCAGATGCACAGAATAGCTCAATAGCTATATACATATGACCATATAAGATGGTGCTAAGTGAAATAAACTCCAAGACATGAACATAGGAGGTTTTTCTTTGTTGTTGTTGTTTTTAATGTACTATCTGATATCTTGTTTCTTTTGTATGTTCTTCCCCCTATGGTATATGTCCTGTTGTCACTGTATTTGATTTTGGTACCCTGGTATTACACACACAGACACACAGACACACACACACACACACACACACACACACACACATACACACATATCTGAATTAGGGAAGGGAAGAGGAGCAACAGAATGGTGAGACAAAGGACAAGGAGGGAACCAATGCAACAGCGATATTCACAAGACAATATGTTGGAAATGGGGAGGATTGGGGGGAGGGAAAGTGGAAGAAAAATGGGGGAAGGGGTAATAAGTTTAACAAGAAGTATACTTATTACCTTAGTTATGTAACTGTAACCCTTCTGTATACCACCTTAACAATAAAAAAAAATCATTTGGGCCATGACAATGCTTCTCAATGTCCATGGGCACATGCCCTTCACTACACATCAGGTAGATAAATCAATGGGTTTACAAGGGCCTCTATATCCTGCTAACTGTTGTTACATGACTTTGCATGCACATATGCATAGGTTCAACAAGAGGATGAGAGCTGGGCACTGGTGGCTCACACCTATAATTCTTGCTACTCAAGCAGCTGAGATCTGAAGACAGCAGTGCATAGTCATCCCAGGTAGGAAACTCCATGAGACTCTCATCCCAGCAAAAAGCTGGGAGTGGAGCTGTGGCTCAAGTGGCAGAGTGCCAGCCTTGAGTAAAAAAAGCTAAGGGACAGAGCCCAGACCCCGAGTTCAAGCTCCAGGACTGGCATACTCACACAAAAAAAGAGAATGAGAGTGGTGTGGGTGGTATTTGGAATAGAATTGTTTGGGACTTGGAGCCAGAGTCAGAACTAGAGATTGGCTCCAATCATATGTTGGTAGGAAAATTCACAGACATGTGAATATATTAGTAATAGAACAAAGTTGGATATCTCTAAAGGACCCTGAGACCCTATTCCTACTTGTTATGAATGAACATGAGACCCAGAGAAGGGAAAAATCTTGCTCAAGTTCATATATATATGGGAGAAACTGAAACTGTTGGTTCTTCTCTCCTAGTCTGTCTGATGTTCTTTTGTATAGGAAACAATGAAGTCTTTCTCATGGGATACCCAACTGAACAGAACCCTTAAAATGAGTAAAATCATTGCAACAGAAATCAAATGCAATATAACAATTCTCCCCTTATCTACAGCAGATATGTTCTAAGACACCCCCCGCCCCCAAGTGGATACCTAAGATGACAAATAATACCAAACCCACATATACTATGTTTGTCCTATGCCTACATACTTATGAAACATTTAATTTATAATGGTCATAGTAAGAGTTTAACAACAGTTTAGTGTTGGTGGTTCACATCTGTAATCCTAGCTACTTAGCTAAGATCTGAGGATCATGATTCAAAGCCAGCCCAGGTAGGAAAGTCTGTGAGACTCCTAATGCTTGTTAACTAGAAAAAAATCCAAAAATAGTGCTGTGGCTCAAGTGGTAAAGCATCAGCGTTGAGCAGAAAAAAATAAAGGACAATACCAGTACCTGAGTTCAAGCCTCCAGCACTGGAACAAATAAGAGGTTAACAATAATAACTATCTTTCAGATCTTGTACTGAACTCATCCTTCTTATCTGAGGCTCATCACAAGTAACTGAAATTACAATAATTAAAACAAAAATAAGGGAACTACTATACAACATACGGTATCTATATTTACACACAGAATTTCATCTCAGCAAAAATGAAATGATATGTGTCAAGACTTAAGCAAGTGGGCACTTGTTGGTTCTTAGTCTTATAACTTCATTTTAACAAATCAAAGCCAGAACACTTTTAATTAATCTTGTCAATCCAGTTCTCTGATAAGTAGGTCTGATACTGCAATTTGCAATGTAGAAGTTTAATCAACTGCAGCATTATTTCTTTCCTTTTGATTTTTTTTCGACAGCTTGAAACATCAGGTTCATACAGCTACTTTGATAATGAGGTTATTTAGAGTTATATTTCTTTCTGTCAGAGAGTTGATGCCTTTGGAAACAGACTCTAAAGTAGAGATTTGCATGTAGGAAGTTTATTGGTGAGTGCTCTTGAGAACAGCATTTGAGAGGGAATAACAGCAGCAGGATTGAGGAGAGGAAGAAGCTATAACTGACACCTCTGTGAGCCTAATAAGTTTTGAGGTTGGATGGCCCTTCAGAGACATTTTGAATTGGGACAAAGATATGGGATATTATATCCTCATATCAACCTGTCAGTGGATATAGTCTGCAGTAGAAAATGGTATGGAATGTTGAATAGTGCAGCTCTCTCAGAGTAGGACAATTCCTAGAGCGGGAGTTAATATGAATCCTGACAGGCAGGGTAAGGTTGTTCAAGGTATCATCCTAGCCACTTGAGAGGTAGAGATTGGAGGGCCATGGTTCAAGTCCAGCCCAGGCCAAAAAAAAAGTTTGAGACATTCCGTTTCAACCAATGGCCAGACACAGTAGCACACACTTGTTATCCCAGCTATGAGGAAACACAAAGGCTAGGCACAGGGCTGTATGCCTTTCACCTTCAGCAATGCATGAAAGGACAGGTAGAATTGTAGCCTGTGCATACAGACCTCATACCTTGAAAATAACCAACACAAAAAGGTCTGACAGTTCAAGTGGTAGAGTTCCTGCTTAGCAAGTAGGAAGTCCAGAGTTCAAGCCCCACGACTAGCAAAAATAAATAAATAAATTAAGAAAAAAAATAAAAGGAGGGTAAGTAGTAAATAAGATATGATATATATTTGAAAAGATAGTCAAAAGGTATTCTGAAAGAGGATGCACATGTTCATTTGGGAAGAAAATTAAATCACAATATTTGTTTGTTGACTATCCTAATTATTCTTTTTTTTTTGGTGGGTCGTGGCGCTTGAACTCTGGACTTGGGTACTGTCCCTGTGCTCTTCAGCTCAAGGCGAGTGCTCTACTGCTTGAGCCACAGTGCCACTTCCAGTTTTCTAGTGGTTTATTGGAGATAAGAGTCTCATGGACTTTCCTGCCCGGGCTGGCTTTGAACTGAGATCCTCAGATCTCAGCCTCCTGAGTAGCTAGGATTACAGGCATGAGCCACCGGCGCCCGAGTATCTATTGATTCTTTTATGAAAATATTTATTGTTATTATAAAGGTGATGTATAGAGGGATTACAGTTGCATAAGTTAGAGTACATTTCTTTTTGGACAACATCACCCTTTCCATCTCTCTCCCAGTAATATATGTGATTTTGAAAATTAAAAATTACAGTTCAGTGGCTTAAATATTATCAAAGTCAACTTGAATCAAGGAATTCTGAGAGCTTAGCACACAAAAAAAATGGTTAGAATTCATCAGAGGAGTAAGAATTAGTAGAAAATTATAGCAGGATTTCCTAACTCAATTACATAGTATATGTATGTATATACTGGTGACAGTCCTAGTTCTTGAACTTAAGGCCTGAGTACTGTCCCTGAGCTTTTTCTGTTTAAGGCTAGCTCTAGCACTTGAGCCACAGCTCCACTTCTGGCTTTTTGGGTAATTGGAGATAGGAAGCTCACATATTATTCTGCCCAGCCTGGCTTCAAACTGTGATCCTCAGATCTCAGCTTCCGAAGAGCTAGGATTACAGGTCTGAGCCATCAATGACTAGGTCTATAGGATAATTTTAATTCATGGGTTAGATCTAGCATTACAGGTGAGAAACTATACTGTAGAAACAAAGTGTGGGGGCTGGGAAGGTGGCTCAGTAGTAGAGCGCTTGCCTTGCATGCATGAGGCCCTGGGTTCGATTCCTCAGCACCACATAAGCAAAAAGAAAAAAAGCTGGAAGTGGTGCTGTGGCTCAAGTGGTATTGCGCTAGCCTTGAGCTGAAGAGCTGAGGGACAGTGCCCAGGCCCAGAGTTCAGGTCCCATGACCAGACCCCCCCCCCAAAAAAAAGAAACATAAAGTGTGGTTTATATTAGAAGAATATAATTTGAAGCTGGGTGCCAGTGGATCATAACTGTAATGCTAGCTACTCAGGAAGTTGAGAACTGAGGATCCTGGTTCAAAGCCATCCCAGGCCTGGAAGTCCTTGCGACTATCTTCAATTAACCACCAAAAAGCCCACAGTGGCACTATGACTCAAGTTGTAGAATGCTAGCTCTGAGCTAAAAAGCTCAGGAAAGTGACTAGGCCCTGAGTTCAAGTCTCAGGATAGGCACACACTAATCTGACAACCAAGGATGTAGGGACAGTCAGATTGACCTGATCAATGTTAGCCTCAAATGCCTGCACCTGGCACTTTTTGCTATGTTTTAGTTTTCTTGCCTGTAAAATGGGGATAACAGTAAGGTCTACTTCATAAAATTTAAATGAGATTATATTGCATGGGAAAATAGAATTTAATATTTGTTTTCATTTGTCTTCTCCCAGTTTTAGTACTACTTTCATGTAACTTTAAATCAGGGTCCTGTCAGGCACTAGTGGCTCACACCTGTGAGCTACTCAGGAGCCTGAGATCTGAGGATCACAATTCAAAGTCAGCCTCTTCAGAAAAGTCCACAAGTCTCTTATCTTCAACTATTCACCAAAAAGTTGAAAGTGAAACAGTGGCTCAAGTGGTAGAGCACTGGCCTTGAGCAACAAACCTCAAGGACAATAATCAGGCCCTGAGTTTAAGCCCCAGGACCAGTGTGTGCACACACGCACAAAATCCAGAAGTGTAGCTATGGCTTGTAGTAGTGTTAGCCTTGAGCAAAAAGCCAAGCAAGAGCTTGAGGCCCTATGTTCAAGTCTGATTACAGGGCAAAATAAAATATAATAGGCTCCTAAATGAAGTTTCTCATCTGTAAAACAAGAATAATACTGAGCCTAATTACTTCAGAATGTCACATTTGAAACTAAATATATATATATATATATATAATTTGAAATAAATATAAAATTAAATATTTTATATTTATATATTTATATGAATCACTAGTATTTTGAAATGGCACGTGAAGAATTCCTATTAGTATAAGCAATTGGCTTGCAGTTTTGCATACTTTTTATGAATCCACTGAAATTAAGAGCTCAAATTCCAAAAGAGTTATTTCCATTATTACTGGATTATCTTCTAGCTTTTTGTTGTACCTGGCTTTTTTTCTAATTTTTTTTTTGGCAGTGATAGGGCTTGAACTCAGGGCCTGAGCACTCTCCCTGAGCTCTTTTGCTCAGAGCTAGTGCTCTACCACTTTGAGCCACAGCTCCACTTCCAGTTCTTTAGTGTTTAATTGGAGATAAAAGTGTCATGGAGACTTTTCTGCCTGAGCTGTCTTTGAACCATAATCCTTAGATCTCAGCCTTCTGAGTAGCTATGATTACAGGCATGAGCCACCAGTGCCCAACTTTGCCTGGCTTTCTATTAGGTACAAGTATGAGACAGGAGAGCTAAATTCAAAATGGTCAAGTCTGCTGTTTGTATCAGTGGTGAAGACATTATCTTTTGGCTTTCAAAGACCAGTGTAATGGAAACTTTCAAGACCTTCCTTCACTCATTTTCCTTTACGTCTATTCTAGTACCTAGCAAAATTCCTGGCCAAGAGAAATGTCTCCATCAGTATTTGGTTATCTGAATTATTTCAGGAATCTTTAGGTATGGAAAGTAGATTTGGAGTGAAAAGACTAGGCTTCCCATTTTGTTCTATTCCTTTCTGTATGTGTGGTCATAAACAAATTCTTTCATAATTTAGCCCTTTATAGGGCACTGGTACTGGGGCTTTAAATTGGTGCCTTGCACTTTGCTTGGCTTTTTTGCTCAAAGCTGGCAATCTACCACTTGAGCCACACCTTTACTTCTCGCTCTTTGCTGGTTAATTGGAAATAAGATTTATCTGTCTGGGCTGGCGTTGAACCATGATTTTCAGATCTCAACCTGTTGAGTAGCTAGGATTACAGGCGTGAGCCACTGATAGCTGACACAAATCCTTGTAAAAAAATAAATAAAGGAATTACACAACTTTTTTTGTAAATAGGATTGGCACTCAAGCTTATATTTTTTATTTTTCAAATTATTTAAACATTTTTCTTTAAGTAAGTAGACAAAGGAGTTGTCATTCAACATAGCGGTTGATGAATACAGTGCCTCTTGATCAATGTCACCCAGCCCTCCCAACCCACCCTTTTCCTCATTTAAACTTTAGTTTTTGTATTGATTTTTTTGCCATATAACAAAACAATTTGTGTCTAGCATGCAGGAAGAGTGTACTTTCCATGTAAGTGTATGATGTAGGAATTTGAATTACAATAGCAAAGTGTAAGCCTGTTTGAACTTGAAATCTGAATGTTGAGGCAATGCTGGCAAACCCAGACCTGACAAATGCAAGTCTTCCACCACAGAGCTGCAGCCCAAGCTGAAATTCATTTTTGCCTTTCCCTCCTTCAGATTGCTGTCACATATAGTATTGCTTGAATTTGGAAGACCTAAGGCCAGGGACTCCAGTGGAGAAAGAGAATTCAAACTAATTTGAATTAGGAAGAAACTTAGGGTCCAGAATTCCTGGGTAAGTTTGCTCTGGCTTGATACTTAAGTTCATTGTTGGAAAGCTTTCTAGTCTGTTAGGTAACACCTGAAGCCCTTTACTGGATGTTTAAATAAGAGAATATGCCAGGCATCGGTGATTCACACTTGTAATCCTAGCTACTCAGGAGGCTGAAATCTGAGGATCACAATTCAAATCCAGCCTGGGCAGGGAAGTCTGTGAGAGTCTTATCTCCAAATTAACCCCCAGAATACTGGAAGTGGTGTTGTGGCTCAAAGTGGTAGAGTGCTAGTCTTGAACAAATCAGCTCAGGGACAGTGCCTAGGCCCTGAGTTCAAGCTCCATGACTGACAAAAATAAACAAATGAGAAAATGTATATGAAAATATTTGTAAATTATAAAGCACCAAACATTAGGTGCTATATAAATAATCACTAGTGAGTTCTGTCCTTATACAGCTTTATATAAGCTACCTAAATAGAGCTACAAATGTTTATTGATTAATATAGGCAAGCATGTACATAAGAGCTTACTATGAGGATATAAACAGAGGACATACTGGCAATTGTACTATTCTAATTCATATTCTGTGACATTAAGAATAAGGTTATGTGTTTGATGCAACACCTGACACCTGAACCTAGGA
This sequence comes from Dipodomys ordii, assembly GCF_000151885.1. NCBI lineage: Eukaryota > Metazoa > Chordata > Mammalia > Rodentia > Heteromyidae > Dipodomys > Dipodomys ordii. The sequence continues at coordinate 3,125,642 of NW_012267332.1, read as the reverse complement.
TGTCTTACAATACCATTTAAAATTCATTACCGCTTTTAAATTACTGCTAATGAAACTCCACATTTCAGTATTTTCCCTGAGAGTATTCACTGCCAAAGTAGCCATTCAGTTGTTCCTGCCCACTTCAAGCTAGCAGATGCAGCTTTTAAATCCAGGGACCCTTTGGTTTGTATTATGTGCTAGGTGAAAGGATATACAGGCTTTCAAAAGTAAATGGGAGTACAATTCTATGTGGCAATTTTGATCATCCAATCACATTTAAACTCTCCACAATTACAGCTAATAGTGTATAAACCAGGAGAGTGAAGAACAAAAGGAAAAATATCACTAAAGCCAATAGCAAAACAACAAATGAGCAAACCAACAATATAAAAAATACAAAAAAGAGTAAGACAAAGTTTCAGTTCTTGTCAAAGGCCTGAAATGTTCATATCATTGGTTATTCATATTTTCTAAATCTCTGCATGTGTTGGTCTTCTTATATAGAAGAAAAAAAATTAAGAAATAGTTTTTTGAAAGGCCAATTAGAATGTCAAAATTCATATAGTTAATCCATCTCACTTTATAGGTAGCAAGATCAAGTCTGGAGAAGGAAAAGGGCTTGTCAAATGTTGGACTATAATTTTTGGCAGAAATTAGCAAATCTCTAACTTTCTGGTTGTAACATTTTGAACAGGCAGCCAAGCATCATGGATCACAACTATGATTTCTACTAGTTGAGAGGCAGAAATCAAAGTATCAAAGTTCAAGTCCAGACTGGGCAAAAAATAAGGTTGTGGTGCTACAAGTATGTCATCACAGCTAGTGAGCCATACAAGGAGGAGCTTCATGGCTGAAAACAAGATTCTATCTCAAAAACATGCAAAGCTGCAATTGGAGGCATGGCTTAGGTGGCAGAGTGCCAACTGTGATAGGAAACAGCTGGGTGAGAGTGAGAGACTGAGTTTAAGCCTCAGTAATGGCACAAGTAAAATGATTTTTAAATTAAAAATAGTCCAAAGCAATATGGCCTGGGGTTATGGCTCAAGTGGTATAGTAGCAAGCACAGGCTCTGAATTCAAACCCCATTGGTGCCAACAAAACACTCCAAAACAACAGAAAAGCTGTAAGTTACTATTTCTCGCGAGTACCATTTGAAAAATCAGAATCGGAGTTACTAGTTAAAAAACAAAGACTTCCAAATATTCTTGGGATCTATGTCAGGTCTACTGAATCAGACTATCAAACTATCTTTTTTTGTATCCCATTATGTAGCACAGGCTGGACTCAGGACTCATGGCCCTCCTGCTTCAGCCTCTTTTTTTTTTTTTAACCAGTCCTGAGGCTTGAACTCAGGGCCTAGACACTGAGCTTCTTTTGCTCAAGGCTAGCACTCTACCACTTGAGCCAAAGCACCACTTCAGGCTCTTTCAGTGCATGTGGTACTGAGGAATCGAACTCAGCGCTTCATGCATGGTTAGGCAGGAACTCTACCACTAAGCCACACTCCCAGCCCTGCTTCAGCCTCTTAAATACTGGGATCATTGGCATGAACTTGCATGCTAGGCCAATAACATGGATTTTTTTTTTTATCTGCTTTGCAGTTTTGGTACAGGCCAGGGTCTGAAAAGTACAGTCCTAGATCTTTCCTCAGACGTTTGTGGTAAGTCCACAAATTAAATGAATCCATTAAAATGAATAATTATCGTGAATCTGAAAGCTGCCAGAATCCTCAAGGTAACCTGTACCCTATAGAGCCCAACTAATCCCAAAGGCAAGAAAGACTTGAGAGGCCAAGCACTTTTGTGAATCTGCCGCTTGTGGAGTCTAGTAGAGGGGGGACAGGCTCTTAGCCTGCCTGCTGGGCCTTTTCACTTCCTCCTCTGCTTACACAGACAAGCTGTTTTGAAAATGCTGTTAATAAAGTATCATTTCCCTTCCAAGGCACCCTCTTTCAAAACATAGGCCTTGGGCTTGTAATCCTCCCCCAGCTTTTCCAGGCTGAACCCAGAGTTCTGCATGCAAAATCCCAGGAGATCTCAGCAACCTAGCAACTCTAACTGAGCTGAATCCTGCCTGGCACCTCTGACTTAGCCTATAGTGCCAGGCCACGTGGAAGAATCCCTGCAGCCAAAGTAACTAAAGAGTTAAGGAGCAGCTTGCTGGTAAATGGCAGAGACACCAACCAATAGGGTTTCTAAGCAGGCTGAGCGTCTGCTGTGGGCGGGCGTGGGACAAAGCTTGCAAAAAGAAGCCCTTGGCGGCCTAAGGGTGAGAGGGCAGACAGGGTTAGGGATTTTGGGGAGGTCAGAGGCCAGCGGAAAAGCTCGTGAGCATCGGGGGGTACCCTTCTCCTCCTTCCCTCTTTTACCCTAAAGGTTTTGTAGCAGCGGGGACAGTCCCGGCCCGGTGTATGGCCACAGAGTTCCAGTGTCAGGATTCCATGCCTTGTCACAATCAGCAAGTAAACTCCGCTTCTACCCCAAGTCCCGAGCCATCGTTGAGATCTGGCGACCCAATTGGGGATCGTGCTGAGGGCACTAGTAGCGTTATGGCGAAGCTGACTCTACTGGCCCGGCACGCCCATCCTAATGTGCTGGCCGACGACTCTCAGGCCTGTGGCAGCAGCAGCGTCAACCTTCACGCGGAGAGCAACAGTGACAGTGGTGACAGTAACAACTATGACGCACCTGCGGGTGACTCCTTCCTAGGAGAATGTGAACTCTCGGGACAGATCGGGACTCAGCTTAAGCTGCTTCCCATGAATGATCAGATCCGAGAACTGCAGACCATCATCCGGGACAAGTAAGCGAGGGAGGGAGCAAGCGAGCGGAAGGGGAAAGGGAGGGGTGGGCTTGGGGAGGGGGAGTGTGCGAGGGGTGGGCGGGGACTGGAAGTAAAGGTGCCCAAGAGGACTCTTGGATCTTGATAACCCGGCCTTTCTTAGGGCCCTGTGCAAGAGGAGAGTGTAGGGACACACGCCTTCAGCCCTTCTCCTACCAAGTTCCGTATTCCATGTGGCTTTGTGAAGGGCTGAAACCTTTTGGTAGTCTGCACTCTCTTCCGGCCTCTTTGTCTCTCTGAGGGATGACGACTATCCAGCCTTTCCTGCCCAGGTGCACCCTGTCTGCCCAAAGCCTGACCACGTGATAAATGTGTAACCCAGCAATGCTTTTGCAAGGCTCCCAAATCCCCCAGTCCTAGGGGAATAAAGCAAGTTCAAGAAAATCCCATTGGGCTACACTGCCCGTCTGATCCTTTGCTATTTTTCTACAACTCATATGGCATATTGTTTTAGAATTCGTTGTTCAGGTTGAACAGGTCACCTGAAAGCTTATCACCCAACTCTTAGTAGAATTGTTATGGTAAATTTATTGTCGGTACTCCACAAAGCAAAAACAGCCCTATAGGAGCCTAGAGTTCCTGCTCATCTTACAAACAAGGATAGCCAGAACTTCATGTTAAAGTACTACTTGCTACTTTTGGATTTTTCAAGCTATGGTGTACATGTGTTTTCTCAAGGGAAATATATACTGCAACACATTATAGCCAATTCCTTTACTGTTGGCAGATTTGTTTCTCTCTTTTCTTGTCCTTCCTTTTTTCTCTTTTCTTCTGTTCTTTCTTTCAATGGTTGTCTTCCTATATTGCCCAGGCTGGCCTCAGATTTCTGAGTTCAAGCCATCTTAACTCAGTCCTCCAAAACTTGGGAGTATAGCTGCAGTGGACCACACGTGGCTCTTACTGGCAGCTTTAAATGAGTAGCTTCAGCATGTTACAATACACTTTTTCAGTGCTGGGACATGCCTTGATAGTTTCAACATGGCTACTGCACGATACCACTGTATGATACCACTCCCTAAGTCAGGCTCCAGTCATTTTTCCTTATACTATATCATAGGCTCCTAATTGGTTTCTTTGCCACAGTTTATCTCTCTTCCTCATTGTCAGCACATATTGCTATCTAATCCACTGTCTTACCATACAGCCTTTTGATTTGATTTCTGCCCTACTCAGCCTTCCTGACTTCTTAGAATCTACTGAGTAAAGTCCAGATTACTTGTGTTTGAATCTTATCTTACCGATTAGGTGTGTTTTTTTTTTAATGTGGGTGTGTCTTAGGGCTTGAACTGAAGGCCTTGCACATTTTAGGCAAGGATTCTACCACTTGAGCCATGCTCCACAGTTCTATTTGGTTTCTTGTAGTTATTTTTCAGGTAGAGTTTTGTGCTTTTGCCTGTGGCCACCCTTGGTACACTGTCCTCGTACTTCTGCTTCCTGTGCAGTTGGGATCACACATAAAGTAAAGTCCAGCTTCTTCTTCTTTTTAATAAAGATAGGGTCTTTTGGCCTAGGCTGGTCCAGTACCACAGTCCCTCTATCTCCTCCTCCCAAGTATCTGTGATTGCCTAAAAGTTTATAAGCTCCATTAGGGCAGAAATTATTTTACAATTTTGAGTTCCAAATATGCCTTTCCAGAAAAGATTCTCTCCCTCTCTCCTTCTCTCCCTCCCTCTCTCCCTCCATCTCTCTCTCTCTCTCCTTTCTCTCTGTTGGTACTGGGGTTTAAACTGAGGGTCTCAAGCTCACTTAGCTTACTTGCTTGACTGATGCTCTACCACTTGAGCCATGCCTCTAGCCTTGCTTTTTTTTCTGATTACTTGGAGATGGAATCTCACAGACTTTTCTGTATAGGCTGATCATCTTGAAACCATCGACCTCAGCCTTTTGAGTAGCTAGCATTATAGGTGTAAGCCCCTAGTACTTGTCTCTAGCTTTGTGTGTGTGTGTGTGTGAGAGAGAGAGACAGAGAGACAGAGACAGAGATAATTGGTCTTGATGTTTGTCTCAGATCCTGAGAGCTGGGATTACACAGGTGCACCTTTATACCTGGATTTAGTTCTTAAAATTTTGTTTATGACTTTACACCATTTGACTTGTTTGTAAGTAATCAAATATGGAAAGCTTCTGTGATCTAATGATCTAACTAGATCATGTGACCTAATGAAGTGGTAATCTTAAAAAACATGAGCCATAGGCTTGGTAATTATGCAGGCAGCTGAAATAAAACATTATGACAAATAGAAGATGATGAATCTTGTATCTGTAAAGCAGGAGTAACTACCTTTGGGTTTTAGACGTGCAGATGGGTTTCAAGGCCGAGAAATTATCTGGAAATTTCTATTTCTTCATTTTAAATTGTTTTCAAGACAACATCTTTATTGAAGAGCCAAGGCTCAGTGGTAGCTTGCCTGGTGTCCACAAGACTTTGGGTTTAATTCCTAGCACTGCAAATAGGACATCTTTATTGAGCTGTAATTCATAGATCATACAATGCAAGCATTTAAAGCTAATATTTTAGTGGTTTTGAGCATTTTCATGGATGTTTATCACCTGAACATTTGACACATGCTGTTACTTCCCATTTTCCTCTAGCATCCTCACCTAGTCCTAAATGATCACTAATTTATTTCCTCCTGAGTTACCTATTCCAGACATTTCATTTTAAATTTACTTTTAACTGATAGATAAAAGCAAAAATCATACATATTAATATGAGCACTGTGTAATGTTCAATACATATAAACGTTGCATAGCTTAAATCGGATTGCACATAATTATATCTTCAGACATTTATTGTTCTTTTGTTGTTGCTGTTGTTGTTACTGTTTTTGGCTAGTACTGGTACACTGAGCCTCATACTCTCAGTCTGGTTTTTCCACTTATAGTTACCACTTGAGCCATACCTCCAGTTCTAGCTCTCTGTGTGTGTGTGTGTGTGTGTGTGTGTTTTCACTCTCTATCACTTAGTGCCACAACTCCAGTTTTGGCTTTTTGCTGGTTAATTGGAGATAAGAGTCCCTAGATTTGTCTTCCCCTGGCTGGCTTTGAACCTTGATCCTCAGATCTCAGCTTCCTGAGGTTTTAAAGGTCCAGCAACAAAATCATTGATCATTCCTTTATAGTAAAAAACAAAAACTTTATATATCCTTTATTCTTTGGGGGGGGTGTTGGTTGTAGGGCTTGAACTCTGGGACTTGGTGCTGCCCCTAAGCTCTTCAGCTCAAGGGGAGCACTCTACCACTTGAGCCACAGCACCATTCCTGGTTTTCTGGTGGTTAATTGGAGCTAAGAGTCTCACAGACTTTCCTGCCCAGGCTGGCTTTGAACCACGATCCTCACATCTCAGACTACTGAGGAGCTAGGATTATAGGTGTGAGCCACCAGCACCTGGTTTATTCTAACTTTTGGAAATAGACAATATATTATTGTTATCTATGCAATAGCATACCAGAGCTTTGATCAACCTTTCCTCATCCTTCTCTCAATATTACTGTCCCCAGCTGCTGATAATGTCCATTTTACTGTCAACTTTTGTGGGATTTAAAAAAATTATACATTAAGTGTGAAATCATATGGTACTCTCTATTCTGGATATTTCAAATAAAAAGGAACATGCAATATGTGACCTTGTATAAGTAGATTTTTTTAGCATAATGTTTTCTGAGTTCAATCATGTTATATTAGTGCACTATTCATTTTTATGGTTTATACTTTACTGCATGGATATCCTGTAATTTGTTGATGGACAATGTTGATGAACATTTTGGTGGTATCCACCCACTCTGGCCATTGTGGATAATGCTGTTAATAAACATTTGTTTCTGGACCTTTTTTGGAAATAAGGATCCTTCTATCAGATTTCACAAAGGTCCATAATAAAGATAAGAACCATTACTATAGTGCTTAGAGAAAATACGACAGTTAGCATTTACATATGACAATATTTGTACATACATGGTTATACTTTATTACTCAGAAAAATCTGAGTTATATAGCAGACCCGAGTATGAGTGGAATCTCTTTATTCTGAGTTGGGAGCACATACTAGGAGCCAGAGGAATGATCTTGTGCAAGATGTTTAACATCTGCTTCAACTTCTATCATTTGTAAAATAAAGATGCTGGTACTACCTCACGGAGCTCCTGGAAGGCTAAAAAACACTATTATACATATTAATACTTTCTATTAGTTGGCATTAGTGACTCATGCCTGTAATTCTAGCTACTCAGGAGGTTGAGATCTGAGGATCAAGGTTCAAAGCCAGCCCAGCCAAGAAAGTCTGTGAGATTCTCATCTCATCAAAAAGCCAGAAGTGGAGCTGTGGATTAAGTGGTAGTGCTAACTTGAGCACAAAAGTTCAGGGACAGTAGGGATAGTGCCCAGGTTCTGAGTTCAAGCCCCAGGACCAGCACGCATACTTCTCTCTGTTTCTCTCTCTGTTTCTCTCTCTCTCTTTGTCTCTCTCTCTCTCTCTCTCTCTCTCTTTCTCACACACACACACACACATACACACACACACACATACACACACACACACACACTACTATTAGCTTTTGTTGTAAACTATGAAGAGCTGTTTCTATTTAAGGCATTTCAGGTCTTCCGGTTTGTCTTTGGACATGTTTCTTATTAAACATAATAAAGTGAATTTACCTTCAAATTCACATTCTTATTGTGAAAATAAATACTGAGAACCTAATTTTCATCCTGCTTTGCCACAGTATAGAAAGACCTGTTGATAATGAGTTGATGTGTATTTAGGTTGAGGACAATGGTTTTAGTTTTTTATTTTGTTATTGCTAGCCAAATCTGTCCACAAAGGCTTTCTCTTTTCTTTTTCTTGACAAACGAGTTGTCATGCCTTTACACAAAAAAAGACCTGTTTCTGCCTCTGTAGGAGGACAATAGGGGCACCTGTGGAACAAGGAGCTGTGTTTCTGTAGGTCTACTTATCACACCCTGTCCTCTGCAGGGCATAAGCTTTTCTCTGTTTTGTCATGCCAGCATATATGTGCACTATGGAGCTGTCTGATAACAGAAGCCATTGCTGCCTGTGCTGGTTTTATTATTGTTGTTGTTGTTCTGGGTACTTAGCATCTATCTAGTGACAGAACTATTATATGAATTGTCTTTGCATGGAGAACAGGGGTTGATCTAGCCAGACTGAATGTTGTTGTATTTATATATAAAGCAGGAGAGATGGTGAATACTGTACTGATTTTAAATGGCTTTTTAAAAAATGTGCAGTGCTCAAAACATAATATGCTGGCTGTATTATTGAATTTGAGGAAATGATTTTCTGTCTTTGAGTAGATCATTTACTCAGGCATACAGTGGGTCACTGGTGAACCAGGGAAAAGAAATGATGCCTTCATTTCCTTGTGGTTCCTTTTTGTTGGTGTTGAACTTTATTAAACCACACCTCCTTGCTGTCCTGCCTCCTGCATGTATAAAACCCAGCAAAACCTGAGTGTTAGGCACATTTTCCCTTAAACATAACTGAGGCAGTGCAGTGTATGCAAATGATCATCCTCCCTACCCAATTTTTGTTTTGTTTTATCTCCTGAAGCCTGAGTAAAACTGTTTGGTAAGCTGTTGGATACATTCTGTCTGTATGCTTGTCCTAGGAAGGGGCTGCAGTATAGCCCGTGCAGGCTGTTTAGATGAAAGTTAAGCAATCTGAAGAGTATTTGAGTCCATGAGATGGCACTGAAGAAGGGCATTTAGTCTTATAACGTTGTTTAATCATCTGGAGAGGAAACAACCTCAGGGTAAATGAACTTCTTGCCCAACCCTAATGTGAATGCAACCTAATGTGAGTTGAATCATGTAAGTAACGTAATGTTCTCCACCAAAGCTGTGCATCACAATTGCCTGTGGAGTCCTTTTCTTTAATAAGAACTTCCTGGCCTTAATCCTTCAAGGTTGTTTGCGTAGTGTTGGGTGGAACTTGACTATTTGTAGCTTTCCAAATACCACAGATGATTATTGTGTGCTCCGGCTGGGCCATTGCCTCCGGGAAAATAGCCAGTGTCCCTGTGTGGGGATTTGCCTGGCTTCAGATTTGGAGTATAAGGGTGAGCCAAGGATTTCACATGCTAAACAAAATCAGCCTAGAGAGCTTGGTCCGGCATCACCCTGAGATTGGAAGAAGCTCAGAACTTTTCCTGTTGATTTATATAAAACCAAAATGCCCAGCAGAGAGGAAACTGTGATTTACCAATTATAAAACAGGGCTTTGGTTTTCTCATTCCCCCTCCCCATCTCCCCCACCCCGGATGAATTTTCTATCTGGCTTTAGGGAAATAGGGAGGAAGTCACAGTTTTAAGTGGTACAGATCTCTAGCATCATATTTATTGCAAACAGCCTAGTGATGGCTTCTCACCAACTAGACTAGTCTCTGAGAGGGTAGGAAAGAGCATCTGGCCTGACACATATGGGCATTAATTTAAGGAAGCAATCATCATCATGATATTTTCTCATGTGTTTTTTTCCTGATTTTGAATGTTTACATTGAACTGTGCTTTAGGTGCAAGCAAATAATTAATGGTACTGTTTTATGAGTTCATTAAGAAGGTGCTAAGGAGCTGTGGCTTTGATAATTTGCACCTGGCAGATAGTAAAGCTATTTTCAGGTTTTTGTTCTGTTTTGTTTTGATGGTACTATTGAATGAACCCAGAGGTTCCTGGGTATGCTCTACCTTTTAATCTATGTCCTCAATCCCTTTTGTTTTAAGTTGTTTTTGAGACAGAAGCTTGCTACCTTTGCCCAGATTGGCCTTGAATTTTCAGTTCTCCTGTCTCCACCACTTGGATAGCTTGGGATTACAGGCATACTCCATCATATCCCAGCTTTTAAACAAACAAATTTCTCAGGACTAGGTGCAGTCTCTGAACTATTTTGCTCAAGGCTGGTGCTTTACCAAAGGAGACACAACTCCATTTCTGGTACTTTCTAGGTACTAAATTAGAGCTAAGAGTCTCACAGATTATTCTGCCTGGGCTGGCTTCAAACTTCAGTTCTTAGATCTCAGCCTCCTGAGTAGCTAGGATTACATATGTAAGCCATTGGCACCTTGCTTGAGTTAGGTTTGCTTTAGTTCTTTATTGCATGTTTTTTTATGGTAAAGGAAGGAAGAGTGAAGTAATTTATAAATAATTTTCATCTTATGACAAACCTTGGAACTATTATTTTACTGATCACATAATAACAGAGAAGTGGAGCTTATGTTTTCAGAATTTTCACTGAACATTCACTGTAAATGAAGCATACCTTTGGTTTCAACCTACTAGAAAAGCTTTTATATTTTACTTGTCTTTAACCAGTTGTTTAAAAACAAAACACATCAGAAATCCATGTGGACCATTAGAATATGCTAAAAATGGAGGGGATGTGGAGAAAGAGGAACCCTCCTGCATTGCTGGTGGGAATGTACACTAATACAACCACTTTGGAAAGCAGTCTGGAAGTACCTCAGAGAGCTAAATATAGACCTCCCATATGACCCAGCCATACCAGTCCTAGGCATCTACCCTGAACAACAGGAACCAGTATACAAAGACATATGCACCTCCATGTTCATAGCAGCACTGTTCACAATAGCCAAGATTTGGAAACAACCAGATGCCCCACTACAGATGGGTGGATCCAAAAATTGTGGTATCTATATACAATGGAATATTATGCAGCCATTAGAAAGGACAAAATAATGGCATTCCCAGGGAAATAGATGGAACCAGAGCAAATCATTTTGAGGGAGGTAAGCCAAGAGAAAAGAGACAAATGGCACATGTTCTCCCTAATACGTGAATGCTAAAACCAAAATGCAAGGAGATATGACAAAGTAAACCGGACTCAAGAAACAAAGGACTTCCACTCATTTTGTTGTATCATTGCTAAATGACTCCATGTTCTTGACCACATATACAGTATTTGTATGTGCACATATGAGGGAAACTAGGAGGAGGACACAGAATCAGAGGGAAATGGGAAAACATACAGCAGAGGGTCCTATCAGCTGCACTGGACATAGATGAAAATGAACTAAGCAACTCAAAGGCAATGATGGAAGGGAGGTAGGGAGAGGGAAGGAGGGAACAGCTGACACTAAGCGAAAGGAAAGAAATGTACATATCACCTGATGTGGAAGGAATAGTATCATCAAAGCTCATAGAATTCACAAACTTTATAGACCATGATAATGACAGTTTGCCTTGTGACAGTTAAAATGTTTGTGACTTAAGTATCACTATTCCACAATACTGTGAAATATGTGAAATTTATGTAATAACCTACTCTCAATAAAGTTTTTTTAGAGGTATGATAAAAAAATGAAGACAGGAATGTGAAACAGGTCCTGTCCAGGGCATAAGAGAGGGGAGGGTAAAGAGAAAGAGTAAAGGGAATACAGTATGTGAAAATGGAACAATGAAGCTTGTTGAGATTGGTATGGGGCAGGGGAGAGGGAGGATTGGAGATGGGAGAGAGATAGAAGGACTGGGTCTGATCTAGGTGCTTTGTGTACATATATGGACATGTCAAAATGAAACTTTCTTGTACAACTAATGGATGCTAATAAAAATGTGGGAAGAAACAATTTGAGATGAGAAATCACATTCCTTTTATAAAATATATTTTTAAAGTCCATCAAATTTTTCCCCCTCAAAAAAGGTTGCCAGATAAAACAAAGGATGCCTCATTAAATTTAAACTCAACAAATGTATGATTCTTCATATAATTCTTCCTATAAGTATTACTTAAAAAATTGCATGGGATTGCTGAAGCACAAGTTTAATTGGTCACCCTGTATTTTTGTTATATGTGAACTCCAACTTACTCTGTCCCAAGTGCTACAAATAATTTTTTTGTTTTTGTTTTTGTTTTGGTCATGGGGCTTGAACTCTGGGCCTGGGTGCTGTCCCTCAGCACTTCAGCTCAAGGCTAGTACTCTACCACTTGAGCCACAGCACCACTTCTGGCTTTTTCTGCTTATGTGATACTGAGGAATCGAACCCAGGGCCTCTACCACTGAGCCACCTTCCCAGCCCCCAAATAATCTTTTTTTAAAATGATACTTCATTTGGTTCTCCCAGGATTTGATTTCAATTAAATTGTTTAAAGTTACTAACCAGGAGAGTTGGCTTTAATCTATTATCATGATCACTATCACTACTACTATTATTACACAAGATCTCACTATATAACCCAGGCTAGTTCCAGATCTTTGTACTCCAGATCCTTCTGTGTCTACCTCCTAAGTACTAAGATACAGGTGTGTACCACCACGCCTGGCAAAGCATTTCTACATGTAATAACCTTAGTATATACTTTTTACAATTCATGTCATCATAAAAGCTTCTTCTACTTCTGAAGAAATTATTTTTCTTCCATTCATTCTTCCTTCCTTCCTCTTTCTTTCTCTTTCTTCATTTCCTTCTTTCCTTCTTCCTTTCTTTAATTTTGAGACAATGTCTCATTATGTGGATCAAACTGGCCTTAGAGTTTTGATCCTCTTGCTTCAGTCTCCTGAACACGAGGGATCTAGGCACACATACCTGATTTTCTGGAAATTTTTAAATGCTTGATACATAGCTTAATATGTAGGGAAAACCAAGTTTGCTCAATCAGATTTGGCTTCTACTATGAATCTTGCTATCTTGTATCCAGCTGAAGATCACATCATAAATTGGCGTGCTTTTGGCTTTCATCTACAGGGGAATGGCAAATGTGTGTGTGTGTGTGTGTGTGTGTGTGTGTGTGTGTGTGTGTGTGTGTTAGTGATATGTCAAGAGAAGTGTATCCTTAGATGATAGATAGGTCTCCATTATTAAACTTGTTTGAGGTTGGTACAATTTAAAATACTTTCAGTTTAAGCTTGATGCTGATGACTCATGTTGTAATCCTAGCTACTCAGCAGCGGGAGACCTACAGAGTCATTATTTAAAGCCAGACTAGGCAGAAAGACAACAAGACACCATCTCCAAAATAATCAGCAAAATGCCAAACTGGAGGTGGTACTCAAGTGGTAGAGCATCATCTGTGAGCTAAAAAGCCAAGCAAGAGTGTAAGGCCCTACTTTCCAGACTCAGTACCTCCAATCAATCAACTAGCAAATAGATAAATGTTTCATTTAATATTGTACTTCTATGCTTTGGATTCTGAATTCCTGAATATCATTGTCTATTTAAATATGTGGTATTTGATTATTTACATATATTTTATAATATTTCAGGGATGTGATTTTATTTGACACTGTTATTAGAAGATGACTGATGGATCTTTCAAAGCTGTTTTCAGTAATAGGGATATTTTGTTGTTGTGTTGGGCCTGAGCCTTTAACTCAGGTCCTGCACACTGTCACTGAGCTTTTTTGGTGAAAGCTAGTACTTTATCACTTGAGCCGCATCTCCACTTCCCGCTTTTTGGTGGTTAATTGGAGATAAGAGGGTCACAAACTTTCCTGTCTGGTCTGGCTTTGAACCACAGTCCTCAGATCTCAGCCTCCTGCATAGCTAGATTATAGGCATGAGCCACTGGTACCCAGCTTCTGGTAAGAGGGATTTCTAAAATGAATTAGGGACAAAATTGAGTGTGTAGCATAAACAACACCTGGGATCTGGTTTTCATTCAAAAGTATTAACAATTACTCAATTGAAATGAATAGAAATTTTAATAATTAAATTATTAACAATTGATTAGCCCAGTTCAATGCCTAAAGGAGAGTTGAAATGAATATGTTCATCTTGGTTTATCTAACAAGGCAATATCTGCCTCTTTTAAACTAATCTCCATAATGTTTAGTATTTAAATGTGATGTTAAAGGCCAATATAAGTTTTTAAAATGCAGTCATCTTATTATATTACAACCATACTTTAATTTTTAAATTGATTTAAAATAGTGTGGGTCTGAAGTCTGTCTAAAATAAAAGTCAGTAATTAGTGTTTATAGCGGTGTAACTTGAAACAGTGAATTATTTAATTTGTAGATCAGCAATTGTCAAGAGATGACCATTCACATTAAGTTCTCTTACTGTGCACAGTTTCTGGTAGATAAAAGAGGTTCTTATTATGTAAAAAGTTATGGGCTAGCCAGGCACTGGTGGCCCATGTCTATAATCCTAACTGCTCAGGAGGCTGAGATTTGAAGATCACCTTTTGAAACCAGCCTGGGAAGGAAAGTCTGTGAGACTCATCTCCAATTGACCACCAAAAAGCCAGAAGTGGAGATGTAGCTCAAGTGGTAGAGTGCTGATCTTGAGCAAAAAAAAAAAAAAAGCCCAAGGATAGTGTGCAAGCCCTGATTTTCAACCCCAGGACCAGTACAAAAAAAAATTCATGAGCTAAGCTGTATTTTGGGGGAGGGAGGTTGTGAAAGGTGTTAACCTATCTGACTTCAAAATAAAACAATAGATCTGGGCAACTCTGATTATTTAACTGGTATAAGTTTTTCATGTAATAAGTGTGTATGGATGGTCCATATTTTTTTAAAAGTTTCAGATGGACTTCCAAGATATGTCACAGGATATTTCTTTAAGAGAAACTCAGACTTTTTCTTCCTTATTGAAAAAACTTATGTTCCAGCTGCCTAGACAAGTTTGTGTAAGTCTAGCAGAAGCAATAAGCTTCAGTATTTTTTTTTATAGTTCCCTGCTATTTACTTCCTTGACAAGCATGTTGTGAAGATTAATTATAGAAATGAAAGGTGCTGGTCTCATTTGGAAACCACAGTACATGAAATAAAATCTATTTTAAATGGTTTCTCTGTGCCTTTATAGGTGTGTGTGTGGGAATAGTGTTCTGAACTGAGGGAATATTTATACATTAAAATATAAGCCTATATTCTTGCTGTTGCTCAATTATAGTCTATAGTTAAGGTAGTTAATAGCTATAATATGATATAACTCTAGGAAACAGAATACTGTTTATGCCAGAGATATTTCATTGCTTGCCCATGTCAGAGAAAGTAAATACAACTTACCAAACAATGCATGGTGATTAATGATGTACTGGGCTAGCAGGTGCTTGCATATGTTATTTGATGTTGTGTTGGGGAATATTTTAGGTGTGCTTTGGATAGGCAGGTGGGGATTTTGAAGTACAAAAGCTGTAAATCAGTTCACTCAGACTTTTTCAATTATATGGAAGAAGGAGGAAGAGGAACACAACTAACTTTTACATCCAGATGGAGCATCAGTCTTTTCCCATGCACCTTTGGGCTGGTTAACACGTTGTTGATAAATACAGCCCTGGATTCTTGTCACCTGAGTACCTCAATATGTAAAGGTATTTGTCAGACAGAAACGGATAGGAAGACTGCAGAAAGATGTAGGGAATGGAGAATTCATTTGAAAAAAAATCAGGAAAAGGAACCAATTATAGTTTATAAAAGTAGTTTGGGAAATAAAAGCAGTGGCCAAAGTAGAGGATTTGTTTACACTGTAAAAATTGCCATAAGGGTTAGAGATGAAGTAAATGGGCTTCTTATCTCTATCATATAACCTTTAGGTCAAGAAAAATTGAGAGGGAAGGTGGGGAGAATATAGTTTTCTTGCTGCAAAAATTTCTCTCAATTTGAGATGTAGATTTGTTGTCATGTTCCATAGGGAACTATGTTCATCTCCTGGTTTAATAATATGTACATGGACAGTTCGGTGGGGGACTGTACGATCTTTTCAATTCTTATCTCTAATGTTAAGATCAAGTAAGCATTTCCAAGTGTATTAAATCATCCCATTTTGTTGCCTGGAAGGTAGTAAAAATGCATCGACTCAATAATAATAGTCATACACAAAATGATTGAAGTTTTACATATGTAATAGGTCTTAATGTCAGAGTTACTATCTGTATTATGTAATAGTTTACCTTTCATCTCTAATTTAGACTAATACTTGTACTTTTTTTTTTTAGGACAGCCAGTAGAGGGGACTTCATGTTTTCTGCAGATCGTTTGGTAGGTGGAGGTTTTCCATTTTTATTTCATTGTGGTATTAGTGATATAATCATGGTAGGCCAAGGAGCTGTTTTGTTCTAGAACATTCTGGGGGTAAGAGAGATTGTACCATGTAACCATCATCTTGCTAGGCTTCTGTAGTATTCTTTTTACCATTGCATTAAAGCTCTGCCTCTAATCCCTTCCACCCCCAAAGCTTTGCCTAGGAACTCTTGTTCCCAGCAACTTTGCTTCAGCTTTGGGCAATGAAGTGGTGTACATTAGAAGAAAGTTAATCACGTACTATCCAGCTAATGGACAAAAAAATGAGTACACATTTTATAGTTTACAGGGAGGTGATGTTTATTTGGACTCTGTTTTATACTATCCTTAAGTGTGACATACTAAGTTGGACTATCTAAATGCTCCTCAGGAATTTCCTAGTAAGGTTTAGGCAAGCCTACTTCTGTTCTGCTCCTGTCATCTAAGAGAACCTCAGGCCAAATCGACTTGTCTACAAAGTAACTATTTGTATCTAAGTGTGCTCAAGTGCTGGGAGTAAGCTGACATGTTATCTGCTGTGGTTGCTAACTTTCATCCATTTATAAAACACAGCAGTAGATTCCTTCTGCTCTAGGATGTATAGAGAAGAAGAATACAAAAATGAGGTTGCTGATCTTGGAGTTTGGATTAACTACTGTTGTTGGTACTTTGGAAAAGAAAGAAATGTGGCTTTCTAACCCTACAGTTAGAATAAGGTAGTAGAAAGCAGATGATAAAAAAAAATATGAGAAAAGGGCATGCCATGTTTCATTCAGGTTTTCCCTGGAGAATTTATTCCAAAATAATTTTAGACTGCTTTTGGCTTTAAATATTACTGGTTCAAAACCTGATTCTATTTCAGATTATTTTAGCTTTCGGGGGCAGTAATAAGCATTTTGGATGGCATCGAAAGAGATGGGGTTGACATTTCTGGGACAATAGGTCATTTTGTGCTTTATTCTTTTACCACCCCCCCCCCACGAAACACATTTGAAGGAAAGGAATCTATGTCCTTTCATTGTTGATATTCTTTTTGTTGGTTGTGGGGCTTGAACTCAGGGCCTTGACACTATCCCTGGACTTTTTTACTCAATGGTAGCGCTCTACCACTTTTAGCCACAGTGCCACTTCTGGTTTTCTGGTGGTTAATTGGAGATAATTCTCATGGACTTTCCTGCCAGAGCTGGCTTTAAACCAAAATCCTCAGACCTCAGCTTCCTGAGTAGCTAGGATTATAGACATGAGCCACTGGTGCCCAGCTGGAATCTATGTCTTAATGGCTATTGTGGAGAGAATAGGGGTCTTTCTGTTCACTGGCAGAAAGTTGTTCCTCTTTCTTTCGATTTTCATATGCTCTTTTCCCTTTCCTTTCCTTTAATTTTTTTATAAGATAAGATCTCCTTATATTGTCCAGGCTGGCTTCACTCTAGGGCACAAGCAATCCTGCCTTACCTTCTTCCCAAGTGGCTGTGATTAAGGTACAAGCCACTGTGCCGGGCTCATGTGCTCATGTGCTCTTTTACTGTATGAAGTAGGATTTAAATTCCTGGTAATCCAAAAATTCTTCCCTGAAATGGCAAATTTTGTATCTAAGGCAAATGAAATAATGAGGAAGCATGGCATAATTTACCTGAGGAGATGCTACTTTGAACCTCTCTGTTCTCTGTGGTTGGCTTTGAAGGGCCTTACATTGGGTAGGAGAAGGTCTGTGGTGGTTGTGGTAGGGACTTTAGCTCTTTAGCTATTGGCTGAGGATTTCTAGGTACCATCTCCTCTAACATAATGTCGCATTATACTGGACATTAATTCATTCTTTTCTGAATTTGTCAGGTTTGGCTTCCTGGGCCTCTGATCCTTGAGTTCATTATGTTTTATTCATTCATTCATTCATTCATTCATGTATTTGTCATTCATCCACTTACTTGTTCATCTGGGTGCTGGGGATTACACCCAGGGCTTTGTGCATGCTTCACATGTGCTCCACCACTGAGGCACAGTCCCATCATTCTTATATTTTGGTCACTGTTTCCATAATTTTGTGTTACTGTGAGGTGGACTGGACTCTTCAAAGAAAAGAATCCTAGGTTGTTATTTGCTTCTAACAAACAATAGCTCACTATAGAGGGCGACAGCTAAGGGCGAGTATGCCCTTGCAAACAGTTTTCATGAGGTTTCTGGCGGTCTTTTTCTGATTCCTCAGGCTGCCAAAGTGCTGGCCCATTTCAAATTGATCCTTTTAATGGCAGCAGGGTGTTATGTTGTGATAACAGAGCATGAAGCATGGTGCTTTTCCCTGCTGTTCCTGATTCTCAATCAGTAATGTAGTATCGATTGGAGAAAATGTGCTTTGCAGCCTCAGCCTGTCTTTGTTATATAGTAGGCTCTGGTTACCCATGGGAATACAACATCTGGTTTGGGGAAGCTGTTCCTAGAGGTTTCGAGTGATTCTTTTTCATGGTACACCATATGTTATGATTGTTATGGACCATTTCTTTAGTTGAGAAGTCTCAGTATATTCTACTGGATCCTTCTTTGGGCCAGTAAATTGGTTCAGCCCATCCACTCATTCATTTCCTCACAAGAGTTTTCTTTGTATTGTGGTGGGGCTTTGTTTTGGAAAAAAAAAATCCAACTCAGCATTTTCAGAGGTTCTGAACAAGGTAGAGAAAGTGCCACTTTCCATAATAGCCAGTTTATTACTACCAAAGGTGTTTTCCATGATTCTTGTCACTTGAAATTTCCTTTCATAGCCTGGGAATCAAGCAACATAGTGATCGTGTGCCTGATGAAGGCAAGATACTTAGTAGCCAGCAGCTTGACATTTGGATCTATCCCTGCATCTCTCACATGATAGAGTCCTCCCTCCTAATTTCAGAACATAAAACCTTACCCAGTGTGCTACTGACCCTGCCCACTATTCAGCTCCTGAGGCTTAACAGCTAGCAGGAGATTCACAGCAGCCTTCTCACCTTCTTCTTCCTTTGACTCTCTAGATCAGACTTGTTGTGGAAGAGGGATTGAATCAGCTGCCATATAAAGAATGCATGGTGACTACTCCAACAGGTAACCAGGGTCGTTATTCTCAAATTTTCCTCATAAAAATCCTGAGCGCCAGTGGGCGTTGGCGTAGGTGGTGGTGGGGAGGAGGTGGAACTGGAGTAAAAATCAGTATGCAAAGTGAGAAATCTAGATGGAGCTGTTCTTTTAAACTTCTGAGACATTTAGTAAAGAAATCTGTGTAGGTGACTTTTTGTTAATGGCTTGCTTGTCAATTCCAGTTAAAGGTTAATAAATATTCTTCGGCATGCAGGTGTTAGCTCTTATGACAGCCCATTGGGACCAGAGTTAAGAATTGCTGGCAGCTTATCTTTACCTCTGTGGGGAAACCGCTGATGTTAACAAATGGGGGAGGCTGGGTTTGGCATTAAAACTCCAGGTAAAAACAGGATGAGAAGGGAAAAGGGGGGGGGGAACTAAGAGGGATGAGAATTGAAGAAGGTACTTTGTTCCAAGAAAAATAGCCCAAGCATCCTGCCTCCTCGCCTCCCCCAAACCCACATCCCCTTTTTCAGGAATTTGAAATTCAGATTTGGTTCCTTAGTAAATGATGGAAAAGTCTCCTATTCAAAGGTTGAATTTTAAGGAAAATTGAAGGCTGAGCTTGTTGCATCATAATTGACACAAATTCAGGAAGAGACCAAGGGTTGGTCAGCTTGATAATTACTTCTGCCTTTTTCTTCAGCTTTTAAGGCAGAATGGAGGCTCATAAAAAGGGATGGAATAAGGAGGCTTTCTGACGTGGCTCTCAGTGGGGTCTCAGTTTGAATTGATGGGGTCGATAGCATTCTCAGAGTGCAGCGATTCTCCTCTGAATTCAATTTGAAGAACGTGTATGTGAATATCGTGCTATAATAAGTCTATTGCCTTCAATGAAGTCTGCCTCTCCCAATTATCCCCACAGGTTTCTTAGGAGGAATTAAGAAATCACTATGAAAAATCATAACGCATCTCATTACTTTCACAGGGAACCAAAGGTGTTACACAGTGTATCTGGACAAGGGGTTGCTTTGTACTCATCCACTGGAAGCTATAGGCACTTTATAGAATAAATTAGTTGCTCCAATGATGAAAGATAAATTCTTTCGTTTTCTTTCCCAACAGGGTACAAATATGAAGGAGTGAAGTTTGAGAAGGGAAATTGTGGGGTCAGCATAATGAGAAGTGGTAGGTCTGTATGTATGTGGTTTTAGTCTGTGTGCATAGATCTGGTCACTGTTTCCCGGGTTAAAGGTGGCCATGTCTCATAATTGTACAGCCTGCCTTTGCTTCACATCTTACCCCCATGTGCTGCCTGTCCTTGTGTCACCTTGGAATCCTGGCCTGTGTGTTGCTAAGTTTGCTTAGTTTTCATTGCATTGCACTGCAGAGCCATTTAGCTGCCTGCCTCCATGGGCAAGCCAGTTTTCCAAAAGGTTCAGGGGAGGTTGGGATCAGAGGAGTATGCCATTCTGTCTTGGGGAGAACAAGATAGTTTGAAGACTGTGGCATAAATTCAGGCCTGAAGAACTTTTGGATTCCTGGCTGGGGGGGGATATATATGTATATACATATATTGTATATAATATATATTATATATACATATATAATACGTACACATTATATACAATATGTGTGTATATTGTATATAACATGTATTATATACAATATATTTATATACAGATGTATATATATCCACACACATATATATAAGCAAGTGTGAAGATCTGAGTTCAAACTCTAGTACTCCCAAAAATACAAAGATTCACAAAAATCTAACACCAGTGAGTCACATCCTAGCTATTTAGGAGGAGATCACAGTCCAAGGACAACCTGGGCAGAAAAGCTTGAGACCCTTTCTCATTCTATAACTAGGTGTGGTAGCACACTCCTGCCATCCCTGCTACATGGGATACTGACTTGGGAAGATAACAGGTTCAGACCAATGAAAGCAGAAGCAGCAAGATTCTAGCTCAAGGGAAAGAAACTGGACATCATTCATATATACATATATATGTTGTATACACACAAACACACACACACACATATGTTCTGTTTTATCTATTTTGTAGGGAACTCTGCCAAGAAGTAGACTGGATGATATATTTTTTTTGTCAGTCATGGAGCTTGAACTCTGGGCCTGGGCACTGTCCTTGATCTCTTCAGGTCAAGGCTAGCACTCTACCACTTGAACCACAGCACCACTTCTGGGTTTTTCTGTTATGTGGTGCTGAGGAATCGAACCCAGAACCTCATGCATGTGAGGCAAGCGCTCTACCACTGAGCCACCTTCCCAGCACCCCCTCCTCAATGTAATATTTTTATTTTATGCATGATGAATGTGTGACATATAAGGAAAAGCACCTGTCATTAGCTTTAGAGGTTTGCATTTGTTGGTCTTACCTAAATGTTGTATTTGTGTTTGAGTCCAGCTACTTGCCCTTCTAAACTGACCTGTGTGCCCTGAAATTGTATGCCTATAATTAGAGTGTATATCTGTTACTCCACAATTATTATTTTTCTTCAGCAACCTTAATTTTTTATTTCTTTTTATGCAAGTGATAGAAGTTCTACTCAATTGCACTAGAACTGATTTTTTTTTAATTTTTTTTTTCTTTTTCCGGTAGTGGGGCCTGAACTCTGGGCCTGGGCGCTGTCCCTCAGCTCTTCAGCTCAAGGCGAGCGCTCTACCACTTGAGCCACAGCGCCACCTCCGGCTTTTATTCTTTTTGCTTACGTGGTGCTGAGGAATCGAACCCAGGGCCTCAGGCATGCAAGGCAAGCACTCTACCACTGAGCCATCTTCCCAGCCCTAGAACTGATTTTTTTTTTAAATATGAACATTCACTCCTTTCCTTTGGCTCTGAAGTTGTGTTAGTGAACAATTAAATACCTCAACTGAAATGGGAGCATTAAGCTCCCTTTTTAAACCAATTTCCTTTTAGGCAGTGATGGCATTCTCAGGACAATATTATTAAATTAATGCGCACTCTAGTCAGTTCTTCTGTTTCCTTCTAGATTCTTCTCTAGAGGGACCAGCATGATCCTTGTACCCCTAATGTGTATCAGATGACTTAGGATGATGCAGAGTTGGGGTTTTTTTTGGTTTTGTTTTGTGTAAGGAGTTGTGGTGCTGGGGATTGAATCCAGTGCCTTGTGCATGCAAGGAAGCACCATCTATTGAGTTACACCCCAGCCTTGACACACTTGTTTTTAATCTTAATAGCCACCTGTTGAGTTTCATATATATTAAGACAAAACTGGTGTCATTTTTACAGTAGTCCTATAAAGTTTCCTCTTACATTGAAATGAAAACATTTAACTTAAGAGGTGACACTGTTGAAAAAGAAATCTACTCATTACCTACGCATGTAACTGTAACACTTCTGTACATCCCCTTTATAATAACAATAAAAAAGAAGGAAAAAAACGTTAAGTGCCACTGGTAGAATTATACAGCCTAAAATTGTGACTGTATGAGAAAGACTGACTTTTGACAAACACGTCTTTATAGGAATTCAGACTCCAAATTAGCACTATGTTTAGAAACCAGTGAGGTGGTGGTGGTAGTGGTGATGGTGGTAATGATGAGTGAGAACACTATTCCACTTTTTTTTTTTTACCACTTATAACAAAACCTGTCAGTGGAGATGTTCCTGAGCTAATTGATGTCTCCTGGTCCCACCTTGATCTTTGACCAAAGCCCCCATTCTTCCAAAAGTATCCCTGATATTGAAAAAGCTCAGCCAAACACTTTCTTCCTGTAATCATGGAAGCATGAGGACTCTAAAACTTTTAATCCAGCAATCAAACTAGTTTATCTTAGTTTCATTTGTCAGCTTTAATCTTACACTAAGAACAAAAATATATCAGAAAGGAAATAAAGCTATTAGCTCCATCAGAATGTTCCTTCTTGTCACTATTCTTTCTGGGTTGATAACAGTCACATCCATATCGACCTATACTTAGCCTTCACTCTGTCTTTTCCAGCTTTTTCTCCTTATGTTTTCTATTTGCATCATCCAGGTGAGGCAATGGAACAAGGTTTACGAGACTGCTGTCGATCCATAAGAATTGGAAAGATCCTGATTCAGAGTGACGAGGAGACACAAAGAGCCAAAGTATATTATGCCAAGTTTCCCCCAGACATTTACCGGAGAAAAGTCCTTCTGATGTATCCAATTCTCAGTGAGTGGCTCAAGTTTATACTTTGTAATTTTTCATTAATGTTTCAATTCAGCTTAGTGCCTATCTACTACATACCCTAATCTGCAAGGCCAAAACAGTTTGTAAATGTGTTATTCTCTGTTGGAGTTGGAATTGCCCTGGGCAGTTGACTAAAAGTATTTTTTTTAATTCATTGTGTAATAAGAGAATACACATTAGTCAAACTTTATTAGTTCCAAAGAGCTTCTATGTTGAAGTGAACAAACACATCAAAGCAGAGGACCTAATGAGGCAAAAATATATAGAACAGAGAAAATATATTGAAACATATTCGCTCTCTAAGCTTAATGAGTATGGCAATGATTATCTCAAGACTTTATCCTCTCTGGACGTAATACAGTTTTTTCCTGTTATTCTATTCTCCTTCCTAAGCTTTTCCAGGTCATACATAGTCTCCCAAGGAGGTGAGGGGGAATATGCAAAATTTTATGTCTCAAATAATATGTGAATTTAGGGCTTATTGTATATTGATCACTGTATCTCTCATGTCTATTATTTTTACATTACATTGATAAAAAACGAGCACCTCTAAATAGAGCATTGTTCTTCAAAAACATTTCAAAATAAATGTTAATGCTACTAATATATTTGGTTGTCTTTTGATTTCAGGCACTGGAAATACTGTAATTGAAGCTGTAAAGGTTCTTATAGAACATGGAGTTCAACCAAGTGTTATTATCCTGCTCAGTCTCTTCTCTACTCCTCATGGTGAGTTGAGCACCAGGCAATGACTGCAGTGCTAGATGTTCAACAGATGGGTATGAGTGTATCTGCCTAGCTTCTTATCCAGAGGAAAACTTTAGTTCTGATCATAATCAATTTGAATCCAATTTTGGTATCTATAGCTTAGGTTTATCATCTCTAGGCTTAGGGATAATATTTTGTATCATTTTTGAGAGTGTATTTCACAATGTTGCCCAGGTTGGTATTGAACTCCTGGATTCAAATGATCAAATGATCAAGTGATAGCTAGACTTATCATGACGGCTAGTTCTAATATTCAAATTCAAATGGAGAAGTATGAACCATCCTCACTGAAAATAATTACAATTGTTTCTACTCTGAGGATGGTTTGAAGCTAGCCTGAGTAGTCTGTGAGACTCTTACTTCCAATTAATCAGTGAAAAGCCAGAAGCAGAGGTATGGCTCAAGTGGTAGAGCAACAGCTTTGAGTAACAAAGCCTCAGGGCCCTGAGTTCAAACCCAGTCCTGACGAGTGTGCCGTGTGCATGCACACACCCACACCCTCCCACACACACCCCACACACACCTCAGAATTAGAATTGTTTGTCTCCAATGGCCCTATTTGAAAAGTGTCCTTGAATGTTGGAAAAGTCCCTGTTTTCTCTGATTGCCCATCTGAGTCTGATAACAACACAAAAACAGCAAGAAATTCCAAGTTCTATCTAACCACATGGTCTCACTTCTGAAGTAAATGGTGGAATGTTTTAAAGTTAGATTTCCACTCAAAAGGCATGATGAGAAAACTGTTCCCCATTTCCTGGGAGAAATGTGCCTAAAATAAGACTCAACATTCTAAGAATACATTCTAAGAAAATAAACCATCGAATTTACTTTCTACAACCTCCTGATAAATAAGTGGGCTAAAGACGTAAAGAGAGACTTCTCTGAAGAGGAAGTAAGAATGGCCAATAGACACATGAAGAAATGCTCAACTTCTCTGGCCATAAAAGAAATGCAAATCAAAACAACATTGAGATTCCACCCCATCCAAGTTAGAATGGCTATAATCAAGAAATCTAATAGCAACAGATGCTAGAGGGGATGTGGAAAAAAGGTACCCTACTGCATTGTTGGAGGGAGTGTAAACTTGTTCAACTACTCTAGAAAGCAGTATGGAGGTTCCTCAAAAGACTCCACATAGAGCTCCCCTATGACCCAGCAATCCCACTTTTGGGCATTTATCCAAATGATCACAAACAAGACCATACTAAGCTACCAGCACAACTATGTTTATTGCAGCATTATTTACCATAGCTAAGATATGGAACCAACCCAGATGCCCCTTAGTAGACGAATGGATCAAGAAAATGTGGTATATTTATACAATGGAATAACAAAATTCTGAATAAGGATACAGTTTCACCCATTGTAACAAGGAGATGTACAAGATACTATGTTGAAAACGAATGTTACAACTTGCGAAGGGAGGAGGTGGGGAGTTGGGGAGGTGGGGAGGGAAAGGATGGTAGGGGAAAAAACAAAGGAGGAGATAACAAGGCTGGATAGGAAATGTACTCATTACTTTATTCATGTAACTGTAACCCCTCTGTACAGTATTTTTACAATAAAAAACATTAAAAAAGAACTCTAATAACAGCAGATGTTTGAGGGGATGTGGCAAAAAGGGAACCCTTCTGCATTGTTGGCGGGAGTATAAATGTTCAACCATTTTGGAATGCAGTATGGAGGCTCTTCAAAAGACTCCACATAGAGCTTTCCTATGACCCAGCAATCCCACTACTGGACATTTACCCAAATGATCACAAACAGAGCCATACTAATGCTACTAGCACAACTATGTTTATCACAGCATTATTCACCATAGCTAAGATATGGAACCAACCCAGATGTTCCTCAGTAGATGAATGGATCAAGAAAATGTGGTATATATATGATATATATATATATGATATATATATATATATATATTTCTATGCCTCCATCAGAAAGAATGACCCCGCCCCATTTGTTAGGAAATGGAAAGACTTGGAAAAAATTATATTGAGTTAAGTAAGCCAGGCCCAAAGAAACATAGGTCCCATGGTTTCCCTTATCTGCAATAACTAGTATATGTCTAGGACAAGCAGAAAAGGTCAAAAGCTATGTACATATGACCATATAAGATGCTGCTAAGTGAAGTGAACCCCAAGATAGGGACACAAGAGGTTTTATCTTTCTTGCTGTTCTTTTTAATATGCTTATAATGTACTATGAGATTTTTTTTGTTTCTTTTGTATGTTCTTCCCCCATGGTATAACCCCTATTTTCACTGTATTTGATTCTGGTGCCCTGTATCTTGTATATACAGTTTTCTAATTTGGGGAGGGGAAGGAAATAACAAAATGCTGAAATAAGGATACAGGTTGACCCATTGTAACAATGAGATGTACAAGACACTATGTTGAAAACAAACTTTACAACTTTGGGAGGGGAGGGAGGAGTTGGGGAGGTGGGGAGGGAAAGGATGGTAGGGGAAAAACAAAGGAGGGGTAACAAGGCTGGATAAGAAATGCACTCATTATCTTACTCATGTAACTGTAACCCCCTCCACCCTATCTTTACAATAAAAAAATATATATTAAAAAAGAATTTAGTTTCTAGGATGTTCATTGTAAAGTTATTTGTGTAAAGAAAAAAAGAGAAAGATATAAATGACTTACAAAGAAATGGGTAAATTAACATAGTCAAGGGATATGTAAACACATCACTGTCAGATCTTATTTTGGAAAAGTATTTAATGACCTCACTAGGTGGATGGTAAATTTGAAAACACAGCATAAGCCATAGCAGCATTAGACTGCTGAGAAATGCTTTCACCAGGTCTAGCAATGACAATACCAGTTATGACTATTTTAACTTCTCAAACTAATTTGGATTTGACATGTCTCCTAGTAAGTCTCCTCAGTGCAAGAGACTACTGTAAGGTAAAGAGGTGGGTTAATTAGGTGGCGGATGAAGAGAACACCATGTGGTATTCAGGTAGGAAGAGAAGTTTATTTATTCCAAACTGCCTGCCCCCCACTTCTCCCCACTCCTTCTCACTCCCCTCCCCCATGCATGGTGGAGACCACACGGCCGAAAGGGGTGTGCTAATGTCCCGCCAGGGTTTAAGTAGGACTAAGGGGCAGGGAGTAGGTGTGGGGGAGTGGGTGCGGCCAGGTGAGGGAAGGTGTGGCCATACTGGATTCAATGTGACCTCAGGACCTGGGACCCTTCCCAGTCAGATGAGAGGTATGGGAGGGAAGGGGGGGGCCAGGATGTGATCTCAGAGGAGGGGGAGGTGACTGCCCAATGGTGTGCCAGTTACCTAGGTGATGCAGGTACTGGTGGAGACTTACACAGGAGGTGGGAAGGCCAGGGCCTGCATGGACCAGGGCAGACCTTACAGCTACATAAATAACACTATTTCAGTTTTTTCAGAGATTATTTTAGGCTAGTGAAATTCTAAGTGATTTTTAATTATCTTTAAGCTTTAGGGGGTAAGATTTTGCTAAGTTGTTCTACAATGAATTCCTATTTTGCTTCATAACTGAGAAGAAAGAGAAAGAAGTGACTTTTCTCCCCAGGCGATTTCCTCATTTCCAAGTGTTCTAAGTCTCTGCCAGCCCTGAAGAAGCTAAAGTAGGTTATGGGTGCACTTTCCAGTATTACTGTTGGGTAGGAATTCTGGCCTGTTTGACTACTTTGTTCCTTTGTAACCAGAAATTATCTGTAAGTCAAACATGGGTGGTGACAAAGTGTGACTTCCTTGATTGTCCATTATGTATAACATTAAACACATTAACCTAATCCTTTAATTATCCACTTTGGGGAATACAAAACTAATCCATTTAGTTCTAGTAGTTTTCATTAGAATAGCATACTATTCTTGACATTATAGCTGAAAAAAATCTTATTTTTTGGCAGCTTTGTTATGGCTTTTTAGTTTAACTGTGATTTTAGCCAGTCTTTATTTTTCAAACTTAGTCTGTTTAATAGGTACAGATGTCCAGCCAGCCTTAATTCCCTGTGTAGCCCCTCCTCCAAAGCTAGAGTCCTGATTTCTCAGTTGTTTCACAGTGTGGCAGTGGGAAAGCTTGATTTATGTGTGTGATCCTCCTTTGAGAAAGAAATCTATTCATTCTTACCCAGCCTCTAAACTACAATAAAAAAAGACTTTTGGAAAAAGTTGCTATAACTGAAAATCTATTTTTCACAACTTAGCTAAAAAACAATTTGATTATAAGCATGTATTAATGAGGCTTCAAGGGCATAGTCAAACAACTACCAAAGCTTTCAGATCACATAAATAGAGATGTACTATGTCTGAATAAATATCCAAAGGCTATTGCGCTCTCTCTTTCCCTCTCTCAATATTAGGTCTAGTAACAATGACTATAAAATTCATCACTTGCAACTAGCATTATGAAAAATCCCATAGTAACTATTTTTTCTTTTCTTTTTTTCTTTGAAGGTGCCAAGTCAATCATTCAAGAATTTCCAGAAATCACAATTTTAACTACTGAAGTGCATCCTGTTGCACCTACACATTTTGGACAGAAATATTTTGGAACAGATTAAATTACTGAAGGAAAATGAGTATCTTGTGTCACATTACAATTATGTCTTGACTTTGTATTTGTTTTACTAATTCAAGGAATAATAAAGATACCTTAAAGATGATACTTTTTAATTTTGGAAGTGTGGATAATAAAAAGTCAGTAAGCAAGGATTTTTAATTTAGTTGGTTATTTCTTGACAGTTGGTACCAAACTTAACAAAGAAGTCTACACAGAAATCTTAATAATATGCCTATGGAGATTGCTGAAGTCTCATTTAGAACATTGAAATCATTTCCTAAATGATGATTCTCTTACTTTGGAATTTACTTGTAGCCACGAATAAAACTCAAATGAGAGTCCTTCTTTGGCCCACTACAGTTTATATTTTGTTTAGTGAGCATTTACTTTTCTTTATTTTTGTTCCAGTACAGAGGCTTGAACTCAGAGCCTCTTGCTATCACTCGACTTTTTCATTCAAGGCTGAAGCTCTACAACCTGAGCCACACCTGTATTTCCACCATTTTGCTTGTTAATTGGAGATAAGAATCTCCTGGATTTATCTGCCAGGACTAGCTTTAAATTTTGATCCTAAGTAGCTAATAGGCTTTTGGCTCTAGGGAGATTCATGTATGTGGTTGTTGTCACCTTCCTTTACTCTTGGTTTCCTAGTACTATACATGCTGGTAACATGAGAAACAGGAAAAAAAATGTCTCCTGGAATTTTATATTCTCCTTTACTTGGGAGACTCTGAAGTCTTCAGTGGGTGCCATTGCTCATTACCCAAATTTTGTACTATTGGTTGGCGCCTTGGTAAATTGAGGTACAACTGAAAAAGGTGGAGGGTTTTTTTTTTCAGTAACTAGAACTGTAACATTAATTTACATAGACTGAACCATGGATGTCTGAATGCTGACACAGGAGAGCTAGCTGCCATCAGTCCTCTAGAAAGAAGTTGGTTTTTCTGAAGTATGGGAAAAAAGTGAGTTTCATGGTAGATTTCATAGTCAATAAGTAAATTAAAATACTTCATTTTTCATTTGAATGTTTCTATTAGAAATCTTTGGTTTGGAAATTAGCTATCTTGCCTGATTGTGACATGTAGATATATGAAAATGGGGAAATATACACTATTCTTTAATAATTACTAAGAATTATAAGTATCTATTTAAGCTTCTGGAAGAGAAACCATTTTGGAAATTAATCTTTGTGTTGTTAAATCTGTTGTAAAACTGATCTCATTTTTCACTAATAGGAAAACATTTTAACAGTGGTGGCCATGTTGTAATTGCTAGATTTATGGTATTCTCCTAGTCCTATAGTCAGCTGCTGCCAGCATCTATCCAAATACTCAGGAAAGCTGAGGGGGTGAGCAAAGCGTAAAGGGAAGAATTAAAGCAGAATAGAGTGCATTATATTTTTACTTTTGGAGCCCAGAATACTCAAAGAATGTGTGTGTATGTATGTGTATATCTATCTATCTATCTATCTATATATATATATACATATAAATGTATGTATACACACACACACACACACACCACAATTTTTTTTTGCTTGAAATCAGGGCCTGAATGCTGTGCCTGTGTCTTTTTCTGCTCAAGGCTAGTGCTCTACCACTTGAGCCACAGGGCCCCTTTTAGCTTTTCTGAGTAGTTCATTGGAGATAGGAATCTCATGGGGACTTTTCTGCCCAGGCTGGCTTCGAACTATGATCCTCAGATCTCAGCCTCCTGAGTATCTAGAATTACAGGCCTGAGCCACTGGCACCAGCTTATTATATTTTATTTAGTGTATTTCCTTTTATTTTTGAAGACTGCCACGAAGTAAACTCAGATTGAGGTTACTCTTACAATTCTTCCATAGAACTGTTAACTGTTTTCATAAACGTGGGATTTGTCTACTCTGGTTAGCAAAAGCTGTAGCAAGCTTAATAAAGCCAAATTGTATTCAAGTGTAAGTATAAAGTATAAGTATATTTCAAGATTTTTTTTCCTTTCACAACACAGGGATTTGAATCAGAGTTTGTTGCTTGTCAGGCTGGCACTCTGCCACTTAAACCAGAGATTATTTATCTGTAAAATGAGAGGAGTTTTTTTTTTTGTATAGGAGTTTGAATGCAGGGCTTGTGATCTCACTCTGCTTACTTGCTTCACTGTGTTCTACTAGTTAAGCTATGCCTCTAGCCCTATTTTTTGCTGGTTATTTTATAACGATTTTATTTTATTTTTGGAACTGGATTTTTATTTTGGAACTGGTTATTTTGGAACTAGATTCTTAGTTCAGGCTGGCTTTGAACCACAGTCATCCAAATCTTAGCTTTCTGAGTAATTAGGATTACTGGTGTGAGGCATTGGTGCCTAGCTCAAGAAAATTCTTTAATATTGCTTTATATAAATCATATAATAATCATGTTTCTTTCTTTTTATCAGTGAACATGAATTTCATTCCCACATGGTAAGCCTAGTATAAACAGTAGAAATTATTTGATAGGATCATTGTCCCACAGATGTTTGTTGTCTGTATGTCTATAGATATCAGGAAAAATGAAAATTCAATTCAGTATCTCAAACAAACAAAAATAACATAAAGAAATAGTTTAACTATAGCTTCTGAAGGTTGGGATATTTTAGCAAGTGAAACATTACCTGTAGGGTTAATCACTTTTAAGACCCAAGATTAAGAGACAAGATTAAAAGATGATTCCAAATAATGTTGTTTATAGTAACCAAGAATGGGAGAGCAGTATAAACTGTATAGATCCCCTATGGAAGAAAAACCCTAGCACAATAAAAGTGATATTCAAGTGCTATATAGCTGTGGCTTTCAAAACCTGAAAATGGCTTGGTTATTTTTAAGGTAAGGCTTTAATTTTATGCTCAAGCTGGCCTGGCCTGTTATCCACTTGTGAGCCCTATGTCACTAGAGACAACAGGTTTGTCCCAGTGTGCCCAGCCATGTGCTTCTCCTGTAACTAGGTTAACAGTACCTGCCACCACACCACCCCATTGATTGAGATGGAGTCTCTAGAACTTTTGTGCCTGAGCTGGCCTTGAACTACAGTCCCCTGATCTTTGCTTCCCAAGTAGTTAAAATTACAGACTTGAGCCTCAGCACCAGCTTTGCACCTCACAAATGTTGGTATGTGGTACTTTCATATTAAAGCAAGTAAAATATATTTACATTTGATTTTGAAACTTCTTTAACAAAGGGTTACTTAGACATGTATCATCTAATTTCTGAACATTTGTAGAATTTTTTTGAATGATGAGAAAATAAAGCAGGCTCTTTGGGGGGGGTGTTGACTATCAGCAGGAGAGGGGCAGACAAACAGAGACTGAAGAATTTGGTGGAAGTATTTTATTGGCATAGGGGAGAACAGAGCCATGAAACCAGTTGAAACAGAAAGAAGGTATGGGATAAGGGAGAGTGATAGAAGGGGTGAATTTGACTGGGATACATTGTATATGTGTATGGAAATGTCACAATGAACCTCCCTTATTATACAACTAATGTATGCTCATATGATTTTCCAGGTTTCTTTCTTTATATTTTTTACTAATTTAATTCTGTTCTAGTCAGAAAATATAATTTGCATGATTTGAATTCTTTTAAACACATGGCAATTTGTTTTCTGGCCTACAATATATTTTCTCTTGGTAAATCTTCCATGTGTGCTTAGAATTTACACATATCTTATATACTATATTGTTGGGTGGAACACTCTACAAATGTCAATTAAACTGGACACTAGTAACTCACACCTGGAAGCTCAGGAAGTGGAGATTGGGCAAAAAGTTTACATGATCCCAAACCAACAGAAAAGGCTGGATGTGGTAGTATGAACTTATCTCTGCTGCAGCACAAAGTAGAAATAAGAGGATCACAGTCCGAGCTTGCCTAGGCAAAAAGTGAGACTCTTATCTGAAAAATAACCAGAGCAAAAACAAAAACAAAAAAACAGTGTGCCTTGAAAGCACAAGCCCTAATTTCATACTTCAGTACTGCTACTAAATACTGGTTGGATTAAGTTGGTTAATAACATTATACACATTTTCTATTTCTTTACTGATTTTCTGTCTACTTGATCTACAGATTATTTGCAGAAGTATGTTGAAATCTCATCTATTTGTATTCATCTGTTTCTCATTTAGTTCTATCAAAATTTTGGTGGTGGTTGTTTTATTTCTAGTAGTACTAAGGATTTGAATTTAGGGCTTCATACTTACTGGGTAGGCATTCTAGCACTTCAGCCACACCCCCTATCCTGAGTTATACTAAGATTTTGTTTCATGTATTTTGAAGCTTTGTTGTTAGGTACATAAACTTTTAGGATTGTCATATTCTCTTGATGATTTGACCCTTTTGTCATGAGAAAGTATTCCATTTTATCCATATTATTGTTCTTTTTTCCTGAAATCTACTTTAGATGGCATTAATGTAACTATCCTAGCTTTCTTTTGACTAGTTTTAATTTTTTTGTGCTAGTACTGGGGCTTGAACTCAGGGCCTTGCACTCTTGCTTTGTTTTTATTTTTGTTTTTTACTCAAGAACTTGAGCCATGCCTACAGTTCTGGTTTTTGCTGGTTAAATGTAGACAAGAGTCTCATTGACTTGTCTGCCTGGACTGGTTTTGATCTGTGATTCTCAGATCTCAGCCTCCGGAATACCAGTTTTACTTTTAGTCTATTTGTGTTTTTTTTAATTTAATCTGTTTTTTAAAAAGGTAACCCAATTGAGTGTTGCTTTTTCATCCAATTTGATAGTGTCTTCCTTTTAATTGGGGTGTTCAGATCATTTTCATTTAATGTGATAATGAATATGATTCATTTTATATTTACTGTCTTTCTATTAGTTGTTCTTTATTTACTTCTCTTTCTACCTTTTCTGGGATATTTATGAATCCATTTTATTTCTTCATGGAATGTTTAAAGTTTAAGCAACTCAAACCTATTGAGTCAACTCTTTCTTATATATTCTCCTGGACCTTGGCCCAAGCCCTCTTAAAGGAAACCTACTGTATTTTCTGAGCTTCTGTTTAATATAGCATTTATATAACAGGTATACTATAGTAATAATAACCTATGTCTAATCCTCCAAATGCAGAATTCTATGCAAAATAGACTTGAAGAAGCTATTAACCCATGCTATAAAGTCAGTATATAAATATCCATATTTTGTACTAATTATTTCTTCCCCTTTGTCTACCATTATTTGTATTTTGCAATAAACTGACATGAAGTGCTTATCATATTAATTAGTTTATGGTTAATTACGTCTAGTTCTTCCTTAAGTCAGTCATTTTCCATTGATATCACATCTTGAAAAAGCTTTAATTAAATTTACAAAATACACACATACATATAGTTACCAATGTCTGTATGTCTGCATTCTGTGTCTTATCTGAGATAATTAAATTGTACCAACAATGCTAACTTTACACTGTACCACAAATCAGAATTGTGTAGCTCGCTCCTTCCTTCCTTCCTTCCTTCCTTCCTTCCTTCCTTCCTTCCTTCCTCTCTCTTTCTCTCTCTCTTTCTTTCTTTCTCTCTCTCTCTTTCTTTCTTTCCTTTTTTTATTGTGCAAAATACCATACAGAAGAGTTACAATTACATGGGCAAGATAATGAGTACATTTCTTATCAAGCATTGTTGCCTCCTCCTTTGTTTCCCCTTCCTATCCCTTCCCATCCCCCACCCTGCCAAAGTTGTAAAGTATGTTTTTCAACATAACAACTTGTACATCTCATTGTTGCAATGGGTCCACCTGTGTATCCCTATATGATTTCTTTGTTGCTTTGTCTTTTTTTTTTTTGACTGGGCACTGTCTCTGAGCTTTTACACTCAAGTCTAGCACTCTACCACTTTGAGCCACAGCTCCATTTTCTGCTTTCACGTTGTTAATTGGAGATGAGAATCTCATGGACTTTCCTGCCTAGGCTGGCTTTGAATGGAGATCCTCAGATCTCAAACTCCTAAGTAGTAAGGATTACAGGTGTGAACCACCAGCACACAACATTAGCTACTTCTTGTACCTCCTAAAGTAATTGGTCTTTGGCAACATTTTTTTAGTGTTATTGGGATTTGAACTCAAGGCCTTGTACTTGGGAGGTGGGTGCTCTACCACTTGAGCCATGCCTCCAGCTCCAGGTGTTTTTATGGAACGATATTGCAATTGACCAGGTTTTGTTTATTTCCAAGTACCAAGTCAGAGAGTATTGGTTTCTGCTGTTATAACAAAATAGCAAACTGCGTGGTTTTAGCAAGAGAAATCATTGTTCTAGAAACTGGAAGTTCAAGATCTAAGTGTTGCAGGTTTGTTTTTTCTGAGGCCTTTGATTCTCACTTCTGTGTCTTCCCATGGACTTTCTCCTGCACATATGTCCTTGATGTCTCTTTGTATGTCCAAATTTTCTATTCTTAGGACCCACTTAATAGCCTCATTTAAACTAAAACATCTTTATATTTATCTCTGGATAAAGACACATTCTGACATACTGGAGATTAGGACTGCAATATTAATTAGGGAGTGGGGGGGACACAATTCAGCCCATAACATATGAGACAAAACCAATCATCTTACCTCAATTCACAAGGTTTTACTCAGTCTGTTTCCATTGTGTACTGTTGCATAGTTGGGCTTTTTTCTTTCTTTCTTTTTGTGCTATTCCTGGGGCTTGAACTCAGGCCCTAGGTGCTGTCTCTGTGCTTCTTTTGCTCAAGGCTAGTGATCTACCACTTGAGCCACAGTGCCACTTCTGACTTTTAAATTATATATAGTTTTATTGTTAGTATTAAGGTGTTGTACAGAAGAGTTACCACTTATTAAGTCAGGTAATGAACACATTTCTTTTTTGGACATGTCACCTCTTCCTTAACTTTCCCCCAATTACAGCTTTTTTTGAGTAGTTCATTGGAAATAAGAGTCTTATGGATTTTCCTTCTGGTACTTGCTTTGAACAATGATCCTCAGATCTCAGCCTCCTGAGTAGCTAGGATTATAGACATGACCTACTGACACCCATCTCTGGGCTCCTTTCTTTTTTTTTCTTTTTGGGTCCAGTTGTGGGGCCTAAACTCTGGGCCTGGGCACTGTCCCTCAGTTCTTCAGCTCAAGGCTAGCACTCTACCAATTGAGCCACAGTGCCATTTCCACTTCTTTTCTTTTTGCTTATGTGGTGCTGAGGAATCGAACCCAGGGCCTCATGCATGCAAGGCAAGCACTCTATCACTGAGCCACCTTCCCAGTCCCTCCTTTCTTAAGTATAAGAGTGTAATTCAGATGTTTTTTTTTCTGTTTCTACTAATTGTATTAGAGGGTGCAACTTCCTGTGATCCATTTTGGGGGCTGAGGGCAGACAATTCACATTAATGTAAACCCTTCTTATCTCTAGAGAACTTCTCAGTTTGTAGCTTTATAAAGTTTCCAGAAATGTTGCTGAAAGGTCACTACCTTATTTCTAGATCAGGCTCCTTTTGCTTAAAATAGTCTAAGACACCCTAGTAAGACAAGGTACAAACACTCAGCACCAAGTCCTATTAGTATTCACTGTTATTCAGTGAATCTTTGTTTGGCCATGTTTGCTAACACCTCACTACCTTTCTAGACTGAATTCCATCCTTTTTCTTCTAGAAGAGTGTCCCTTTAATTGGTCTACTCAACTCATCATTTTCTTGGGAATGCTGTTTATTGAATGAAAATTCTGTTGGATCCAGCAATTCCCAATACTTCATATACAAAAGAAATGAGTCTTTTTTTTTTTTTAGGTCCGGTCGTGGGGCCTGAACTCTGGGCCTGGGCACTGTCCCTCAGCTCTTCAGCTCAAGGCTAGGGCTCTACCACTTGAGCCACAGTGCCACTTCCAGCTTTTTTTCTTTTTGCTTATGTGGTGCTGAGGAATCAAACCCAGGGCCTCAGGCATGCAAGGCAAGCGCTCTACCACTGAGCCACCTTCCCAGCATACAAAAGAAATGAAATCACCATGTTAGAAAGACATCTGATCTCCTATGCTCCAGCCAGGAAATGGAAACAACTGAAGTGTCCATCAACTGAGAAATGATTAAAGGGAACAGGCTACATTTATACAATGAGAATACAGCCAAAAAAGGAAAAATCCTGTCATTTGTAATAACATGGATGGAACCAGAGATATTTAGATTAAGTAAAATAAGCCAGGCACAGAGAAACAAGTATCTTCATGCTTTCACTTAGGTAAAATATAAAAATGTATGATTTTTTGCCATTCTTGGTTAGAGAAAGTGTAATTTTTGAGACAGGGTCTCATTCATAGAAATTAACAGTAGAGCAATAGAGTGATGGTTACCAGATGACAAGGAACATGGGGGAGGGGGAGGGATACTAAGTTAGAGTTAGATAGGACAAAGAAGTTCTGGTGTAGTATTACACAGTATGATAACTATAATATCATAATAATGTATATCAAAAAGCTAGAAGAGGGCTGGGATGTAGCTCAGTGGCAAAGTGCTTGCCTATCAAGTGCAATATCCTGGGTGAGATACCCAGTACCAAAAAGAAAAAGACAAAAAAGAAAACCCTAGAGGAAGTATTTTAAAAGTTTTCACCATAAAAAGTAGATATATTTAACCTAATTTAAACATTGTATAATGTATGCATATACTGAAAAAAATCACAGGGTATCCCACTAATGTATACAAATGTTATGCTTTTATGTATCAGCTAAAAATATAAATGTAAGTAAGGGTTGGCTTTGTTAGTAGAGTGCTAGCCAATAAGTGAAAGTGGCAGGTATTGAGTTTGAGTCCCAATCTGGGACAAAAAAATACATCAATGTAAGTAAATAAAAATATATAATTCAGTTTGCTCTTTGATACTTAAATCTGCACTTAGTTTTATATGTTTCTTTTCCACCTGTGTTATTTATTGAATTTTTGTGGCACTAGAGCTGGAATCCAGAACCTATTACATGCTAGGTGATTGCTGTACAGCTGAGATATAGCTCCAGTTCTGTCATTTATGTTAGCCCAAATATTTTGACATTTAAAGGAATGCGGTACAGTGACATTGCTGGCCCAGATTAAGACAGCAGTATTCTGAGTCTAGCAAGTGCTTTCCTTTCAGTCCATACCCACCAGTGTGGAATTGCACAGATACAGAACTAGTGGGCTATCTTATCCATTGGGCAAAACAGCTTTACTCACTGTTAAACTCAACTTCCAGGATGGGATGAAAGTATAATCCATCTAATAAAGCCCCTGTAAATTCTGGAACAAAACTGTAATGGTATATTGACATTGTTCCTCCCTTATACACACAGAATGAGTTCCAAGACCCCAAATGGGTACCTGAAATCTTAGATAATATCAAACCACCCATTTAGTTCCTTTTTCACCCTTAGCTAAACTCACGTCATCCTGTGCCATAATTCTTCAGTTTATGATGTGACAGTAAAACTAGCATGGATTTCTTGTTCCTCCACAATTTTCACAGATAGAAGATTCATTCTTAGAATAGATTTTAGCAGCCACAGCATACCAATTTTCTTCCTTAAGTGCAGAACTATCCCCTTTACACATAAAGAATGCACCTATTTCCTTCTTTTTGACATATCCAAATTGCCAGCATCACTACTCTTGAACTGTGATTTCATCACAAAACAGTAATTATGTTTTGAATACTTTTGTATGTGATGCTGGAGATCAAACTAAGAGCTTTGCATGTGCTAGGCAAGTAATGTACCACTGAACTACACTCAAGTACAAGTATAAAGGTTATTTGTATTTCTTGGGTTTCAATTTTATTTCATTGCCTCCTATGTCTATCTTTACATAAGTTCTGATTACTGTAGCTTTGTAATAAGATTTGACATCAGGAATATGAGCCCTCCTCCCTTCTTCTTTTGCTTCTTTGTTTAAGCTTTTCAGGACTGCTTGCAACTCCTTATGAATTTTAGGATTATCCTTTTCATTTATACAAGTAAGATGTTGGGATTTTGATAGGGATTATAATAAATCTATGTGATACTTTTGAAAATATGTTTTTCTACTACTACTACTACTACTATTATTATTATTATTGTCGATCATGGGGCTTGAACTCTGGGTCTGAGTGCTGTCCCCAGCACCACTTCCGGTTTTCAGGTGCTTTATTGGAGATAAGAGTTTCATGGCTTTTCCTGCTGGCACTGGCTTTAAACCTTGATCCTCAGATCTCAGCCTCCTGACTAGCTAGGACAACAGGCCCAGCTTTTATTATTACTTTTAATTTAAAAAATTGTTGTAAAGGCAATGTACAAGGGGGTTACAGTTACATAAGTCAGGTAATGAGTACATTTCCTTTTGAACAATGTCAGCCCCTCCCTTTTTCTCTCCTAGTTTTTCCCCTCCCAATCCCCCTCTCCCTAAGTTGTATAGTTCATTTCCAACAGTGTCTTGTGTGTATCATTGCTGAATTGGTTCACCCTTTGCCCCACTATTTCTGTGCTTCCCCTTGCCATCTCAAAATCAGATAAACTTACATACAAGACAATGTGGTACAGAGATCAGAAATAGTGACAAAAGGGAATAGACCAAAGGGAAAAGAAGAACCACAAACAGTACAATAAAAAAACCTGTAGTTTCCATTTCTAGGAGTTCACTTTGATAAGCATCATTTTATACGATCATATGCACATAGCTATTGAACCCTTGTGGTCCTCTCCTAAGAATATCCACTCCATGACATGTCTTTCCATTTACTTATTTCTTTTATTTTTCAGCATTTTTTGATAATTTTCTTGATAAAAGTTTTACCATTCCTGATTTAAATTACTCATAAATATTTTCATCTTTGTGGTATTATTATAAATGCAGCTTTCTTTCTGGATTGTTCATTGCCAGTGTATAAAAATGCCTGTGGTCTTGATGATCATCTTATAGTTTTATGTTTTTTGTATAGATTCTTTAAGATTGTTCCATATGCAAGATCATGTCAGCATACAGAGTTAGTTTTATTTCTTCCTTTCCAATTTGTATGCATTTTCACTTTTTGCTTAATTGCCATGGCAAGAAGTTCCACCACTATGTATCACTATAAATTGCAACTGTTTATCTGAACTTTTTTGTTTAAAATGTATTTGGGCAGATAATAGTATAGTCATTTATGTGTGCGTCTGTGTGTTCATGCTGAAACTTGAACCCAGAGCCTTGAACCTTGCTCAGAATGTTTATTTTTTAAATTAATTAACCAGTTGTAGGGCTTGAACTTAGGACCTGGGAGCTGTCCTTGAGCTCTTTTGCTCAAGGCTAGCACTCTACCACATTGAGTCACAATTCCACCTCTGATTTTACTGGTGGCTAATTGGCCATAAGTCTCACAGACTTTCCTGCCGGGGCTGGCTTGAAACCCTGGTCCTCAGATCTCTGCCTCCTGAGCAGTTAGGATTCCAGGTGTGCACACTAGCTTAAGACATGCTCAGAATTTTTGACTCCATACTTCCACAATCGGCTTTTTGTGAGTTAATCTGAGATAAGACTCTCTGAGCTGTCTGTTCCTCATTCTACTTTTCTTTTCTTTTTTTTTTTTGCATTGTAAAAATACCATACAGAGGGGGTACAATTACCTGAGCAAGTTAATGAGTACATTTCTTATCAAGCATTGTTGCCTCCTCCTTTGTTTCCCCTTACTATCCCTTCCCAGCTCCCTCCATCCCCCTTCACCCTTCCCCCCAGTCAAAGTTGTAAAGTTCGTTTTTCAACATAATGTCTTGTACATCTCATTGTTGCAATGGGTCCACCTGTATCCCTATTTAAACAATTTGTTCTTTCCCTTCCCCTCCACAAATTATACCAACAACAAATACAGTGAAAACAGGGATTATACCGTGGGGGAGGGACATACAAAGCAACAAAAAAATCTTATAAATATGTTAGAAACAATAGCAAGAAAGAAAAAAACATTAGAGTCCTTATCTTGGGATTCATTTCACCTAACATCAATTTATCTGACTGTTTCTGCTTGTCTCAGACATATGACCCAGCAATCCCACTTTTGGGCATTTACCCAAATGTTTACAAACAAGACCATACTAAAGCTACCAGCACAACTATGTTTATTGCAGCATTATTTACCATAGCTAAGATATGGAAGCAACCCAGATGCCCCCTCAGTAGATGAATGGATCAAGAAAATGTGGTATATATACACAACTGAATTTTATGCCTCCATCAGAAAGAATGGCATTGCCCCATTTGTTAGGAAATGGAAAGACTTGGGAAAAAATATATTAAGTGAAGTAAGCCAGGCCCAAAGAAAGATAGGTCTCATTCTACTTTTCTTATGGCTGATTTTGTGTAATGAATGTTTTGAACCTTTTACTTTCAATCTATTTTTATTTTTTAATTTAAAGTATATTTACTATGGATAGAATGTAGGCTGGTATTCTTTTATCTATTCTGATAACTTCTGACTTTTGCTTGGGTGCTTACTCTATTCAGATTTGATACCTTTTTAGGGTTTCACACCATTTATAACAAGTATTCCACAACCCCAACTCCTGTCAGAAGTTTTTTTGAGACTATGCCATCTACCTTGGTCCATCAGAGAATGGAGTTATCTGACTTATCCATTTACATGGCATGGAACAGGTCCATGAATTTGCCAGCATTGTTTTGCATGTCCAAGCCTCAATAGCTGTCTCTGAGATGACTTCAAGTACAGAAAGTGACACATACCCTAGCAGCAGTTAATACTATTATTGATATTGGTAGATTTATGCACCCAATGTTAACTTTCCATATATGTTTTCCATGATATCTCTTGCTTGGTTGGTCATGCTCCCTCTCTCTTGTCCTCCCCCCCTCTGATCTTCTCCCCCTCTCTTTTTTGTATGTGCTGGTAGTGGGGCTTGGACTCAGGGCCTGAGTGCTGTCACTTACCTTTTCCTGCTCAAGCCTGGTGCTCTACCATGTAAGTGACAGTTCCTTCTACTTCTGAATTTTTGCTTTATAATGGGAAATAGTCTCACAGACTTTAGTGCCCCAGCTAGCTTTAAACTGTGATCTTCAGACCTCATCCTCCTAAGTGGCTAGAATTTACAGTATAAACCACAGGAATCCGACATTTCCCACTTTGTTTTACATTAAGTAGTTGTACTATTATAATATTTTAAAATATTATACATTGTAATTACTTTTTTGTAATTTTTAATTTATTTTCTATTTTTCTTTCCTTTTTTTTTGTGCTGGTCCTGGGGTTGAAACTAAAGGCCTTGGCACTGTCCCTGAGCTTCTTTTGCTCAAGGCTAGCACTCTATCCCTTGAGCCACAGCCCAACTTCTGGCTTTTTGATAGTTTTATTGGAGACAAGAGTGTCATGGACTTTCCTGCCCAGGCTGGCTTCAAACTGTGATCTTTAGATCTCAGCCTCTCAAATAGCTAGGATTACATGCATTAGCCACCAGTGCCTAGCTTAAGTAATTTTCTTACTGGTCACTTAACTTTAGATTCTAGACTTTGTCATAAACAGATGCTCCTCAATGAATGAGTTTATGTCCTGATAAATCCATTGTTACTTGAAAATGCAATTAATATATCTAACATACCAAGCATCATAGCTTAGAAACACATTTGGCTATAGAGTGGGGGATTGTTTACTCTTTTGATTATGTGGCTGGGTGGGAGGTGTGGCTTACTGCCACTGCTCAGCATAGCAAGAAGGTATTTTACTGCATATTACTCACCTGAGAAAAAGATGAACATGGAAGGTAGCATTTCTACTAAGGGACTATCACTTTTTTCCTATTGCAAGGTCAAAACTTGTAAGTCAAATGATGATACATTGGGAGTTATTTGTATATTCCAACTTACCAGAAGCTACTTTAGATTCTACTACAGCTAGGAAAAACCAAAATGCCTTTCCTTCTCTCACACACTCCCCACAATATTTCTAGCACCAAATACATCAAGAACAATGGACATCAACTGACTGTTCTCTAATTCAACTCTGACATGATCTTACCCCAAAAGCCCATCAGATCCCATGGGTTAAGTGCTCAGTCCCACAAGGCTACTACTCATTTCCCATTTTGTAGTATCAGATGCAAGCCCCAGATTTTTTCACCAGTACTTCTGACTAGCCAGTTATAAATTGGGGGTTCCAAAGAGGCCCTCCTTGGTCTGATTAATTTACTAGATAGCTCAGAGAACTCAGAAAAAATATTTAATGGTTACTGGTTTATTATAAAGAATACTCCAAAGAATACAGATGAACAACCAGATGAGAGAGCCACACAGGAAAACGTATGTGTGAAGGGATGTGAGGGCTTCCATATCCTTTCTGGAGATTCCATGGTCCTGGATCCCCCACTTGTTTTAGCAATGTGGAAATCTGCCTGAACCTTGTCCCTTTTGGGGGAGCAGTTCATGAAATCTTTATTACATAGGCATGATAGATTACAGTATTCAGCTTTTCTTCTCTCCAGAGATCTACTTGAGAGAGAGTGAGAATGAAAATTTCAATGCTCTAATCACAAGATTGGTTTCCCAAGCAATCAGCTTTTGTCCTAAGGCTATTCAGGATTTCTCAGCCAGCATTCATCTTACAAAAAGACATTTATCACTTAAGGATCATAAGGGCTCTAGGAGGTGTGTGTCAGGAACCAGGGGCAGATGCCAAACATGTATTTCACACTATCACAGATTCATACTAACTTAATTCCAAATGACATATAAAGATCTTAATCCTTTGTAGCCCTATTAACTCTACTCCATCTTTGCTTTTATTATTATGTCTATATATGTTAAATACTTTATATGTGAAATACAGTTACAATTAATTTATATCATTTTATGTGCTTTATTAATACTATGTTTTCTTGTGGTTCTGGGAATTTAACCCAGAGCATCATTCATGCAAGTGCTCTTTGAGCTATGTACCCAGCCCAATTTTTTGTCTTTTAATGAATTCAGGTAAAGACAGATGAACAAATATATATTTACAGAGTCTGGAGGAAGATGGTGGAGAGCTAAACAAGCTCTCTCATAGAAACCAGTTTTAGTGTTCCAGTGAAAAAATCCAAGGCTAGAGAGTCACACCAAGTATGCCATCACAGTACAGAGAGTCTGGCCAGAGAGGAAAAATTCAGCAGCTTGGTTAAGGAGACACATTTGAGCACTTGCCGGTGTTGGCCCGGGCAAAGGCACCAGAGACGGTGTGCTAGTGGATTCTACTTGCTGCCAGCAAGAACTGACAAGGAGTAGAAATCTTCATCCTGCTGACCACAGTTGTAGACTGTGGATGGCCTGGAAACCAAGGGAAAGGCGTGAGTACCTACAAGACAGTCCCACTCCTTCTTACAGAGAAGCATTGGGAAGGTAGCCCCTCCCCCACCACTGGAAAGAACTCCATCTGACAAAGACCAGGCCAGAGCAGCTAGCACAAACTCAAGCCTTGAAAGAAGACAATGAGAGCCATTTAACAGGTCAAAGGAACCTGACCTGTGGAGTCAGCTCAACCCCTAGGGAAAGTTGCCCATCCCAGCCAGGGAAAGCTCTGCCCAGGGCGGAGCTTTCTTTCACTTTCTTCACTGAATAAACAGAGCCAGAAGTGGCCCCACCCCTCTGCAGCACTGGCAGCAATTCCAGTTGCAGGAGGGTAAAAGAAAAACAGTGGGGAACTGGATAGCATAAATCCTGAGAATGGCTGCGTGAGTGTCTCAGGAGCTAGCCCCTTAGGGAAAAGCCACTGATTGCTGATAGGCCACAACCCTACCCACAACTTCACTTCCTCACAGCAACTCCAGGCTAGAGGAATCAACCATCTCCATCTTTTGTGACACTCAAAGCAGATTGCCCTCCCACTGAACTAGCTTGAGAAGAGGGTAATAAAGTCCCCGTGCTGGCAAGGCAGAGCTTCATTCTGCATGCTCAAACAGATTTAAGAAACCAACTAAGGCACAGAGAAACCAAACACAACAAGCAAACCAGAAACTCTACCAAGTGACTGGTTACAGACACAAGGGAGACACAAGATCCTCCCGCCCCCAAAAAATCAAAGAATTCTGTTTTCTACCTAACTTTTTAAATTTTTTAAAAAATTGTTTTCTATTTTTTATTTTTATTTTATATATTTTAAAAATACTCTTTTTACCCTTTTTCTTTTAATCCTTTTTCTATTTTTGTTGTACTTAATTGTCATTCTGTTCATCCCCAGATACCCATTTTCAATTTTTTTTTGAGGGGGGGGGGTCCTCTGGGCCTGGGAGCTGTCGCTCAGCTCTTCAGCTCAAGGCTAG
The DNA here is from genome assembly GCF_000151885.1 of Dipodomys ordii. Taxonomy (NCBI): domain Eukaryota; kingdom Metazoa; phylum Chordata; class Mammalia; order Rodentia; family Heteromyidae; genus Dipodomys; species Dipodomys ordii. The sequence continues at coordinate 3,081,048 of NW_012267332.1, read as the reverse complement.
CGCTCTATCACTTGAGCCACAGTGCCACTTCCGACTTTTTTCTTTTTGCTTATGTGGTGCTGAGGAATCGAACCCAGGGCCTCATGCATGCAAGGCAAGCACTCTACCACTGAGCCACCTTCCCCAGCCCCCCATTTTCAATTATTAAGCCTTATCTTTCATTGTATGCATACTTAATTCAGCTATCGATTATTCAATTCACAAACTTTCAGCCTTAACTCTTTTAATTGTGGTATGATTTCTGTATACTTATATAATTTTTAAGTGTTTCATTTTTAAATGCTTTATGTTTCTTTTTTCCCTTTTCTTTATCTCTCCTTTCCTTCTCTTTTTTTCCTCTCTCTGAATTTAGGTTTTACTTATCTTTCCTCCCCACATTCCTCTAACCTTATTTTCTCCTCACAATTCTCCCTAACCTCTTAGTTTCTGGTCCTCCCCTGACTCCTTCTTTGAGTGTCTTAGTCCATGGATCCCTAGTTGTTGTTGAACTAGATTGTATCTGTACTCATTTTGACTGTGCCAAAAATCTGTGCAATGATAGGGCTCTGATTGATGCTTGCCTTAAAATAGTGTTCTAGTGTGGAATTGGTTTTGCTTTTATATCCAAATGGGCAGAACAAGCGGGAGAAACACAAGAAAACTGGCAAGTCCCAAAATGCTCCTCAAACACTACTGGTAAACATTCTGAATGAAAAGATTGAGAGCCTGCAGAGGGCTCTATGTGAGAATGATAGGGAAATGTGTGAGTGTGATGAGGATAACCAAAGATTAATAGAGGAATTTTGTGAGCATGATGAGGCTAAGCAAAGATTACTAGAGGAATTGCATGAGCAGGATGAGAATAACCAAAGATTAATAGAGGTATTCGTGGAATCCACAAACAGAAAGCTTGAGGCCACAAAGGGAATGCTGAATGAAGTCCAAAAGAAGGAAAGGGAACCCAATGAAACTATAACCCATCAACTAAGGTATTTTAGAGTGAACACTGAAAACCAAATTAAGGAGGTAAAGAAATCGATACAAGATCTAACAAAAGCTCCAACAAAGAATTTGGCACCATGAAATCCAACCAATTAGAAGGAAAAGAAATAGAAAGTCTTGATAATAGATTAGACCATGCAGAAGATCAAATCTCTGGGATTGAAGACAGCCTAGACTTTATACAGAAAGAACAGACAAGTATTCAAGACAAATCCAAGAAATATGACAAATCTATTCAACATAGACTGAAGGAAGATGGAAGAGATGTAGCTGGGCTATATGTGAGCTCTCCCCAAGAAACCAGTTTTCACAGTTCAGGGAGTAATTCACTGCAGGAAGATCACACAAAGTGAGCCACAATAGTACAGAGAGTCTTCCTAGCAAGGAAAAATTCAGGCAGTTTGCACCAGAAGACAGATTTGAGCACAAGTGGCTGCCACAGCCACCAGCGGCTGCTGTGGGACCAGACAGACAAAGCTGGAGCAAACACGCTGGAGATCAAGGGCCACATCTCTTCACCCATCTCTGGCACGAGCTAGACAATCAGGAGCAGAATTCCACATCCTATTGACCACTGGCGCAGATTGGGATGGGCCAAAAAGCCAAGGGAAACCATCAGTTTCCCCACTGCTTCTGACAGAACAGCTCAGGGAAGGCAGCCCAACCCGCTCCTCCACCAGAGAAGAATGCCATGTTGGATGTTGGCATAGACTCCCTCATAACAGCTAGCAGATAACTTGGGACACAAAAGCAGCAGGTGGCACAATTTTTGTCCAGGGCAAGGATTTGGACCTGTGAAAGTCTGCTTCGCCCAGTGGAAGGGTGCCACGCCCAGGAGGAGGGAACTCTTCACAGGGCAGAGCAAGACAACCTTCACTACCTGCTAAGACCAGAGAGACAGCCACCCACCCTGCAGTCAACAAAGGAATTCCATCCATACCTCAGCCAAACCAGTACCTAGCCAGCTGCAGGAATCTCACTAAAAATCATTTAAGATAATAAATAAAAAGTAGACAGTCTCTAAAAGCCGAGAGAGGATCCAGGTTAGTAGCCCAAAGGGGGATTCCCACTTTGGGAAAGACCACTGACTCCAGACAAGCCAAAACCCCAACCATGCCTAAGCTCAGTTCTAGAAGCAACAAACTACAGTCTCCAGCCCCCTCCTCCTGGTAGTGCAAAGAAAAAAAAGCAGATCTTGCTTTTTAGTCTGGGAAGAAAGTCGCAAAGTCCCCAAGCCTGTAAAGCAGAACTTTTTTCTATGCACCCAAACAAGCTGATTTGTGAAACCAACCACGCAACAGGGAAAAGTGACCACTACAAGCAAATCAAACACACCATCAAGTGGACTTAGGGGGGACATAAGAGCCCCTTAAATAAATAGAAGATACTTTTTTCCCCTCTTTCCTTTTTCCTTAATTATATTTTTTTATTTATTTTTCTTTTAAAAATATTTTTTGTTCCTCTTTTTATTTTTTGCAACTAGTTTAACTTTCTGTTACCTTTTTTCTGTTTCTTTTAAAATGTGTTTTTGTTTTTAGTTTTATTTTCTGGTTTTTTCTTTTTCAACAATCCTGTTGTTTTTTTTCCTACCTCATTACTGTTCTGTTCACAATAGGATACACAACGTATGGTGACCACTAGGCTTTCTCCTTCCTTCACTGTGTATAGACTTAATTCAAAATGTAAATTGATTACCTAATTCCCTACTGCACAATATTAGTCATCTTAATTTTAATATTATTACTTCATATGTACATAATTGTTCTAACTTTTTTAGTTTTATGTGTTTTTTTTAACTTTCCTTTTTTTTGGTTTTTTGTTTAGGTTTTCTTCTCTCTTTCTTTTTTTTTGGGGGGGGGTCCGGTCGTGGGGCATGAACTCTGGGCCTAGGCACTGTCCCTCAGCTCTTCAGCTCAAGGCTAGTGCTCTACCACTTGAGCCACAGAGTCACTTCCAGCTTTTTTTTCTTTTTGCTTATGTGGTGCTGAGGAATTGAACCCAGGACCTTGAGCATGCAAGGCAAGTGCTCTACCACTGAGCCACCTTCCCAACCCCTCTTCTCTCTTTCTTACTTAGAAGTTAGCTCATAACTTTCTTCCCTCTGTTCCTTTCCCTTGCTACATTCCTCTAATCTTATTTTTCACCTCCTATATTTCATTGTTTATCTCAATCTTTCCTCTAACTACACCTCATCCATTGACAATTATTTCTACTCCTTCATTCCCTCTTTGCTTCCTTTAATCTGTTGATCAAGTGTGAAACATTGAGCTAGACTATACCTGTAGTCAGTGAGACTGTGCCAAATTGGTTCAAGGTATTATCCATTCAGCCCAAATCATTCTAAACCTCATAACATAGCCACTCACTGATTACAACTCTTTATAATCCCCACTTTTGAAACACAGTACTCTTCCCCTGACAAAGATGAGCAGAGATAAATAAGAAAAATACCTATCTACAATTGGGAACCTCTAAAATCAGTGCAAAGATAATGCTGGGGTGAGGATTTTGTCTTAAAACTGTGCTCAGTGGTGATATTGGGCCTACTTACATATCCAGTAGAGGAGAGATAGAGTGAAATACCTATTTGGATTGTATACTTCCAAAGTCTGCACAACCACAGGGCTCTGAGTTGCTGCTTATCTTAAAATTGTGTGCTGTGAGGGACTGGATATACTTTTATCTCCACAAAAGGAGAGATATAGGGAAAACATCTATCTTTGAGTGAGAACCTCCAAAGTCTGTGCAACTGCAGAGCTTTGGGTTCAGTCTTGCCATAAAATTGTGTTCTGATGGGGAAGTGGAGATACTTTCAATTCTATAAAGGGGAAAGAGCGAAAATACCAACTTTGAATGTGAACCTCCAATTCCTGTGTAACTACAGGGATCTGGGTGGGGGAGCTTGTCTTAGAATGGTGATTTAGTGTGCAACTGATATACTCTCACTCCTCCCATTATTGATTATAAACCCCAAAAGAATGTACTACTACAGTGCTCTGTATAAGTGCTAGTCTTAGATGTGTGTTCTGATGTGTAATAGGATATAATCACACTGCCAAAAAGGAAACATAGAGTGAAAATACTCATCATTGATTGTAAACTCCCAAACTCTTGGCATCTACAGGGCTCTGGTGAGGTGCTTGTCTTAGAATTGTGTTCTGGCATGTAATTGGATATACACTCCCCCAAAAGGTGAGATAGAGTGAAAATGTAAACCTCTAAAATCTGTGCACCCAGAGGGCTCTGGGTTGGTACTTGTGTTCTAGTGAGAAACTGGATTTGCTTTCAACCCCAAATGGGTAGAACAAACAATAGAAACACAAGAAAAATGATGAGTCAAGGAATTTCAACACCTACCCAGGACAAACAGGCAACAGACTAGTTAATTTAAAAAATCCAGAGGATACCTCTCAAAATGCTTTTCAAACACTACTGGTAAACAGGCTGAATGAAAAAACTGAAAGCCTATATAAATTTATGTGTGAGTGTGATGAGGCAAACAAAAGATTAATAGATGGATACATGGAATTACAACCAGAAAGCTGGATGAATTCCAAAAAAAGGAAAGAGAGCCCCGTGAAAGTATAGCCACTCAACTAAAGGATTTGAGAGTTAACAGGAAAACCACATCAAGGATGCGAAGAAATCCATACAAGATCTAAAACAAAATTTCAACTTAGAAATTGAAGCCATTAAAACGGGACAATGAAAAGGAAGGGAAATAAAAAACAAAGTAGAAGGTCTGGACAGTAGGATAGACCATGCAGAAGACCTTATCTCTGGGATAGAAGACAGCCTAGACATTATACAGACTAGTATTCCAGACAAATACAAAAAATATGATAGATCTATTCAACATTTAGAAGACACCATCAGAAGGCCTAATTTAAGGGTAGTGGGATTAGAAGAGGACTGGGAACCAGAAACCAAATGTCTAGGAAATTTATTTAACAGAATCTTAGCAGACAACTTCTCAAGTATGCAAAAAGATAGGCCTATTCAGGTACAAGAAGCCTTTAGAACCCCAAATAGAAAAAACCAGAAAAGAGCATCCCACCGCCACATTGTAATCTGCACAGGATCAATAGAAATCAAGGGAAGGATCCTTAAGGCTGTCAGGAAGAAAAGATCAATCACCTATGAAGGAAAATCAATCAGAATAACTATAGATTTCTCAGCAAAAACCATGAAAGCAATAAGAGCCTAGAATGAAGTATGCCATGCTGCAGAGACAAACAATTATCAACCAAAGAATAGTGTACCTAGTTAAATTCTCCTTCATAACTAAGGGAAAAATAAAAATATTCCACAGCAAAGAAAAATTAAACAATATGTCTACCATATTTAGTGCTACACTAAAAAGATACTTGGTGTCTACATATAGAGAATCAACAAGAATGTGATGAAGGCAGAGAAAGAGCCCCCAAACAAAGAATCAGATAAACATAGGGAGAACCTACATGACACAGGCCCTACAAAGGTAGACGATATTACAGGAACTATCAAACACCTCTCAATACAAATTCTCAATATTAATGGACTTAACTTTCCAATCAAATGAAAGAATCTCTAGTTGGATGAAAAAAGAGGATCCTTCTAACTGCTGTCTTCAAGATAGACACCTTGTGCATAGAAACAAACGAATTCTGTAAGTGAAAGGCTGGAATAAAATCGACCAAGCAAATAACCCCCATAAACAGGCTGGAGTAGTAATCCTAATACCAGATACAATAGACTTCAAATTAAAATTAGTGAGAAGAGATAAAGGACATTACATAAAAATAAAAGGATCACTCCATCACTAGGATATAACAATTCTAAATATATGTCCATCAGATAACAAAGCACCCAAATTTATCCAAGATATAATACTTTCCCAAGACATTAATTGTTGGGGAATTTAACATACCACTTTCCCTGCTGGATTGATCAACTTGGCAAAAGCTCAAAAGAGAAACAGTGGATCTAAACAACTGCATAGACAAGCTAGACTTAACAGACAAATAAGAGAATGTTTCACCCAGCAGCATCAGAATACACGTTCTTCTCGGCAGTACACAGAACACTCTCCAAAATAGACCACATTGTAGGTCACAAAAAAAAATGTGTCAAAATTAAGAAACATTGAAATTATGTCCTGCATTCTCTCAGACCACTAGGGAATAAAGTTAGAATTCAACACCAAATTCCACCAAAGAAAATCCTTAACAAATGGAGGCTGAACAACACACTGTTGAATCACCAGTGGGCCATGGAAGAGACTACAAAGGAAATTCAAATGTTCATGATATATAACAAAAATGAACACACAAATTACCAGCTCCCCTGGGACAAAGCCAAGGCAGTACTCAGAGGCAAGTTTGTAGCTCTGAGTTCCTACATCAGCAAATTGGAGAGCTCTGACACCAACAATTGAATGAGGCACTTGAAGCTCTTTGAAAAAGACTGACAAGCCAAACCCCAATCCAGTAGATGCAAACAAACAATTAAAATTAAACCAGAATTAAATGAATTAGAGTCCCAATAACCATAGAAAGAATCAACAAAACAGAGCTGGTTCTTTGGGGAAAAAAAATACCAAAGTTGACAGACCCTTAGCAAATCTTACCAGAAAAAGAAGAGAACACACCCAAATAAACAAACTTAGAGATGAGAATAGAAACATCACCACAGAATAAAACCAAGATTCAGAACCTTTAATGGGGGTTACATCTCAAACCTTCAATGAAATTGAAATGGAAAGTTCACTACCAAAGTCCTTCTATGAAGCCATCATAACCCTCATCCCTAAACCAGACAGGGACTCATCAAAGAAAGAGAACTATAGACTCGTTTCTTTCATGAACATCAATGCAAAACTTCTCAACAAAATTCTAGCCAATCGACTTCAACAAGTCATCAAAAAAAATCATACACCATGAACAAACAGGATTCATTCCAGAGATGCAAAGCTAGTCCAATATATGCAAATCAATTAATAAAATTCATCACATCAACAAAAGCAAGGATAAGAACCACATAATTATCTCAATAGATGCAGAAAAAGCGTTTGACAAGATCCAACACCCCTTTATGATGAAAGCCCTGGAGAAACTAGGAATGCATGGAACATTCCTCACTATAATAAAGGCTGTGTTTGACAAACCTACAGCCAACATTATACTTAATGGTGAAAACCTAAAGCCAATTTCCCCTAAATTCAGGAATGAGCAAAGGATGTCCTCTCTCTCCACTCCTCTTCAATTTATTATTATTTCAATGTATTAGAATGCCTAGCTAGAGCAGTAAGACAAGATGCAAACATAAGGGGGACCCAAACAGGGAGAGGTGAAGTAAAACGCTCCCTCTTTGCAGATGACATGATCTTGTATTTAAAGAACTCCATAGACTCCACTCCCAAGTTACTTGAGCTGATTCAAAACTTTGGCAAAGTAACGGGGCATAAAATTGACCCTCAAATATCAATGGCTTTTCTGTATGCCAATAAGGAGAAGAGTGTGGCTGAAATCAGGAAAGCAACTTCTTCTGTAATAGCCACACACACACACACACACACACACACACACACACACACACACACACACATTCCTAGGAGTTAACTACAGAAGTGAAAGACCTCTATGATGAAAAATTAAAGCAGAACTAAGGAAGTAGAAAAACCTGCCATGCTCCAGGATTGGGAGGATTAACATCGTGAAAATGGCAATACTGCCAAAGTCTACAAATTCAATGCAGTACCCATCAATACCCCAACCTCATTCTTCAGTGAAATAGAAGAAGCAATCCAAACATTCGTAAGGAACAATAAAAGACCCCAAATAGCAAAAACAATCTTTAGCAGAAAAATCAGTGCTGGAGGAATATCAATACCAAATTTCAAACTCTACTACAAAGCCATAGTAATCAAAACAGTTTGG
>NW_012267332.1:3064411-3071380 GCF_000151885.1 Dipodomys ordii | reverse complement strand
AACCAACCCAGATGCCCCTCAGTAGATGAATGGATCAAGAAAATGTGGTATATATACACAATGGAATTCTATGCCTCCATCAGAAAGAATGACACTGCCCCATTTGTTAGGAAATGGAAAACTTGGAAAAAATTATATTAAGTGAAGAAAGCCAGACCCCAATAACCATAGCTAGTACCAGTTATACACTTTGCAAATATATTCTCCCATTCTATAGACCTGGAAATTTGTGAAAAGTTAATTAAAGATATTAAAATTATGGTTGTACTTGGGGACCCTCACTTCTAGTGTCTACATGTCTATGTATCTGTAGTACATTGTTTTGATTACTATTGCTTATTAATAAAGTTTGTTGTTGAGGAATTTGAATCCTCTTAATTTGCCTTTACAAGATTCTTTGAGCAAGGTTTGGGGGTGTTGCTCAATTGTAGCATATGTATAGTTAGATGGCTAGCACTTAAAGATAAAACAAAAGGGGCTGGAAAGATGGCTCAGTGGTAGAGTGCTTGCCTTGCATGCATGAGGCCGTGGATTCGATTCTCCAGCGCCACATAAGAAAAAAATCCGGAAGTGGTGCTATAGCTTAAGTGGTAGAGCTCTAGCCTTGAGCTGAAGAGCTGAGGGACAACGCCCAGGCCCGTCGACCAAACCCCCCCCCAAAAAATTATTTTGTCTACTTGATGTTCCTTATAATTCTACATAAATTTGAGGATTAGCTTTTCCATAATGGTTGGAAAAGCAGTTGGAATGTTGATTGTGCCTATGGAGAACTTTATTACCATTCTAACAACATGTAGTCTCTAGTCATAAGCACTGGGTGTCTCTCCATTTATTTATATTTTCTTTAATTCTTTTGTGCCTGTATTGAGGCTTGATCTCAGGACCTCATACTCTCATTAGCCTGCTCACTTGGCTGACACTCTGCCATATGAACCATGCCTCCAGTATAGCTATTTGCTGGTTAATTGGAGACAGAGACTCCAGTGGATATCTCTATTTGACTGCTTTCAAATTATGATCCTCTGGACCTCAGCCACCTGAGTTGTTCAGATTACATGCATAAGCCACCAACATGTGGCTTTTTTATTTCCAAGTATTTTGTTCTTTCAGATGCTATTATATATTGAATTATCCTATTTATTTCTTTTGCAGATTTGTTGGTCACTGATTTATAGAAGCAAAACTGATTCACACATATTGATCATATATCTTGTAATTTTTCCCAAGATCATTTGTTTATCTAGTTGCTTTCTTGCTATCCTTGAGCTGAAGAGCTGAGGGACAGCGACTATGCCCAGAGTTCAGGCCCCATGACCAGACTCCCCCCCCCAAAAAAAGACTCCACATAGAGCTCCCCTATAACCCAGCAATCGCAATCTTGGGCATTTACCCAAATGATCACAAACAAGACCATAATACTAAAGCTACCAGCACAACTATGTTTATTGCAGCATTATTCACCATTGCTAAGATATGGAAGCAACCCAGATGTCCTCTAGATAAGTGGATCAAGAAAATGTGGTATATATATGAGTTCTATGCTTCCATTAGAAAGACAGACACTGCCCCATTTGTTAGGAAATGGAAAGACTTGGAAAAAATTATATTAAGTGATGTAAGCCAGGCCCAAACAAACATAGGTCCAATGTTTTCCCTTATTTGCAATAACTAGTGTATGTCTGGGACAAGTAGGAAAGATCAAAAGCTATGTACATATGACCAGATAAGATGCTGCTAAGTGAAATGAACCCCAAGGTAGGCACACAAGTCGTTTTTTCTTTCTTACTATTGCTTCTAATGTATTTATAAGGTAACATGTGATTTTTTTTTGTTGCTTTGTATGTTCCTCTCCCCTCGATGTAATCCCTGTTTTCACTGTATTTGATGTTGGTATAATTTCGGGAGGGGAAGGAAAAAAACAAAATGTTTAAATAGGGATACAGGCTGACCCTTTGTAACAATGTGATGTACAAGACACTATGTTGAAGAACGAACTTTGCTGCAATTTAGGCGGGGGTGGGGGGGAGTGTAGTTGTGGAGGTGGGAGGGAAGGGATGGTGGGGGAAAACAAAGGAGGAGGCAACAATGCTTGATAGGAAATGTACTCACCTTGCTCATGTAACTGTAACCCCTCTGTACAGTATTTTCACAGTAAAAGCTTATTTTTTTTAAGCAAGAAAGCACAGGGAGAGAGCCCAAGTCTCAGGATCAACAAAAACAAAGAAAGAAAATCAATAAAGCAACAAATATTTTTTTAAAAAATGAAAACATTCATTGAAAAGTACAAAAATTGAGTCTAATATGGTGCCCCAAGCCTGTAATCCTAGTTACTTGGTGGGTAAGTATCAGAGATTGGAGGTTTGACATAAGCCTGGGCATAAATTTCACAAGACTTCTGGACACAGCAATAAAAGGCTGTCATTATAGCAACAAAGAGAAACACAAATAAGAGGATTGCAGTCTATGACTATGTCCATCCTTGACCCTATCCCCAAAATAACCAACTCAATAAAGGGGTTGATGCAGTAGCTCAAATGATTAAGTGCCTGCTTTGACTATGCTAGGCCCAGAATTCAAAGTCCAGTAGTAAAAAAAAAAAAAGAACAAAAAATGAATGAAAATTCTTAGCTCCATGCATTAAGTATTATGGCCCAGCATTGCCCCTCCATAACTCCCTCCCATTAGTTTCCGATTCCCCAGTCAAGACATATTTCAGCTTCTTGATAATCACTTTAACTGTTCAGTGTGGTGATGCTATGGAACCTTGCTCTGTGTATACTATACTTTAGCAGCTTGTTCATATATATGCATATGCTCCTGTATGTGTTTACTTACATGTTTATATTTTAGGTATAACACTCACATATGAGAAAAATACACACTTTTCTTTCTGGATCTAGCTCACTTCACTAAATATGATATTTTCCAGATCCATCAATTTCTCTGAAAATGACATAGTTTCATTCCTTCTCATTTATGAACACAATTCCATGAGGTAAAGAGAGCCGTGACTTCACTGACCACACACATAAGGAATATACTCTATATGAAAATAATTTGTGAATGTTACTAAATAAAAGGGCTAGTACAGCCTTCAAAACAAAAATCCTAGCAAACCTAAACTGCTACAGACTGAATTGTGCCTAAATTAATAAGTTGAAGCCCTAATCCACAATGTTACTAGACTTGGAGAGAAGGCTTTTAAGAATAACAATTAAGCCTGGTGCTGGCGGCTCACGCCTGTAATCCTAGCTACTCAGGAGGCTGAGATCTGAGGATCACAGTTCAAAGCCAGCCCAGGCAAGAAAGTCTGTGAGACTCTTATCTCCAATAAACCACTAGAAAACTGGAAGTGATGCTATGGCTCAAGTGGTAGAACACTAGCATTGAGCTGAAGAGCTCAGGGATAGCACCCAGACACAGAGTTCAAAACCTATGACCACCCCCACCAACAACAAAGAATAACAATTAAGCCAGGTGCTGGTGGCTCACACCTGTAATTCTCGCTACTTAGGAGTCTGAGATCTTAGGGTGACAGTTCAAAGCCAGCCCAGACAAGAAAGTCAGAAATGGACTCATGGCTAAATAAAGGTGCCCAGGTCCTGAGTTCAAGCCTGAGTATTCTCCCTCTCTCCCTCTTCCCTCCCTCTCCCCCCACCCACACACAGAATTAAGGGATTAAGGGGCTGGGATATAACTCAAAGGTAGAGCACTTACCTAGCATATACAAGGATCTGGGTTAAATTCCCAGTACCACAGGAAACAGAAGATAATTAAGGTTAAATAAGATGATAAGAGTGGATTTCTAATCTAATAAAACTATTGTGCTTATAAGAAGTGGATCTTGTCAAATGCTTTTTCCATGTCTGACAAGATCCACTTGTTGTAAGTAGTTTTATTAGATTAGAAATCCACTCTTGCGATCTACCATATAAGATGATGCTTAGTGAAATGAACTCCAAGACATGGACACAGGAGGTTTTTCTTTGTTGTTGTTGTTTTTAATGTACTATGTGATTTTTTTGTTTCTTTTCTTTGTTCTTCCCCCTATGGCATATCCCCTGTTGTAACTGCATTTAATTTTGGCACCCTGGTATTGTATATATGTTTATCTGAATTAGCAAAGGGAAGGGGAACCAATGCAGCAGCGACAAACACAAGACAACATGTTAGAAATGATCTGTACAACTTCGGGGTTTGGGGGAAAGGAAAGTAGGAGAAAAATGAGAGAAGAGGTAACAAGCTTGACAAGAAATGTACTTACTACCTTACTTACATAACTGTAAGCCCTCTATACATCACCTTGACGATAAAAAAAAGAAGTGGAAGCCACACAGTGAGAACAGTGTCAGATTGAAAGCCAGGAGGCAGGCCTTACCAAAAACCAATCCTGTGCTTGCCTCTGCTTGTACCCTGACCATGGACTTCCAGCCTCTAGAATTGAGAGAAAACAAATATCTCTTGTTTAAGTCCATCAATTTATGGTATTCCCTTATGATAGTCCAAGGTAATGAAATGTGAAATTAGTAACAGAAAAAAAAGCTACAATTAAAAGAGATTCGTGATATGATGTGTGAAGTTAAACAATGCATTATTAAGCAGCAGTAGGTCAAAGAAGAAATCATAAGGGTTATTGGACGATGTTTTGATAACCATAGCAACTCTACAAAAGAAATCCAAATTGGAAAGGAAGAAATGAAAAAAAAAACTATCCTTATTCACAGATGAGATCTTACATAGAGAAAAGTCCAAGGAATCCATAAGAAAGCAACAAGATAAACAAATGATCTTGGGAAAAATTACAAGATATATGATCAATATGTGTGAATCAGTTTTGCTTCTATAAATCAATGACCAACAAATCTGCAAAAGAAATAAATAGGATAATTCAATATATAATAGCATCTGAAAGAACAAAATACTTGGAAATAAAAAAGCCACATGTTGGTGGCTTATGCATGTAATCTGAACGATTCAGGTGGCTGAGGTTCAGAGGATCATATTTTGAAAGCAGTCAAATAGAGATATCCACTGGAGTCTCTGTCTCCAATTAACCAGCAAATAGCTATACTGGAGGCATGGTTCATATGGCAGAGTGTCAGCCAAGTGAGCAGGCTAATGAGAGTATGAGGTCCTGAGATCAAGCCTCAATACAGGCACAAAAGAATTAAAGAAAATATAAATAAATGGAGAGACACCCAGTGCTTATGACTAGAGACTACATGTTGTTAGAATGGTAATAAAGTTCTCCATAGGCACAATCAACATTCCAACTGCTTTTCCAACCATTATGGAAAAGCTAATCCTCAAATTTATGTAGAATTATAAGGAACATCAAGTAGACAAAATATTTTTTTTGGGGGGGGTCGATGGGCCTGAACTCTGGGCCTGGGCGTTGTCCCTCAGCTCTTAAGCTCAAGGCTAGTGATCTACCACTTGAGCTATAGCGCCACTTCCGGATTTTTTTCTTATGTGGCACTGGGGAATTGAACCCAGGGCCTCATGCATGCAAGGCAAGCGCTCTACCACTGAGCCATCTTCCCAGCCCCTTTTGTTTTATCTTTAAATGTTAGCCATCTAACCATACATATGCTACAATTGAGCAACACCCCCAAACCTTGCTCAAAGAATCTTGTAAAGGCAAATTAAGAAGATTCAACAACAAACTTTATTAATAAGCAATAGTAATCAAAACAATGTACTACAGATACATACACACTAGAAGTGAGGGTCCCCAAGTACAACCACAATTTTATTATTTTTAATTAACTTTTCACAAATTTCCAGGTCTATAGAATGGGAGAATATATTTGCAAAGTGTATAACTGGTACTAGCTATGGTTATTTGGGTCTGGCTTTCTTCACTTAATATAATTTTTTCCAAGTTTTCCATTTCCTAAAAAATGGGGCAGTGTCATTCTTTCTGATGGAAGCATAGAATTCCATTATATGTATATATATAATTTTCTTGATCCACTCATCTACTGAAGGGCATCTGGGTTGGTTCCATATGTTAGCTATGGTGAATAATGCGGCAATAAACATAGTCCTGCTGGTAGCTTTAGTGTGGTCTTGTTTGTGATCATTTAGGTAAATGCCCAAAAGTGGGATTGCTGGGTCATAGGGGAGCTCTATGTGGAGTCTTATGAAGAATCTCCATACTGCTTTCCAAAGTGGTTGAACAAGTTTACACTCCCACCAACAATGCAGTAGGCATCCCTTCTGGCCACATACCCACCAGCATCTGTTGTTATTAAATGTCTTTCTTTCTTTCTTTCTTTTTCTTTTTTTGGTCATTTTAAGCCACAAACTTTGAGGAAATTTCTTTTTTGTTCGTGAAAATACTGTACAGAGGGGTTACAATTACATGGGCAAGATAATGAGTACATTTCTTATCAAGCATTGTAGCCTCCTCCTTTGTTTCTCCTTCCCATCCCTTCCCATCCGCCCCCCCCATCAAAGATGTAAAGTTCGTTTCAGACATAATGACTTGTACATCTCATTGTTGCAATGGGTCCACCTGTATCCCTATTTAAACGATTTGTTTTTTCCCTTTCCCTCCACAAATTATAGGGACATCAAATACAGTGAAAGCAGGGATTATACCGTGGGGGAGGGACATACAAAGCAACAAAGAAATAATTTTATAAATGTGTTAGAAACAATCTCATGAAAGAAAAAAAAACATTTAAATACACATCTTTGGGTTCATTTCCCTAACATCAACTTATCTGACCTTTTCTGCTTGACTCAGACATAAACTAGTTGTTGCAAATAAGGGAAACCATGGGACCTAAGTTTCTTCGTGCCTGGCTTACTTCAATTAATATGATTTTTTCCAAGTCTTTCCATTTCCTAACAAATGGGGCATTGCCATTCTTTCTGATGGAGGCATAGAATTCCATTGTGTATATATACCACATTTTCTTGATCCATTCATCTACTGAGGGGCATCTGGGTTGCTTCCAT
>NW_012267332.1:3040465-3062946 GCF_000151885.1 Dipodomys ordii | reverse complement strand
CCAAACTGTTTTGATTACTATGGCTTTGTAGTAGAGTTTGAAATTTGGTATTGATATTCCTCCAGCACTGATTTTTCTGCTAAAGATTGTTTTTGCTATTTGGGGTCTTTTATTGTTCCTTACGAATGTTTGGATTGCTTCTTCTATTTCACTGAAGAATGAGGTTGGGGTATTGATGGGTACTGCATTGAATTTGTAGACTTTGGCAGTATTGCCATTTTCACGATGTTAATCCTCCCAATCCTGGAGCATGGCAGGTTTTTCTACTTCCTTAGTTCTGCTTTAATTTTTCATCATAGAGGTCTTTCACTTCTGTAGTTAACTCCTAGGAATGTGTGTGTGTGTGTGTGTGTGTGTGTGTGTGTGTGTGTGTGTGTGTGTGGCTATTACAGAAGAAGTTGCTTTCCTGATTTCAGCCACACTCTTCTCCTTATTGGCATACAGAAAAGCCATTGATATTTGAGGGTCAATTTTATGCCCCGTTACTTTGCCAAAGTTTTGAATCAGCTCAAGTAACTTGGGAGTGGAGTCTATGGAGTTCTTTAAATACAAGATCATGTCATCTGCAAAGAGGGAGCGTTTTACTTCACCTCTCCCTGTTTGGGTCCCCCTTATGTTTGCATCTTGTCTTACTGCTCTAGCTAGGCATTCTAATACATTGAAATAATAATAAATTGAAGAGGAGTGGAGAGAGAGGACATCCTTTGCTCATTCCTGAATTTAGGGGAAATTGGCTTTAGGTTTTCACCATTAAGTATAATGTTGGCTGTAGGTTTGTCAAACACAGCCTTTATTATAGTGAGGAATGTTCCATGCATTCCTAGTTTCTCCAGGGCTTTCATCATAAAGGGGTGTTGGATCTTGTCAAACGCTTTTTCTGCATCTATTGAGATAATTATGTGGTTCTTATCCTTGCTTTTGTTGATGTGATGAATTTTATTAATTGATTTGCATATATTGGACTAGCTTTGCATCTCTGGAATGAATCCTGTTTGTTCATGGTGTATGATTTTTTTTGATGACTTGTTGAAGTCGATTGGCTAGAATTTTGTTGAGAAGTTTTGCATTGATGTTCATGAAAGAAATGAGTCTATAGTTCTCTTTCTTTGATGAGTCCCTGTCTGGTTTAGGGATGAGGGTTATGATGGCTTCATAGAAGGACTTTGGTAGTGAACTTTCCATTTCAATTTCATTGAAGGTTTGAGATGTAACCCCCATTAAAGGTTCTGAATCTTGGTTTTATTCTGTGGTGATGTTTCTATTCTCATCTCTAAGTTTGTTTATTTGGGTGTGTTCTCTTCTTTTTCTGGTAAGATTTGCTAAGGGTCTGTCAACTTTGGTATTTTTTTTCCCCAAAGAACCAGCTCTGTTTTGTTGATTCTTTCTATGGTTATTGGGACTCTAATTCATTTAATTCTGGTTTAATTTTAATTGTTTGTTTGCATCTACTGGATTGGGGTTTGGCTTGTCAGTCTTTTTCAAAGAGCTTCAAGTGCCTCATTCAATTGTTGGTGTCAGAGCTCTCCAATTTGCTGATGTAGGAACTCAGAGCTACAAACTTGCCTCTGAGTACTGCCTTGGCTTTGTCCCAGGGGAGCTGGTAATTTGTGTGTTCATTTTTGTTATATATCATGAACATTTGAATTTCCTTTGTAGTCTCTTCCATGGCCCACTGGTGATTCAACAGTGTGTTGTTCAGCCTCCATTTGTTAAGGATTTTCTTTGGTGGAATTTGGTGTTGAATTCTAACTTTATTCCCTAGTGGTCTGAGAGAATGCAGGACATAATTTCAATGTTTCTTAATTTTGACACATTTTTTTTTTGTGACCTACAATGTGGTCTATTTTAGAGAGTGTTCTGTGTACTGCCGAGAAGAACGTGTATTCTGATGCTGCTGGGTGAAACATTCTCTTATTTGTCTGTTAAGTCTAGCTTGTCTATGCAGTTGTTTAGATCCACTGTTTCTCTTTTGAGCTTTTGCCAAGTTGATCAATCCAGCAAGGAAAGTGGTATGTTAAATTCCCCAACAATTAATGTTTTGGGAAAGTACTATTTCTTGGATAAATTTGGGTGCTTTGGTATCTGATGAATATATATTTAGAATTGTTATATCCTGCTGAAGGCGAGATCCTTTTATTATATTTTATTTTATTTTTTGTCATGGGGCTTGAACTCTGGGCTCGGATGCTGTCCTTGTGCTCTTCAGCTCACGGGGAGCGCTCTAGCACTTGAACCACAGCACCACTTCCGGTTTTCTAGCGGTTTATTGGAGATAAGAGTCTCACGAACTTTCCTGCCCGAGCTGGCTTTGAACCCGGATCCTCTGATCTCAGCCTCCTGAGTAGCTAAGATTACAGGGGTGAGGCACTGGCACCTGGCTAGATCCTTTTATTTTTATTTTTTGATTTGTTTTTATTTATTTATTTATTTTTTGGTCCAGTCGTGGGGCTTGAACTCTGGGCCTGGGCGCTGTCCCTCAGCTCTTCAGCTCAAGGCTTGCGCTCTACCACTTGAGCCACAGCACTACTTCTGGCTTTTTTGTTTTTGCTTATGTGGTGCTGAGGAATCGAACCCAGGGCATCATGCACACAAGACAAGCGTTCTACCACTCAGCCACCCTCCCAGCCCCATAGATCCTTTTATTTTTATGTAATGTCCGTTATCTCTTCTTGCTAATTTTAATTTGAAATCTATTTTATCTGATATTAGGATTGCTACTCCAGCCTGTTTATGGGGGCTATTTGCTTGGTAGATTTTATTCCAGCCTTTCACTTACAGAATGTTTGTTTGTGTGGGCAAGGTGTGTTACTCTTGATGCAGCAGGTAGAAAGATCTTGCTTTTTGATTCAACTAGACTGTCTATGTTGCTTAATTCGAGTGTTAAGTCCATTAATATTGAGAGTTATGACAGTTGTTTGGTAGTTCCTGCCATGTTATCCGCCATCTTGGACGCTGTGCCAATTGGGTTCTTCCTATGATTCTTGGATTCTCTGTTTGGGGGCTGTTTCTTGTCCTTTATTGTGCTCTTGTTGGTTTTCTATGTATAAGACGTATTTAAGTATCTTTTGTAGGGTTGGTCTGGTGGAGATCTATTGTTTCAGTTTTTCTTTGCTGTGGAAGGCTTTCATTTGTCCCTTTGTTATGAAGGAGGGTTTTGCTGGGTACAGTATTCTTGGTTGATATTTTTTGTCTTTAGGGCATGGGCTACATCATTCCCGGCTCTTCTTGCTTTCATGGTCTCTGCTGAGAAATCTGAAGTTATTCTGATTGGTCTCCCTTTATAGGTGATTGATCTTTTCTTCCTGACAGCTTTAAGGATCCTTTCCTTAATCTCTATTGATCCTGTGTGGATTACAATGTGCTGTTGGGATGTCCGGTTCTGTTCTGGTCTATTTGCAGTCCTAAAGGATTCTTGTATCTGAATGGGCATATATTCTTTCATGTTTGGGACGTTTTCTGCTTGGATCCTGTTAAATAAATGTCCTATATCTTTCACTTCAGTTTCTAGGCCCTCCTCTACACCCATTTGCCTTAAATTAGGCCTTCTGATGTTGTCTTCTAAATGTTGAATAGATCTATCATATTTCTTGGATTTGTCTTGAATACTTGTCTGTTTTTTCTCTATAATGATTGGGCTGTCTTCAATCCAAGAGATTTGATCTTGTACATGGTCTAACCTACTGTCAAGATTTTACTTTGTTTTTTATTTCCTTTACTTCTAATTGGTCAGATTTGATGGCTTCAAATACTTTGTTGGAGCTTTGTGTTAGATCTTGTTTGGACTTCTTTACCTCCTTAATTTGTTTTGCAGTGTTTATTCTCAAATCCCATAGGTGATTGGTTCTAGTTTCATTGGACTCCCTTTCCTTCTGTTGTGCTTCATTGAGCATTCCCTTTTTGGCTTTCATGGATTTCTCCAGCTTTATATTTGTGGATTCCGTGAATCCCTCTGTTAATCTTTGGTTATTCTCACCTTCCTCATGCAATTCCTCAATTAACCTTTTATTAGCCTCCTCACACTTGTGAAATTCTTGTATTAATCTTTGGTTAATCTCATCATGCTCATGCATTTCACTATCATGCTCACAGAGTACTTTGCAGGCTTTCAGTCTTTTCATTTCTCATCTTTACCAGTAGTGCTTGTAGAGCATTTTGGGAACTCTCTTCTGGATTATTCTTTAACTGTTATATTGCCTGAGTATCATGAGCCAGATTTGAGATACCTGGATTTGCCAGTTTTCTTGTGTTACTTTGGCTTGTTCTGCCCATTTGGGTATAAAAGCTAAACCAATGCCATGCTAGAACACTATTTTAAGGCAAACATCAACCAGTGCCCTATAGTTGCACAGGTTGTTTGACACAGTCAAAATGAGTATAGATACAATCTAGTTCAACAACAAACAACTAGGGATAAATGGACTAAGAAACTCAAAGGAGTTAGGGGATCAGAAATCAATAGGTCTAGGGAGAATTGTGAGGAGAAAATAAAATTAGAGGAATGTGGGGAGCAAAAGGGTGAATGGGAATATAATCAAGACCTAAATGAACAGAAAAGAAAAGGGTAGAAGGAAAGGAAAAGAGAGATACAGAGAAAGGAAAAATGAAAAAAATTTTTTTAAATGAAACTCTTAAATTATATAAATATAAAAAATAATACTACAATCTTTTCTAGCTCTTTTCTCTCTCTTTCCCAGCTCTCTCTCTTTCCCAGCCACGTGGAGGGCCAACATGGCCTGGTGCCAGCCAGAACGATGAATAAACCTACCCCTTACCTGAATACCACGTGCGCGGTGCTGTTCTTACTCGGCTACCTCTTTTTATAAAACCTAACATAAATGGTGCCGTGACTCGGATAAAAGGCTTTTAAAGTCAGGATAGGTGGGATTCCTGTCTGGTATTTTTCCTCTTTTTTTCTTTTTTTTGTTTGTTCTTCCCTTTTTGCTCTGAGGAATACTCACAGTTCTGATGGCCTTTTGTGAACCCGTCTGTCTGCTGCGGACACAGCACATCGATACCATAGCTGGCCTTCACATCCACGTCCACACCACTTCTCTACTCTGGTGAGTGAAACTACTCTCTACAGCTCTCTGTTGCTCAGTCTCTGTCCAGATGTGGTGCCACGCCAGAGGGCTCCTACAGCCTTTAGCTGAAAGGCCGGTCACCTCTGAAGCCAAGGACGCTTGGTTTTGGGGGCTTGGCCATTTCTCTCTAGAGGGCTCTGGGGGAAGTCGGGACACCACTTCTGCCTGGTCAGCTCTCCTTCACTCACCAGACTGACTCTCCTACTCATTTAATGGGGTGCTGCGAGTCACATCTGTGCGGTGAAACCCCTTTGAAATGCTTCCTGCACTCCCTGAAAAGCCAGAGAGCCTAATTTTTATGCCATTCTCAGCTGTAGACAGTTTTTGCCACTGCAATGGTAAATGGTCAGAAGTCTGTTTACTTTCAAGTTCTCTTTGCTCTCTCTCTGCCAGTCATGTCCAACTTTCCCTATCTCTCCTTTCTCTTCTACAGCGTTTTGGCTTGTGCCCTGAAGAGTGCGATGCAGGCTGGGTCTCAGGGACCCCCCCTCTAGGTTTCCTCTCAAAGGCTAGCCAATGTAGGCTTGATCTATTTGTTCATTGTTTCTTTGCATTTTTTCAGAAATTTGCCATCCTGAATTCGCCATCTTGGCCAAGTGGTGGGTTAAGGGTTTGGCCCCATCTGACCCTTAACCTTCCACTAAGTTTACTACTCCATCCATCTATTCTAAGGTGCCTTGTAACAAGTTGCTCTTTTCACAGGCCCTGGTAAGTGAGGCCCAATCATCTGATGTGCTTTGTTAGCAAGGATGTCTAAACATTGTTGTCAAAATTTTAGGTTTTGAGTTTTGCCTTTTTTGTTTTGTGTTGTGTATTCTACTACTGACTATGTAGTTCTAAAATACTGGACATATCTGTGCCAAAATTCTCATCACATCTAATGAGTTTTGTCATTGCAGAATATTTGTTGGTCAATTCTTGATAAGAACCAGGTAAACTCTACTTATTCTACTTGATCTCCTTGTTGCTTTAATTGGAAATAATAAAGGGCTTTTGTGGCAAAGATTGCAGTTCAAAGCCAGCCCTGGCTGAAAAATCCTGAAGACTCCATCTCCCAACTAACCTGCAAAGAGCCAGGTTGGAAGCATGGCTCAAGACTCTCATCTCTAACCAGCCAAACACTGGAAGTGGTACTGTAACTCAATGTGGTAGAGCACTAGCCTTGAGCAGAAGTGCTCAGGGACAGTGCCCAGGCCTTGAGTTCAAACCTCCTTGACTACCAACTGGGACAAGCCATCCCAGCAATGAGCACCTAGACTCAGCCAGTCTGGGGAACAAGGGAACATGGAGAGGAGTAATAGGAGATGATGTCACATCAGCAACTTTGTGCCTGCCCTTTCAAAATTAACCAGAGCCGGAAGGTCAATAGAAGTAAGAAGCCTGCCCATCTAGTGTCCGTACCTGTCTACCTATTAATTGGACAGGAATTTATATTCTTGCCTTTCTTACCTGACTTCTCCTCTACCTAGTCGCCAGATGCCAGAAGTAGCTAGGGACATTTCTACCAACATTTTCAGCCCCAAGTTCTTCCTCTTGCCGTTTATTTGTTCTCTAGTATTTTTTTCCAGCTCCTCAATGCCTCATGAGACTTCTCCAGACTTCATCTAAGGACTCATGCCACCAAGGGACAGCTGCTGCTCACTGCCTTCTCTGGGAGGGGACCAAATTCCAATCTTTTACCCCTATTGCTGACACCTCTTGTCAGCAGGAAGTAGCCAGAGAGAATCTGTGCCCTATTTCATGGTTATTAAAAGGCTGGAATGTAAGGTCTGCTCCTGGATGACAAGCAGACTCCACCCTCCTTGCAGCAGAGTCTCTGCCCAGTACCTGCATTACCTAGGCAACTGGCACACCTGGAAGAGGTCACATCTGTGTCTGCTGAGGTCACATCTGAATTTGATGTGGCCACACCTTTCTCCACCCATACCCTAGATAAGGCCTAGCCAGGCCCAGATGCCCTCTTTTCTAGCTCTTTTCTCTCTTTCCCAGGTCTCTCTCTTTCCCAGGCCTTTCCCAGCCATGTGGAGGGCCAACATGGCCTGGTGCCAGCCAGAACGATGAATAAACCTACCCCTTACCTGAAAAAAAAATAATACTACAATTAAAGGAGTTAGGACTGAGAGTTTGTGGATTGAGTAATCAATATCTGAATAAAGTATGCACATAATGAATTATAAGGTCTAATAATCGAAGGCATCTATGTGTCTGGGGATGAACAGAAAGCAATTAAGCACAGCAAAAATAGAAACAGACCAAAGGAGAAAAGAGTAAAATGAGAAATTTAAAAAACCTAAAATAAAAATGATGAAAGAAAAGAAAACAACGGTTTAAAATATTTTTTAAAAAATTAGGTAGAAAAAAGGATTCTTTGATTTTTTTAGGGGGGGGCAGGGAATCGTGTGTCTCCTCTGTGTCTGTAACCAGTCTCTTGGTGGTGGAGTCTCTGGATTGCTTGTGGTGTTTCATTTTCCTGTGGCTTGACTGGTTTCTTAAGTCAGTTTGTTTGAGCAAGCAGAATGAAGCTCTGCCTTACCAGGGACTTTATTTATTTATTTTATAGTAATCAACAGGTTTTATTTACCTAGAACTGAAATCATCTACTGGTTTTCAGAGCTAAACTTCCAAAGCTACAGTCAGCAATTTTTCATCAGAGCCCAAGAGAGAGGCAGGGGTGAGAGATGAGAGATGAAAGAGACATAGAAAAACCACTAAGAAGAGACTGGGAAAGGGCACTTCCCTGTCCTCTCAGTAGGTTACAAATGAGATCTGGTGACAACACTGAGGGAACCAAGTCGGGCTATGTGGATGGGAAATGACACTGGAAAGAACACCAAAGCCTGAGCAACAAAAAGGAAGTCATCAAGCCCCAAACAGAAGGGAAGCCTCCCAGTGCACCTCAGAAATGGGGGCAACTATGGGAAGAAATGAGCTGAATGGGAGCACACAAAGGGTTTGGGGAAAGTTAATTTTTTTTGTAATTTTCTTTTATTAAAAACATTTCCTAAAAAATTTGTCTTTTTCTGTCTGGGTGATACATATATATATATATATATATATATATATATATATATATATATATGTGTGTGTGTATATATATATATATATATATATATATATATATATATATATATGTATATATGACTTTTAGGCTTTACCAGGGACTTTATGACCCTCCTCCCAGGCTAGTTCACTGGGAGGGAGATCTGCTTTGAGTATTATAAAAGAGGGAGTTGGATGTTTCCTCTAGCTTGGAGTTGCTGTGATAGGGCTAGGTTGTGGGTAGGGTTGAGGCCTGTCAGCAATCAGTAGCTTTTCCCTGAGGGGCTAGATCCTGAGACACTCACACAGCCCTGCCTGGAGCCAGTCTCAGGATTTATGTGTGTTGAGTTTCCAATTGTTTTTTTTTCTCTCCTATATCTAGGTCTGTTGTCTGTGCTGCAGTGGGGTGGGGAAGGCTCTGGCTCTGTTTACCCGGTGAAGAAAGTCACTCCTCCATGGACAGAGCTCTCTGCCTGGGAAGGGCAACTTTCCCCTGGGTGGAGCTGAGCCACACAGGTCAAGTTCCTTTGACCAATTGAATGGCTCCCTTTGTCTTCTTCCAAGGCCTGAGTTAAGTGTTAGCTGCTCTGACCTGGTCTTTGTCAGTATCAAAGATGGAGTTCTTCTCCAGTGGTTGGGGAGGGGCTACCTTCCCATTGTTGCTCCATGAGAAGGAGTGAGGATGTCTTGTAGGGTACTCATGCCTTTTCCTTGGTTTCTGGGCCATCCAAGATCTGCGACTGTTTGTGGTCAGCAGGTCGAAGATTTCCACCCTTGTCAGTTCTTGCTGGCAGTGAGTAGAATCTGCTTACACACTGCCTCTGGCACCTTTGTCCCCGGCTCTCTCTGTTGATATGCTACAGCAGCCCCTTCTGCTGCCACCACAGACACCAATAAGGGCGTGAATCTGGCTCCTTAACCAAGCTGCTTGAACTTTTCCTCTCTGGCCAAACTCTCTGTACTATGATGACACACTTGGTGTGACTCTATAGCCTTGGACTTTTCACTGGAACAGTAAAACTGGTTTCTATGCAAGAGCTTATTTAGCCCCCAGCTTCTCCTCCACCATCTTCCTCCAGACCAGCATTTGGGTTTTTTAAACTTATTTTTCAGTTTATAGACTCAGCTAGATTATTTTAGTGAAATCTGTTGCCACTGAATGTGAGGTATGTGATGTCAACTCTTCAGAAGATAGAGTCTGGAACATGTGCATAGTGTCCATGGGATAACACAGTTTTAGCAAGACTCTTTTTGGCTGCTTCTTTCCCTAGTCTCTCCGTTAAGCTGTCTGGCGCTGTAAGTGTAATACCTACCAATTAGCCTCTACTGAATGCTGGCTGATTGCTCTATTTAAAATTCTGTAACCTTGGTCAGAAATTGTTGTATAGTTGAACCTATAAAATTTCGGAATTTTTATAGCAGCACTCTTTAGCACATTTGGGCAGTAGGGCAGGGATGGAATGCAAGGGGTCATGAACATGATGGGAGTAACTTTTGAAGCAGACTTTGCATTTTGTTTATACCACAGGAAGGCTTTGCTTCACTGTCTTTGTTCCTGATTAGCTCTGTTAAACATCTTGCTGGTCTATGGGGTTTGTTGTTGCTGTAATAGAACTATAACCTCTTCTTAATTACCACCAAAATCTCCATTGCTCTGGTGTGTGTGTGTGTGTGTGTGTGTGTGTGTGTGTGTGTGTATGTGTGCTCTTAAGGATCGAAACCAGGGTCTCCACACTTGCTTAACAAGTGGTTTACCACTAAGTCCGGAGGCTCCTGTCTCATTCTTTTTGTTAAATTGTCACTTTAAGAAATTGTACAATGAGATTATGATTTTATAACCTCTGTTACATTTTTCCCTGTTATGGGGCTTGAAATCAGGGCCTAGTGCTGTCCCTGAGCAATTTTGGTCAATGCTAGAGCTCTACCATTTTGAGCCAAAACACCACTTCTAGTTCTCTGGTGATTAGTTGGAGATGTATCTCATGGATTTTCCTGTCTGGGCTGGCTTCAAACCGTGATCCTCAGATCTCAGTTTCCCAAATAGCTAGGATTATAGGCATGAGTCTCCAGTGCCCAGCTACTTCTGTTCTTTTAAACAAGGGCAAGGTGAGTGACTCATCCCTGTAATCCCAGCTACTTAAAAGTGGAAAGAGGTGGATCCTTGATCAGCCCAGGCAAAAGGTCAGAAAAACTTTATCTCAAAGAACAAATTAGTTGTGGTGTCTCACACTTGTTATCCCAGTTATGTGGTAGACACAAATAGGAGGATTTTAGCCCATGGCTGACCCCAGGCAAAAGAGAGGCCCTATCTGAAAGATAACTAGACCAAAATGACAAAGAACATACCTCAAATGAGAAAGTACGTTCCTAGCAAGGATGAGTACCTGAGTTAAAACTCAGAGAGAGAGGGGGGAGTAGGAAGGGATGAAGGGGGGAGAGGGAGAAGAGAAAGGGAGTAAGGGAAGATAAGGGGAGAGAGGAGAGGAAGAGAGGCAAGGGGAGGAGAGGGGAGGAGAAGGGAAAGATGAGAAAATAGAAAAGAAACAGGGGAGAAGAGAAGAGGAAAGAGAAAAGTAAAGAAGGAGCTAGGAGAAGAGAAGAGAAGAAAGGAGGGGAGGGGAGGAGAGAAGAGGAGAAAAAGAGAAGTGAAGAGAAAGGAGAAAAGAGAAAGAGAAAAAAGGGGAGGGAATGGAAGGAGAAAGGAGGAGAGGAATTTTTAGGCTTGAATTTTTCCATGCTGGTATTGCAAATGACTTCTCTTGGGAAGAGCATTGAGTACTTTGTCCTTGAGGCCAGCCTCTCCCTTGGGCAAAACATCTTCAGGACTGCTTCAGAATTGTCCTCAGGGAAAGTGAACCACTGCTCTGGAATGAAAACACAGCTTCCTGGTTGGGGAGAGTACTCTTGGATCTTCTCAACTCACCTTTCCTGCCTTGGAGCCTCTGTTGCATGGACAAACTTGTTTGTGTGGACCTGATTGGGACATTGATATTCACAGTGAGCCTGCCTAAGGTACAGCTTCTTCTCCACAGTTATGGGCTGATAGGTGAAGATTCCCCAAATATCAGATACACTCTTGTATAAGAGAGATCTTCTGTACTAGGGAACTGAAGGAATGGAGTGAGCCATGTTGGTGGCCTCCCTCTTCAGAGCAGATCCTGGAGTCTTCACTCATAACTGGAGGGAGAGGGAGCATTGTGTTCTTGGCTGCACCTGCATGGGGTAGAGCGTGCATCATGCTAAGCTGGTGCAGGTAGTACAAATGGAGAACATCGATTGTGTTCCAAATACTAGGAATACTCTTTTTTTAATGGTACAATTGGATCCATTTTCCTGAAATTATTGTTTCTTTATTTGCTCTTAGAACAATTTCCAACATAAAAAAATTTCCAATCATCAAATGGCTGTTTTAAAAATATTTTTAATGAGTACTAGTGGGAGGTGGTTGGGCTTAGAAAAGGGGAGGGTGAATGAGGATGAATTCGGTCAAAGTACATTGTTTGCATATGTGGAAATAGAACAATGAAACCTGTTGAAATTGTCTTAGGAAGGGGTAAGGAACTAAGGCAGAGTGATGGGGGGGGGTAAAACTGAATATTTGTATACATGTATGGAAATGTCACAGTGCACCATCCCCCTTGTAATTAATGTATGCTAAAACAAGAAAAAAAGCAGGCCCAAGACCACTGTCCAGCTAGAAGTCATGCTTTAGCATCTCCATCCAGAAGCCCCTACTCCTGGGCTTATTATTATTATTATTGAATAAAAAAGCATTCTCTTTTTGCCAGGAGCCAGTGGCTCACACTTGTAGTCCAAGATACTCAGGAGGCTGAGATCTGAGGATTGCAGTACAAAGCAAGCTCGGGCTGGAAAGTCCATGGGACTCTTATCTCCAATTAGCCACCGGATAATGCAAGTGGAGCTGTGTCTAAAGTGATAGAGTGTTAGGCTTGAGCACAAAAACTCAGGGACAGTACTCAGGCCTCGAGTTCAAGCCCCAGGATCGGCAATATTAAATAAATAAACCAAAGAAAAAGAATCCTTCTCCCCTGACTCTCTAAGGACTGCAGCTTTCGGAGATAATATTTCAAGCGATCGTCACTTTGCCTGGCAAGAATGAATAAAAGATCACTTCCTTTTCTCCAAAAAACAAAACCAAATAATTTTCTACAGTTCTGGGGAAGTGTCTGTGGAGCTCCTCATACCACTATTCTCGCTATTATTTCTTTTTTTTTTCTCGCTATTATTTCTTCAGTAAATTTATTTACCCTCTCCGCTGAAGAACTAGTGACAATGGAAGTAACTTGAAGATGTCACCTAGATCCCTGATTGTTATTTTTGTCTTTACTCCCTCCCTTTTTCTCTTTAAGGTTAAATGGGTTTTAAACTATTATTCATACTTGTGAATAATTTGATCCTTATACGATTTGGTTTGAAGGTTTGCTGGGCACATCCAGAGCATCCTTTAGTGTGTGCATAATTTTCCCTGGTATTAACTATGCCAGGTCCTTATGAACCCTGTAGCATATTATCATGAGTCTTTAGGCTTTTCCACTCTGGCTACGTGCAAAATGAACTGACCCTGAGACTCTTTGAGCTCCAAGATCAGTTTCCCTTTTTATTTTGGGTGGTTACTTGAGCCTCCCACTTAGAGGATCATTGCCATGTGCCACTTCCCGCTTTTTTCTTTTTGCTTATATGGTGCTGAGGAATCAAACCCAGGGCCTCATGCATGCAAAGCAAGCGCTCTACCACTGAGCCACCTTCCCAGCCCTTCATAAACCATTTTTTAAAATGTTAGGTATGCATACAAGTTCCAAGAGCCAATAAATGACAAGGGGTTATCGATATATATATATATATATATATCGATATATATATGTATATGTATATATATACGTATATATATATAGTGCCTATAATAGAAAATTCTTTTTAAAAACATTCTGACATTTAAAACCAATGTCAATGTCACTTAAAATAACACTGACATGAGCTAAGTATTCCAAGATCTGTCATCTTAAGATTCCTTTAATTTGATGAGAAACATTTGGTCCCCTGTTGTCTGAAGAGAGGACTTTATATAGCACCTGCTGTGTACATAGCCCATCTCTCTTTCCGATATCCTTAGCAACGACCATGCTGCTGCTCATCCAACTGCTCCAAAGTCTCAGGTAATGGGGTAGAGGATTACAGAAATAGCAAATTCTGAAAATATAATAAACTCAGTAATAGTGTTTGCATTAATTGATAACTTTTAGCTTAGTTTGATAATGTACTACAGGGTCACATCCAAGCTGATTTACTTGATTTCATAGTTCTATAAAGATGGCACAAAATCTAAAGCAGTTGCTCTTTTCTTTCTTTGCCTCCCTCCCTCCCTCCCTCCCTCCCTCCCTTCCTTCCTTCTCTCCTTCCTTCCTTCCTTCTGTTTTTCCTTCATGCCTGCCTGCCTTCTTGCCTTCCTTTCAGCCTTTCATCCTTCCTTCCTTCCTTTCCCCTCTCCCTCCCTCCCTTTCTTCCTTCCTTTCTTGTAGTGCTGCGGATGGAACCCAGGACATCTAATCAAGTACTTTGCCACTGAGTTTTACTCTGGGCACAAAAGTAGAAATTCACAACTAGGGTATAGGAATTTAAGAAGTGGTGCTGTGGCTCAAGTGGTAGAGTACTTGCCTTGAGCTAAGAAGAGCTCAGGAACAGCGCCCAGGCCCAGTTCAAACCCATGACCAAAACAAAACAAAACACCAAAACAGCATGAAGGTAGGAATTTATTTTACAGCCTTTTTAAACCTCCTGAACTTGTAAAATTGTGTGTGTTTACATGCACATCTGTATGGAGGGTGTTTATAGCCTTTTCCAGATTTTGAAAGGGGTACATGACCAAGCGAAGGTTTTTGGCAACACCAAATAATTTTGTCCCTCTCTCCCTCCCTCCTGTTCCCCTTTTCTTTCTTGTAATTTTTTCCTCTCAAAAACGATAATGTTTGGTAGTATTATTATGAAGAAGTAAATTTAAAGGCTACATTAGGCTGGACTAAAAAGGCTCTATATAGTAAATACATTTAAAATGGATCAACTAGGACTCTAGTGTCTGTATTCTTTTAGTATAGTCTCATATGAAAGGAAAATTCTGATGACTCTTGGCTGAACTGAGGTTATCCCAAACTCACGGGTGAATAAGCTTTGTAAAGCATTTATAATTAATGTTTAGCAAGAGGTGCTTCAGCTGGGCATGGTAGCGTATATCTGTAATCCCAGTACTTGGCAGTTTGGAGTGGAACACTTGAGCTCAAGAGTTGGAGACCAGTCTGGGCAACATAGACCTGAGATTCCATCTTAAAAACCAAAAACAAACATACTCTAAATGGTTGTGTTATAATAATCAGACAGAAACAATAGAGTGATCACAAATCTGAAATTATCTTTGGATCATTCACAACAAAATTCAAATTTTTTTAAAGCCAAGATGAGCTCTATCTGGTGATCCTCCTGCCTCAGCCTCCCATGGTGGCATGTGCCACCATGCCTGACTAAATCAATTTTCATAGTTTGACAATACTGAGCTAGAAAACAGAGGATCTTAAAAATGAGAGGAAATGATTATCAGGTGGAAAAGCGATTAAACTATTGATGTTTCCTACCTCATCTTGGCTTGTTTCCCCAGTATTTCCCCTTGATAACTTCATGTCTCAAAGAGCTCTCAACTCTCAGAACCAGGTAGACCTGGTACCTTTGTGATTTAAAAGAAACTCCTGGTTTACATTTGTATTGGGTCTCTGTACCACATTAATCTAACAATTGCTTCTAACAAGTACTTCTTGTCCAGGGTAGTTTGTATGGATGAATAACAGCATTTTTGACTGGCTGCTTACCTACATTCTTTAATGTTCAAATAGCAAAACTTTTGTTTTCCTTATGCAGCCAATTGTTTATTTCCACTAATTTATCTGCTACAGTGTGTGTGTGTGTGTGCACGCGCGCGTGTGTGAGCGTGCACGTGCTGCAGGCCAGTATTGGGACTTGAACTCAGGTCCTCATGCTCACTTAGCTTTTTTCACTCAAGGCTGGCACTCTACCACTTGAGCCACTGCTCCACTTCTGGCATTTTAGTGGGTAATTGGAGATAAAGAGTGTTACATATTTTCTTGCCCAGTCTGGCTTCAAACAATCCTCAGACCTCAGCTTCCTGAGTAGCCAGAATACAGTAAGGTTTAGAGTTTGCCAACAGTCAGGATCTGGTTCTGATACTGTGCAAATCTGTGAAATTGATTTGAGTTCTGTAATTAAGATTTATGAAGAAAATTTCTTTCAAACCTGTAAACATCTTAAGATATTTTCCTAAAAAAAGTTTGCTTCAAATGCACTTTTTTTCCCATAAAATTTCCACTTCTCTAGATTTGGTAGTCTAAACACTGAGACATGTTACTGTGTGAGAAGGAATATTTTAATATTCAAAGAGAAACTGACTAGTTTTTCAATGTCATTGCATATGGTGAGAAAATTAAATTTGAAAAGTTCTGTTGCTTATAACATGAAGAAAAATGTATGTCAATATGTTTACATGTTCCAATATAAAGCATTATATATCTTTATTTATATCTATATCTATAGTTTTTTTACATGCCCATGCTTTAAATTTACTTGGCAATCTTAACTCAAATAAGATTGGCTTTCATAAACATTTCCATTATCCTTTTAAAAAAAATCAAGAAAGCAACTAGGTATCCTTTGTTTCTAGTATGATAGGATTGTTTTTACATTTTTTGTTAAAAAATGAGAGGTATTTCTGGCTGATGCAATGGGATACATGAAAGGGATTTCCCACAGAGATACTTGAGGATTTTACCTAGCACAAAGTGACTACTTAAAAAAAGCTTATCTGGAATAAGACTTAGGGTTTGGTGTTAAGTTTGACCTAAGTAGGACCTCTCCCAAGTGATTCCAATTCTCTCTCCATTATTATTTAGTCAGTTACCACTGACAGTTTCAAACCTCACCTTTCAATACTCTGCATTTTCAATGACTTTTCCCTTCTTGGTTGGTCAGTGGGAATGGGCTTTTGTTATTCTTTCAGTCAATAACTTTTTTATTTTTATTTTTGCCAGTCATGGGGCCTGAATTCTGAGCCTGGGTGCTGTCCTTGAGCTCTTCAGCTCAAGGCTAGTGCTCTACCACTAGAGCCACAATGCCACTTCCGGCCTTTTCTGCTTATGTGGTGCTGAGGAATCGAACCTAGGACCTCATGCATGCGAGGCAAGCACTCTACCACTGAGCCACCTTCCCAGCCCTCAATAACTTTTTGTGCAAATGATTCATCTACTGACTGAAAGGAAACTTACTTGCAAGTTTCTTTAAATATTTTTCAGAAGGCAATGTATGATTTAGGATTAAGTGAGCTGCTATGTTTACCCCTCTCCTCTCTTTGTGCCAGCACTAGGGCTTGAACTAAGGGTCTTGTTCTCTCACTTGGCATTTTTGCTCAAAACTTGTGCTCAACACCTCCATGTGTTTCTTTTTGTGGGTTAATTGGAGATAAGAGTTGCAAAACCTTTTCTGCCCAGGCTAGATTTGAACCTTGATCCTTAGATTTCAGCCTTCTGAGGAACGAGGATTACAGGTGTGAGCCACCAGTGCCCACTGGGCTCCTTCTCCTCCTTTTGTCATTTGAAGTACTGGGTTTTGAACTCAGGACCTTGCACTTGCTAGGCAGGTGCTATACCATTGAGCCACACTCCCAGCCCACCTATGCCCTTTTCTCAGGACCACTGTATTCTTTTTTATTTCAGGTGCCATGCTTCTGGAGAGACTAATTCATGCAATTTTCAGTACAAGAGAAGGAAACCAGATTTCCTGTCACACATAAAACGAGTTTCTTCTTTTTCTTTTTTCTTATCACAGTAAAAGACAAAAGACATGTGCAGCCAAGCAGAAGACTGCACATTATTCATTGCTCCTAGACTGGTCTCTATCTGCAAGCCATTGCTGCTAATTTCCCAACTCACATTCTTGTAGGAACATCTGAGAGGAATCCTGCACATGTGGGTGGGAGTGTTCAGAAGATGAGATATTTCAGGGGGTACCACATACCAGTCAACATTGGAGTGAATAAACTCCACTCTACCCCATGAAATGAGATGTATAGAAACTTGCTTCAGAGTGAGCTGAAACTTTAGCCTTTATCAATGTTGTTTCACAAGATCACAACAGAACAAAGAAACCACCATTTTTATGCATATACTTTTAATAAAGGACATAGGAAGATAAAAGCTGGCCAGCATTTGTCAGTATTTCTGCAGCAAGACACAGAGTTTTAAGAATACTACAGACAATCACCTTGAGCAGATTGATGGAAAAAAGGATTTGTTGCAAATTGGCAACTTGAGCTTAACTGCTGAGGTCCCCAGTGTCTTTCTTTTTCTGGCTCTCCAACACATTTCATATATTACTAACACCCAGTCCCAGCTTTCCTGCTGCATTCCTTGCTGATTTAGCCAGCAGGGTGAAAGCAATTATTCGTTGAATGCATCTTATCTCTCTCTCTTTTTTTACTTTAACACTATTGCCTACGAAGTATCTTTTTCCTGTCTGTTTTAACTCGTTTTGTGGATGGCTGTCTACAAGGCTGCTCCAAAGAATACACATTTAATGATTTTTGAACACCGTGCAGGACACAGCCCTAGCCCTTTTGGGAAAGTAATTCACGGATTGCATGCTATTACGAGCCACCCATTCATTTTAGTATTTTATGTAACACCCACATGCAAAAGGCTGCAATATAATATGGTACCTGACAGCTAAGGCTAAAGAAAGGCAGATGGACCATACATTGTCAACCATTTCCTATTGATTGGATGGAACTCATGAATTTTCTGAGAGCATGAGACTTGTGGAAGGGTCTGACAATCTTCTTACATGGCCTCTGTCCCTCTACAGTATATATCTTTTGCATCAACTGAGTCTCTTTAGCCACTCTGACAGCAGAAATTTTAGAATGTATAAATGGAATGTTCTCTGCTTGCTGTGACTATTGAACTTTTTTTTTTCAAGAAGAGAGAGAATCATGTCTCTATATTTGGTGTGATGACTTGGCAGCCAACTTTGGAAAAAGAGAGAGAGAGAGAGAGAGTGTGTGTGTGTATGTATGTGTGTGTATGTGTGTGTGTCCTCATGTGCACTTGCACAGGTATATGTGATGAGAGGTCAAAGGGCTGGACTTGGTTATATTTCTGTGAATTAAGGCCTTATTCAATTTGAGGTGCACATTACAGCAATGCATAGTCAATATTTGTTCTTTCAGTTGTGGGACTTGAACTCCAGGCCTGAGCTCTTCAGCTCAAGGCTAGCATTCTACAACTTGAGCCACAGCGCCACTTCTGGTTTTCTGGTGGTTTATTGCAGATAAGAGTCTCACAGACTTTCCTGCCTGGGCTGGCTTTGAACCATAATACTCAGATCTCAGTCTCCTGAGTAGCTAGGATTATAGATTATATGAACCACCAGTGCCCACTAGTTAATATTCTTAAAACATACCTGCTGGGCTTGTGCTTAAACCTCCTTCCACTTCAATGTCTTTACTTTGTGCAACTTGGCATGAACACGATGAAATACATGCTTTTCATTGGTGAAAAACAGTCCCGAAATTGGGCTCTATGCATGCCATAACAAATTATAGCACTGGCTGATGCCATATAATGTGGAACATTTGTATCACCTGGGGTTAGTGAAGGGGTTAAAGAGGCACCTATTGCATTAGAAAATGAGAGTTGTATAAATTGCATACTTCAAGATTTTGGACTCAGAGGGACTTTGGAGATGTCATCCTGTCCCAATTGCTGTCAGTACTCTAAGTTATGCCATGGTAATTCTACTACTAGGAAGCCATATCACTCCACAAGTTTACTGGATGTAGCAACGGAACTACATCTCTGTGCTTTTGGAGAGCACTTCATCTCTTTTACCTTTGCCATGGGAAAAATAATCTCTGTCTTTTCCCAAGGATATTGTTGGAACAAACAGAAGAACATTTAACAAAATACTCTAGACTTGGTAAGGAAAAATAAAAAAGATCAGTAGTGAGAATATGGAAGAACGAATGGAGCATATTAGTTTGCTTAGAAATACTGCTATGGTTAAACTTTTCATTCCAGTCCTGCAATTAAAGACATATAAGAGCACTAGGAGTTACATAGCACCTTTCAGCTGTAGGATCTTAACAATAAGTATCTCTATTTTGCACTTAGGAAGAAGAGTACCAAAATTTGGGGGAATGAGATCCCACAGGGGTTGTTAGGCAAGGCTCCAGGGAAAAGGAAGCAAAGGAGCCAGGGCAGGGGGTGCCAGTCTTACTGTCTTCTTGACCCATAATCAGGTACAATAGTCAAAACTCAAATGATCAAGGGGTAAGGATATTATCAGTCTGGAAACTTGTGGGCTCAAAGTACTCATAGAGAAACAGAGTTTTTCTCCAAGCTCCCAGGTGCAAGCCTGATTTATTTGGTCATTTATAGACAGCACAAGTCTATAAGATTCTGAACAATCACCTTTGCAATACAGCTCCCCTGAGTCTCCGTTTCTAGGGGGTTCCCTGTAGTTTTCTGACACTATCATTTGTGACCTGATTTCCATCAGAGCTGAATGCTGGTGCACGGTATGCATCAGAGAAGTTCTCGATGCCTTCCTGATTGTAGCAGCTGTTCTGCCTGAATACTTGGCAGATGATGGGTGGGAAAGGGGAAGACCTGAGCCCCACTGGCTGTGGAGTAAGGAATGTACCCCCATTTAGAAGATGGTACATTTTAATAGGAATAGATGGCAAAGCTTGTCCATTATAAAACCATGTGGATGGCCAAATAAACTTTCAAGGGAAATCTAAACAAGAGACGTGTGTTAAAAGATGAATGGAAGAGGAAAATCATCTTCCCATCTGAACAAGTAAGATTTCATCATGAAATCCAATGTGCATAGTCTTCTGGACTGTTCCTCAGCTTTTGACTTTGAGAAACTGTCCCTGTCCCCTGTCCTTATTAGATTTAGGCATGTCTACTCTTTTCTTATGAGAAACATGCTGACCATAATACATTTACTTTACGTTAAATGCCTCATGTTGGTCAGAATTACCAAGGGGGCCCAAATGAAGGTTTTGCTATTGTTTTAAGTACCTGGATTGCTTACCATCTTAGTTGTACTGGAGCCCCAACACTGATTTATTTGTGGCAAGAAATTCATTTTTGCTCCAAGAGATTTTTTTGGAGAATAATTAGTAAACCTAATCATCCCTCTAGCAGCTCAATTCTTTGATATCTGTAAAATGTCTCTAACTCCCACTGATCTCTGTCAAGAGTGCCAGCAGCTGGGCGCTAGAGTCCTGGTTGAAAAATGAAAAGCATCAATACTGTTAGGTATTATTACTATAAAGAAGCAGCATTAGTGTCCATACTCATTGATTCAGGCACTAGGATTGAAAGAAAGGCTGATTATAAATAAATGGGGAAATGGATATAAACTATCTTAATGGCTGAGCTACCACTGAAGCTTAAAAAAGAACTTGCATTAATGTTCAGTTTTCACTATCTGTACATTAACCCTTGCGGGGAAAACAGAGATCATTCATTAGCTGATCCTCAGTCTAATGTCAGTTGTGAAACTTTACCCTTTTTTAACAGTATTGTAATTAAACCTGAAAATCACCTTTAAATGCCTTTACAAAAGTGATGGTCCAATAACTTAGGTTTATTACTATAAACCTTTAATCCTGAAAGTAATTTATAAAGGCAAAAATAAAGCTAGATAGTCCAGAAATAAATCATGATGAGTAAGGAGGAAATCTGGTCTAATCAGGTCTTTTCTATTAGCTATGGTGTGTTCAGGAATGTCGATGGCAGAGAACAGGGTTTACATAACTGCTGTTCACTTCTCAGTTGGAGGACTTTGATCATAGTGATTTGAATGTACTTCTCAACTTTTAGATACTTGGTACAAGGATAGTTCAAAGCTCGGCAAATATCTAAATTGCTATTTGGGAAAGCATGATTAAATAAAAGCTGCCATTTGTTTCAACCTTGATTTTCATGACATTACAGCAGAATGTTGGATAGCGATGCTGCACATATACATGCTTATGAATGCACATGCACACAAGCAGCAAATATACACTGATTCTCCTCAATACCTAATAGACCCTGCAGATATGACTAATAGTCTTTGGAGGGGAACTAAAGACACCCCCCCCCCTCCAAGGTAGTCTTCTGAGTTCCCTTTTACCTGACAGGATGAATGTAAAGACAGACATTTTACACTTAGGCTTTTCATGGATTGGTGCGGGCAAGAATGGGAAAAAAAACTAACTTGAAGTAATTAATGCCAAACTGGGGTTCATTCAGTAAATTAATTTGTAACGTCCTGAAACATCTGCACTGCAAGTATTAGATGGAATGCTTTCAAATTGTGAAGGAATCACGCCAACGTGGTGACTGATTTTGAGGATTAGAATGGTTCCCAACACTGAACTCTGAAAGCCTCATGGGAGATGGTGGGTCCTGGGAATGAAAAGAAGAAAGTCACAGGTGACGTGAACAGTTTTAACACTCACTTTACAATAATATGCAATTGTTAAAATGATGTCTATGACAATTATGGAACAGTATTGAAAATGTGCAAAGGGAAGAATGCAACCATATATACAATATGATAGTTACTTTTAGTCTCAAAGTCATATCTGGAAAAAAAGGTTGAGGAAATTCACTAACCTGTTTGGAAATGATGGACTTGGGTAATTCGTTATTCTTTCTACATTCAATGTATATTTCCTGCATTTTCTTTAATAAATATATAATTGGATAATTAAAATATTTACTTTTGAAATCTACATGGAAATAACATGAAGCTATGAGACAATGTTTCTGAATGTGAATTCTAGCTTTGATACTTGTTATCTCAATGATTCTGGGCAAATCATGTCAATATACCTTAGTTTTCTAATCTGTAAAGCAGATGAAATAAAGTCTATATAAAAGGAATAGAATAGAAAGTACTCAGGTAGCTATTATTGGCACAAACTTTCTGAAAATCAATTCAGACATATACATGGAGTCTTTAAAAAGCTCATAAATTGAGACCAGTGGCTCATGCCTGTAATCCTAGTTATTGGAAAGGCTGAGATCTGAGGATCACAGTTCAAAGCCAGCCTGGGCAGAAAAGCCCTTGAGACTCTTTTCTCCAATTAACCATTGGAAAACTGGAATTGGAGCTGTGGCTCAAGTTGTAGAGCACTAGCCTTGAGGGCAAACTCTCAAAGACAGTGGTCCAGGCTCTGAGTTCAAGCCCTAGGACCAACACACACACACACACACACACACACACACA
>NW_012267332.1:3030626-3038025 GCF_000151885.1 Dipodomys ordii | reverse complement strand
AAAAAAAAAAAAAAAGACTCAGAGTTTTCTTCCTGAGCTGGTTTGGAACTGTGATCCTCAGGTCTCACCCTTCTGAGTAGCCAGGATTATAAATGTGAGCCATCCACACTGGGCTAATTTTTTAATTACAGTCACTGCAGTCAAAATTAAATTTGATTTGGTGCACAGTTGTGTGAGTTTTCACAGTTGCATAGAATCTTGTAACTGTCATCACAGAGAAAATGCAGAGTTTTCCCTCATTCAGTACCCTGGCAACTGCTGAGGCTTCTTCTCTCTCGAGTTTTGACTTTTCCAAAATGTCATACAAACGGAATCATACACTATGCAGCCCATACTTTTTACTTGGCATAATGTGTCTGATATTCATCTATGTTGTTTCAAGTATTGATAGTTCATTCTTTCTTGTTGCCTAGCAGTACAGTTTGTTTATAGTGAGTATAGTGAGACTAAGTCCTCCAAATCCCAGCTAGAGTTAATTCCTTTTTGTAAGAAGTCACCATTTAACTATTGTATGTGCTAGACCAAGCAAAGCAAGCCATTCTTCCCAAAGTCAGATCGTGTTTGCCAGGACCAGCAGAATCACTGAGAAGGGCACGATAGAGTAAGCATAAACATAGAATTTTCTAAGAGTTGCCTTCTGGTACTTGAGCTTGTAGTTATTTCTGCTGATATATATGTATAATATATATAATACATATATGTGCATTTTATATATATATAGTGCTGTTTTTTGTTTGGAGGATTTATGTATTTATGTGTTTATTTATTTAGTTCCAGTTAGTCCTGAGGGGCCTGGGCGCTGTCCCTGAGCTTTTGTACTCAAAGCTGGCACTCTACCACTTGAGCCAAAGCTCCATTTCTGGGGGGTTTTTTTTGGTGGTTAATTGGAGATAAGAGTCTCATAGAGTTTTCTGTCCTGACTCTCTTCGAACCATGATCCTCAAATCTCAGCCTCCTAGGATCACAGGCATGAGCCACAGGCACCTGGCACTTCTGCTGTTTCGACACTAAGTGGTATTCTAAACTGAAATAAAGACTTAGAGACATACAAAATAGGACCCTAAAGGGTGGGGCTGTGACAACTTGGGTGTCTTTGGCTATATGCATTCCTTTGTATTCCACTGCTCTGAAAGAAACTCCTACTAAACTGGTTTTCCTCCCCAAGCTGACCGTGTATGTTATTCTTTGGGCTACTGGTACTATTCCAGTCTAGGGACACACTATTCTTTATGTCTCCCTAAGAAAGCCATGCAATATCCATGATGTTTAACTTTGTAAGAAATTGCCAAACTGATTTTCTTTTTTGTCTGATTTTTCCATCTCTACTATTTTGCATTTCCAATTGAAATGTCCCAATTGTTCCACATCCTTGTTACTACTTGGTACTGTCACAGGTTTTAAATTTTTTACCCATATTTGTATGGGTGTAATGGATTCTCTTTATCGTTTTAATTTACATTTTCATAATAGCCAGTGATTCTGTGCATCATTTTTGTGCTTATTTATCATTTGCATAGCTTCTTTGATGACATGTTCTTAAAAACCCTTTAGTTGTTTATATATTCAAGTTTAGTTGTTTATATATATATATCTTTCATCAGATATTTGACTTAGATATTTCTCTCCAAAGACCACAGAATGTATGATTCAATTTACATAAAATGTCAAGAGTAGGTAAATGCATAGTGATTGAAAGTAGATTAATGAGTTGGGCATGCTAGCACTTGGGAGGCTGAGGCTAGAGGATTACAAGTTTGAGGCCAGCCTAGGCTACATAGTGAGACTTTGTTTCAAAGAAACAACACCAAAAGAAAAGAAAACAAGAAACACAAAATGCAACCCAAAAAAGTGATTAGTGATTGCCTAAGCATTGGAATGTGAGTAATGAGCAGTGAC
This sequence comes from Dipodomys ordii, assembly GCF_000151885.1. Lineage (NCBI taxonomy): Eukaryota > Metazoa > Chordata > Mammalia > Rodentia > Heteromyidae > Dipodomys > Dipodomys ordii. Next base: position 3,036,129 of record NW_012267332.1, on the reverse strand, counting down.
TGGAGATTTTATATGTGTGTGTGTGTGTGTGTGTGTGTGTGTGTGTGTGTGTATGTATGTATATATGTATATACACAATATCTATATATTGCATATATACTTACATAAATATATATGGAGAAATTCTTTTGTGGAAGATAAAAATGTTCTATAATTGATTTTAGCTACGGCTATGCAGACCTGTGAATATACTAAAATAAAAACCCACATTGTGACCAAATGATAGAATGTGTGAATTGTATTTCAATAAATGTACTTTCAAATTAAGGGCTGGGTAGATTGGTTATTGAGCAGAATATAGCTCAGGGGACAGAATGTAAGGGACTCTGGGTTCAATCTCTGGCACCAGAAATAATCAAATCAAATTGCATTCATATGATCTTTTCACATAACCCAATTAATTATTACTACCAATTATTCTTCCATATAATTATCATGGTTATGAAATATTTAATCACAATTCAATCACAAACTCTCATTGCTAGATATTTAGTTGGTTTAGATTTTGTGATATTCTAAAAACTGATAGAATAGTTCTATAATAGAAGTTCTATAGCTATAGTTATATAGCTCTGATGTTTCATTAGGATACATTCTTAAAGTGGAATTAGTTATCAGGTAAAATTGTAAGAACATTTTAAGGCTTTTATAATGTCACCACATTGCTCTAAAAATGATGTATAGATTTAAACTTTTATCAGCAATGCATAAGAATATTTATTTCAATATGCCTTTGCCAACACTAAATACTGTAATTTGTAAAAATTGGCTGATTTAATAAACAAAATTGCTATTTTACATTATTTTAATTTGTATTTCTTTTCAGTGAAGTTGAACAATTTCATATTTACTCTTCATTTTAAGTTAATTTTATCCTTTGTGTCTCCACATCTTTTGCCCATTTTCTAGCTGCTGTGTTTTTCTTTGGCTTACTGATTTGCAAGGGCTTCCTAAATTAAGGATGTTAAATTTTGCATGCTGTATATCTTGTAAATGTTTTTTTTAATTTTACAGCATTGCTTTTTCATTTTGAAGAAAACATCATCTAGATCCGGCATTTTTGTGTAAAAATTATGGAAATAATTTCTTTTTATATACAAAAATTTGAGTCAAAATGAAAAAAAGTTAGCATTTACTAATTCTAAGTTATAAACACTCAAGTATTTCAAAACTATGGGTCTTAAAGCAACAATAATGTAAGAAAAAAACTCATATGGATATTCATTTTATTCTCCATCTTTTTTTAAATTAAGAACACTTTCAAAGGAAAATATGTATAAAGTATCAAATAGTTTGGACATGCATAATGTATCCAACTCTTTTTCTATTGATATATATTCAAGTTGTTTTCACTTTGGAGATTTTAAACTTATCACTGTAGTGATAGACATTCAAAAGTCTTTGTCTTGATATGTCTTAAAATATTTTTCCTATTCTTCCCTCTTGTGTTCCCAACCATAACTTTATTGTTCCCACAAAACTAATCAGCTAATTTATTTGGACAATGTGTTCTGGAAAAAGCATTACATAAAGGCAATTTTGCTTATACAGAGAGCATATAAAATGTATTTCATGCTTCAATCTTCATTTAAGTTGTTTAAAAAAGGGGGGCTCATGGTCATATAAACTTCTTCTGCTTTGGAGGGTTCATAATATTTCCTAGCATATTAAAAACTATTAGAACAAGTACTGTAGTAAAGGGCAAAGCCTTATGATCTGTTTAAAGAATCTAATGTCAGATCAGGTCAAAGGGCTATTACAACCTCCTATTGATGAGTCATAAAACCCAGTAACACATGGAAAGCCCTGACAATTCCTACACAAAGGACAATGCTCTAATTTTGTTTGTAAAGTGTTTCCTTTAAATTTTTTTCTCTAGATAACTTTTTTCCTTTAATATCTGTTAGCAGGTCAAAATACTAGTAGTTCATGGAATAGCCTTAGCAAAATGCTAAAAAAGAAGTGAGAGAGGTGAGCACCACAAATGATTTTATTCTAGATATCACTAGCATACAAACTGTTTTCTTACCTACATATCAAACATTCATCAAGATTTTTAGATAAGAAAATAGACATTATCCCTCCTATGACCTTTGATTATATGAAAATATAGAGTAAATAGTCCAACGTGTGTGTGTGTGTGTGTGTGTGTGTGTGTGTGTGTGTGTATTAGTACTGGGACTTGAACTCGGGGCTTGGTCATTGCTCCATAGCTTTTTCTTCTGAAGGCTACCATCTACCACTTGAGCTACAGGTCCACTCCAAAAATTTTTTGGTGGTTAATTGTCTCACAGATTTTTCTGCCTGGGCTGGCTTCAAACCACAATACTCAGATCTCAGCCTACTGATTAGCTAGAATTACAGACATAAGCCACTAGCACCTGGCCCAAGACAGGCTTTTTTCAAAGTAGTGCCCCAGTGGAAATCGCATGATTTCGAAGTCAGTCCTGGGTTGAAAGTAACCAGTTGTGAAACCTTGGGCCTAACACCTCTCTGCACTTTAATTTTCTTGTAAGTAAAATGGGAATAGTAAAATTCACACAGTTGCTGTAAGGAGTAATGACATAACATACACAAAGTACAGAGCAAGATGGCTGGCATACACAAGGTCTTAGGCATTGCCTATATTTGTATACAGTACAGAATAGTAAGGGAAAGAATTAAAGACCTGAGAACCCATAAACAGATTCATAGGCTGCCTAATCATTGTTATCTTTCTCATGGGAAAAGAATTAGAAGCCTTGTCAGATCAGCGTTTTGCATCTCATACTATTTCTATAATGAAAAATCTTCTTTTAAAACAGAATTTCACTGGATTTGTTTACTTGTATGTGTTGAAAAGAGAAGGCTGTTTGGCTGATCACTAGGTCAGAGAGAATCTATGCATAGAACTACTTGTCACTGATTACCAATTAGTAGCAATTCAGGAAGGTTGGAGTATAGGAAGGGTGCTTTTTGTCTGTTAGTGGGTAAGAGTAGGTTATTACTGATATAATGGAGTCAGGCAAAAAGAATTATTTGTAATCTAGATCATTTCAGAGACCTGGAATGCACCGTGACAAGGTTTATAATTCACAATATGAAAGTAAATAACTTGAACAGAATGTTTGGCTGTTTGGGGCTCCCCTGGGGTACTTTAGCACAAATGATGTAAGTGTGAATTTGTAAGGAATAAAGGCATCTTTTTCAGTACCTGCACAGAGAAATTATGTATAGAACTTCTGCTTATGTGTGCAATAAGAGTGAAGAATTTAACACCTCGCTCACCAGAATGAAGATTTAATTCTTTTCCAGTTCTGCTCCCTCAAAGCTTCTTCTTAACAGTCTAGATGGCACTTAACAAACCTTCAGAATACTGACCTGTCTGAGAGACACAGGAAACATGAAAACTGCTACGTTTCTGTTTCCACAGCCAGCGAAGAGGAGACTTCTGGATAATCTGAAAGATTGAAAAGTAAAGATGATTGCTATGGCTTGGGTATGGTTTAAATGTGCTCCTAGTGGAAGGTAATTAGGTTATTGAAGGTTTTGCCCTCAGAAGGGAATTATGTGGTTCTTTTTTCTTTTTCTTTCTTTTCTTCTTTTTTTTGTGCTAGTCCTGGGGCTTGAACTCTGGGCCTGGGCACTGTCCTTGAGCTTTTGTACTCCAGGCTAGCACTCTCCACTTGAGCCACAGGCTCTACTTCCAATAATGTCTTTCTTGTGAAATGCTGGTTAGCTTGTTCTTCTCTTTTTTCCTTTCTTTCTCTTTCTTCCCCTTCCTTCCTTTCTCCATTTCATTCTTTTTTCTTTTCCTTCCTTCTTTCTCTCTTTCTTCCTTTCTCCCTTCCTTTCCCTCACTTTCTCCATTTCTTTCCTCTTTTCCTACCTTCCTTCCTCTTTCTTTTCTTTCTTCAATCTCCATTTCTTTCCTTTTCTTTCTTTTCCTTCCTTCCTTCCCTCCTTCTTCCTTTCTTTCTTCCTCTCCATTTCCTTCCTCCCGCCCTCCCCCTTCCTTCCTTCCTTTCTCCTTTCGTTCCTTCCTTCCTTTCTTCCTTCCTTCCTTCTTCCTTGCCAGTACTAGGGTTTAAAGTCGGGGCCTGGGCACTGTTCTCTAACCTTTTTCAAGCTCATGGATCCCACCACTCTATCACTTGAACCACAGCTCCACTTCAAGCTTTTTGCTGGTTAATTGGAGATAAGAGTCTCACAAGTTTACTACTGGCTGTGAATCACAACCCTCAGATGGGCATGGGCCACCAGTGCCTGGCTAACTCTAGTTCTTACAAGCAGACTATTACAAAGCAAGGAAACTCCATGTATGTGACCCCCTTATAATGTGACCATTTCCATTTTTATTTCTACTCCATGCCAGGGGGCTTTTGTTATAACAATGGATCATGCCATTTTGACCTTATAGCCACTAGAATTGTAAGTCAAATAAACCTCTTCATTTGATAAAGTGCCCACCTTATGTCATTTGTTACAGTAATACAAAACTTAAGTAACAAAAATTAACATGGGGATCAAAAGTTCATGTACCTTAAGTGGGAGACTATTTATTCAACAGCATTTCTCTTTCTTGTCCAATGCCTCCAAGTATCAGATATCTATACAACTCTAAAACTGATGTGTATATAGAAACATTTAGAAACAGCTCAGCCATTTACATTCCAAGAGGAATAGGCCTTCTATAGTACAAAAAAAGATTATTCTATTTATCAACGTTTTCTGGCCCATAATAATGGCTAGTATTTGACTTAAATAGCTGTGATGACAGTTCAACATCTTCTGACTTTAATGGAATGCTTTGGGTCTTGCTACTCACAAAATTACCTTGTCTTGTTATTATTTCACTGGATATAATTGAGAGCTATTACAGTACTTTCAATGTTGGTATGTTTCTAAAAAGGAATGAGGAGATTAAAAAATAAGAGGCTTTGGGATTAAGGAGCAGCAGCATTTCTGGTACAAATGTTTTTGTTTCTAACCTCCAGGTTTTTGGAAGAACAAAGTGCACTTGGAATCAGCTTGCATAATGTACAAATAACCACTTCCTTTATTCTCCCAGCATAATGATGTACTTGGCACTCTGAGATAAGAAAATTGACAGTGGTCATTCCTTCTGTTTTCTGCCAAGTACATTTTCTTTTATGAAGTCACTATGCCTTTCAGAGTACTCTTAGAAGTGTGTTTCTGAAGCCTAAAGCTAACCAGCCACGGTAGGTGACCTTCACCATACCAGCATGCCAAACCCTCATGTCCCTGAGTTAATCAGGCAAGCTTTTTTAGTTGGTTGTGGGGCTTGAACTCTGGGCCTGAGTACTGTCCCTCAGCATTTCAGCTCAAGACTAGTGCTCTACCACTTGAGCCACAGCACCACTTCCAGTTTTTCCAGTGGTTTATTGGAGATAAGAGTTTCAAGGACTGGGCTGGGAAGGTGGCTCAGTGGTAGAGCACTTGCCTTGCATGCCTGAGGCCCTGGGTTCGATTCCTCAGCACCATATAAGCAAAAAGAAAAAAG
>NW_012267332.1:2920866-3030576 GCF_000151885.1 Dipodomys ordii | reverse complement strand
GTGGCTCAGTGGTAGAGCACTTGCCTTGCATGCCTGAGGCCCTGGGTTCGATTCCTCAGCACCATATAAGCAAAAAGAAAAAAGCCGGAAGTGGCGCTGTGGTTCAAGTGGTAAAGAGCTAGCCTTGAGCTGAAGAGCTGAGGGACAGCGCCCAGGCCCAGAGTTCAGGCCCCATGACCGGACCCACCCCCCAAAAAATAATAAAAATAAGCATATATTAAAAAAAAGTTTCAAGGACTTTCCTACCCAGGCTGGCTTTGAACCGTGATCCTCAGATCTCAGCCTCCTGAGTAGCTAGGATTACAGGCGTGAGCCACCAGTGCCCAGTTTCAGGCAAGTTTTAAATCCTCAGCTGCTTTCTCCCAGGAACAGTGGAAGAGCAGAAGGGCTTTTGATAAAGTCTTTTGGAATCATGACCCTATGATAGAAACCACATTTTTGTTTTCTGTGGAATCCCAGCTGGAGGGTATTCTTGCCATTAAATCTGAAAAGAAATCAGCCATAATTGGGAGGGGGAATAATAGAAAATCAGTTATCAGCAGGAAGGAACAGAGAATAACACGTTGGTCAGACAAGGAGAAAAAGGCAGCAGGTGCTTAAGGACATATCTTGTCTGTCTTGCCTATCTATCATTTCTACAAAGAAGGCATCAGCAGAGGGAAAGATAATTCTGCAAATGCAACAGACTTCTTGACTTGCTGTTCCTGAGAAGTAATCCTAAATCTTTTGGATGCTCACTCCTTGCTAGCAATCAGCTTTGTCAAAATTTAATAGGTATGGTTTGGCAGCAAACCTTTCTAGAAGTTGAGAGTTACGATTCTGCTAAGTGGATTGCTTTTACTTTTTTTCACTGTGATTCATCTGCTTTTTATGGCACAGAATACTTCCACCAACCAAGTAAAATCATGCTTTTGTAGACATGGTGCCTTAGATGAAACACTTGATGATCCACTTCCTTCATATTCTCACTTCTAGGGTGAGAGGAAGGTAAAGTAGACAGGTAGCTCACCTTTTGAGGAATATCTTGAAAGTGAAAGCAGTTCCAAAATATCAGGCTCTGCATAGCAGATCAAAGCTGAATGTAGGGAATCAATTCACCTTCTCATTCTGCCATCTGTACCTATACTACATCCCCCAACCCACCTGCTCTTGCTGCCCATGCAGTAGGCACAGGCAATAAATTCATTATTCAGTAGATGTCTACCAGTGGTATCATTTTAGTCCTAGTGTATGCTGGCTCAGCTTTGGTTTTCTTGTCTTATCCAAGATCTCTTTTCCTTTAAAATTCTAGGTTCCCACATAAATCCTTGGTACTATAAAAAGTGACTGGAAGTGCATATACACTTCCTTCTAGTTGTTGGTTCTTAGAGACTGGGAAGTGCAGAGACACAATGGAGGAAACCGTGCAGAGCTTGAAAGAACTTAGGTTGAGTCATAAATGCTTCAGGATCTTACATGTCACCCAGCCTCAGCTTTTCCCTCTGTATAATAGATAGGGTGATACTCTCTCATCCACAGGATTTTTGAATATTCTCCTCTGAACTCTTAGGTGTTTTCAAGCTTCTATCCTTGGCCTTCTGACTTCCTCTTTTGCCATTCATTTCTTTGTCTACACGGATGTATTTCAACACTCTATCAGTTCAGATTTTATGCTTTATTTCCTTTACATAATTTTATCCCCTCCTTTATTTCTTCCATTTTCATGCATTTAACTGCCATATCTATGCAAATGGATCCCATCTCTGTAGTCTGGAGGACTATTTTCAATTAAATAAAAATGTCTCGTTACCACCACCCATAAAGCCACTGTGACACAAGTCTAGCTTGTTGCTGTTCTTCTCAGTTCTTGTGTCTCCAAACTCCATTTCATTCCTGCATATCAGTACATAAGTAATCTTCCTAAAATTAATCTTTTGGTGTGTAAACATTATCTCAAGAGCATAATTTTAATAGTTATTTTCTACTATATTAAGTCTACAAAGCCCTCTATCATCTGGGCATATTTTTACCTCTCACAAGCTCACAAGCTGTGCTTCAGAATGGATAGCTTGCTTAGTTCTCTTTCAGCATTCATATTGTACCTCTTGTACAATATGCTATTTCTTTCTTTTGTATTCATTTACTTAATTGTTATTATAGAGGTGATGTACAGAGGGACTACAATTACATGAGTCAGGTAATGAGTACAACGGTGTCTTCCCTTCCCTCACTCTGTTCCAGTTCCTCCCTCCTGTCTCCACTCACGAGTTGTATAGTATACTTTCATCAGTGTCCAGTGAGCTCCACTGGACACTTTCCCCTTGAATTCTGTACCTTTCCCCTCAACCCTCCCAAAGATATACACTTGAATACACCATACATAGGTAAAGAAGACAGAATCATCAAACACTAAAAAGAGAGAGAGGGGAGGGGGAAGGAGAGAGATCACTCACACACAGTAAGGCCAAAAGAAGATATTCTTAGGAGAGAAACACAAAGGTACAATTCCTAAGTGCCTCTTCATATGTATATAAAATAGTATACATATTAGATACTATTTATTTTCTTCTAGAACCTATACTGATGCTACTCAATAGCATCTGGCTTAAGTCCTGACTCTTCCTCACAACTCTCCCTAGTGTGATATTTAACTCTCCCCTCTTTTATTCAAATACTCAGTGTTAGGGTTAGGATATCCATTTACTATGGGTATCACATAGTGCTCAGCACCAGGTTAATCCTCTATCAGATATAACAATGTGTTAGAATTCTGTACTCTTCCCATTTCCCCCTACAAATGTGATTTTCTTAAGGATAGAGGACTTTGATTTATCTTTATATACCTCCACAATGCTGTGTTTGAAGTATTCTTGCAGAAAGTTTTGTCTGATTTGAACTCACTGATTGAAGAATTATATTACTTCAGGAACTAAGTTGGAGTTCGGGGTTAGACAACATAGGAAAAGCAGGAAATGAACATCCATGATATTACTGTCTATTTTTCCAAGTGCTAAGGCCATGGGAACATGAGCAGAAAGTCACTTGCAGATGTCTAGCTACTCAAAGAAACAGGCCTTCCCCTAACCTAGTGTTTGATGTTTTCAAGGATGATCTTGAGTTTCTACACTTCAGCAAAGGCAAATGGCAATGGTCAAAATGTCCAGGTGATACAAATGTTTATACAGAGAATTCATGAATTAATAAATTTGGTCCAGAATGTGGACATACATTTATAATGTTTGTAGTAGATTTTTGTATATTTTGTAACAATATATATATGTGTATATATATATATATGGTTGTAGTAAATCCATTTGACTTCTCATTCCTCAGTGCCAGATGGGCTGAGGAAAAGACCACACATGGAGGTGAAGTTAGGGTAGACATCATGGAATTGAACCTGAGGTCTAGAGAAAAGATGTCCAAAAGTCACACGTATAACCTAGTGTCAAAACTGAGAAGTGCTTCCCATGCAGGAGCTCTCCAGGTTTTTCCTCCCTTCATAGACCTTCGAGGTAATGCTCTAGGTAACAATGCTCAATAGGAAATGTACTCATTACCTTACTCATATAACTGTAACCCTTCTGTACACTATTTTTACAATAAAAATATTAATAATAAAGAAGGCATATAAACTAGACAGGAAAGAGGAGCAAAAGAGAGATCCTAGGTGTCACGGAGATCAAGGATTTGGACTTTGGAGCCAGGATCAATGACTTATATAGGTATGTGACTGTCGGGTTCTCTGAGTTTGAGTTTTATTTTCTATAAAAATTAGGTTATTTAATATGTGCTACTCATTGAGTATGAATATTGAATGTAACAAAGCCTGTATATCACTTGGCACATAATAGGCATTCAACAAATGTTAGTTGTGTCCTTAGAACCATCTTTTTCCATGTGCAACTGTATTTTTGTTTTCTTGTGCTGGTCCTGCAGCTTGAATTCAGGGCCTGGGTGTTGTCCCTGAGCTTTTTTGCTCAAGGCCAGAATTCTACCATTTGAGCCACAGCTCCACTTCCAGCTTTTTGCTGGTTAATAGGAGATAAGAATGTCGTGGACTTTCCTGTCTGGATTGGCTTCAAACAGTGATCCTCAGATCTCAGTCTCCTGAGTGAGCCACTCTCAACCACCTGTGCAACAATATTTTGCTAAGGGTGCAGAGAATAAGAAAATTAAGATGATAAGGTCTCTGATTTCATTGATTTCCACATCTAGTCCTCTACTTCCTAAACTCTTTACTGGAGCTAGGGAGCATTCTTCCTGTCCTTCTCTCTGTTTGGGGTCTCATGAATAACATCTATGACTTTCCTTATACCACATACCTCCTTTCTCTTGCCACCCATCCAAGTCCTATTTAATCTTTGAGGTCCAAATCCTACCTACTCTGTGAAGCCTTTTCTGATTAGTCTAGGTTACAGAATCCTTTCCTTTGAGATCCTATTGCAAACACTTCACAGTTTTGTTTATTTGGTCAGTAACATATCCTGCATTGTGTTTTGTTGCACAACTCTTCTTGTGGATGTCTTATCTTCCAAATACACTGAATAAATGGGTTTCTCTTCCCTATCCTTTTATATTTTTGGTCAACCAGCTAGACATTCTACCCAAGAATAGTACTGTCACCCACATGTAGGAATAAGAGAGAAAATAGCCTATTGGAAAAGATCCACAAATGTCTAATGATAAGGATATGGCTTATGTGAAAACCAGTTTGGAAGGCTCTAGTACACGTCAATGTATCTTGAATTCCCTTGTGGAAAGTTGGTAAAGAATTGCCCGAGACTAAGGACTTTCCCAAAACTGTCTTCATCCATTAACACTATCTAGAGAGAAAAAATAAGGGCAATCTTGTGCTCCTGAAGAAGTACTTTTCAGGTAGAAATCATGAATTTAATGTAAGACCTGGTCTAAGTCCCGTAGCAGTGTTCAAAGCTTCTCAGGCATTATCATTCAAGTACGGTTAAGCCTGAAGCACAGTGATAAAGTAATGTTTGCTTCAAGCAAGATTCAATGGCTGTTTTTGACTGGGAGATGATTGCACAAAACTTCACCCAGAGATGTATCTTCTAACAATGAAGCTCTTGATGTGAAAGGCCTCTTATCTCAGAACCACAGCTCTTGTATACACAATACACTTGGAGAGTGTGAGTTGTGATGAAGACAAGGGCCCTCACCAATTCTCTTTCAAGGTCTGGGAATCACAGCCACCTCTGCCATATGGCAAAAATGTGCTTTGATAAGTGTATCATTTCATCATCTTCCAAAAATAACATTTTTCTATTCTTTCCCCTGCTAAAAAAAAAACCCTTCACAGTTTCTGATCATCCATAAAATGAAGTTTAGTCTTGTATCAAAGGTCACATCCAGTTGATACTAGTTTGCTAACTGAATTAACCTGACTACACATATCTTGTATTATGTGAAGTTGGAAAATTTTCCATGCATGTTTTCCATGTATGTCTCTATTAGTTCATAGACTGCACTATTTTAATGCTCATTATGGGTCCAGTATCCAAACTATAGTATGCTCTCCATAAATAGTAGCTAATTTTTTCTGTTAGTCTTTCTAACAGGAAATTTGTCATGGCAGCAGAAACTACCAGATCAAAAATAAATCAGAGCTGAGTATTGGTGGCTCATAACTGTAATTCTAGCTATTCAGGAGGCTGAGATCTGAGGATTGAGGTTCAAAGCCAGCCCTGGAAGAAAAATTCCACAAGACTATCCAATTAACTATGAAAAAGCCAGAAGTGGAAGTGTGTCTCAAGTGGTAGAGTGCTAACATTGAGCAAAAAAAAAAAAAAAAAAAAACTAAGGGATAGCACCTAGGCACTGAGTTCAGGCCCTAATACCAACAAAAGAAAAGAAAAGAAAACTTTTATACCTTGAATAGTAATGAGTATATGTAAAGAACACTTTGTCCAAATAAAAGAATAAGAAACTGGCCTAAGTACAAAAAATTTCATATACTAGGGGACAAAAATCAATATTTTAAAGATAATTATTCAGCATTTGACATGAGGGAGATTAGTACTTCAAGTGCTAGTGATCATTAACACCAGAAGGTTGTATTAGAAAATTCAAGCAATTTTGGTTTTGTATTATAGAGATTTTTTTACACTTTTTTGAGTTAAGATATATTTGTGATATGAAGGGGTTTCATTGTGATATTCTCATACATGCACACTGGATTTTTTTTAACTTGTTAAAAATATCCCCTCCCGGGATGTACTCTATTAAAAATTATCAAAAGAAATTCAAGAGTTCATTTCAAGTCTCAGTTGGAGTTAAAAGCAGTTTGAGCTAGTTAAGAGAATTTCAGTTCTTTTATCATCAGATTCTTTTGAAATATTTTCTTGTCATACTTAGTACATGATACAGAACATCTAGAGTAGGCTGTGCATAATTATCAGGTACCCTAGAGTTTGATCTTGACCTGGAGCTCTCAATTGGATCCTCAAATGAGACTGATGGAAGAGCTATGTAAAAAGAGGAAAGGATCTGGCTTTAACTTTTTTTAACTAGAAAATAAAGAAGCTAAGCCTTGTGGATAGAGGTCTTACATTTTTTTTAATAGAAAAAGTCTAACGGTACTAATATCAAAACCAAAGCTGAGTTTAGCTTCACAAACTAAGTATTTTTAATAATCTTTTATGAATACTCCAATTTGTGGGTCCAGGTAACGGAATTATTTAAAAGTCAATTATTATGAGTTTAGGTTTATCCTAGAAAATAGAAGGATTGGAGAAGTTCCTGTAAACACTGGGATAACTTTTATCTGGAAAGTTCTGACTGTATTAGGGTTAAGCCAACATACTTTTTTCTCCTTTTTGTGCAGGTACTGGGACTTGATCTTGGGCCTGGATGCTGTCTCTTAGGATTTTTTTTTGCTCAAGGTTAGTATTCTACCACTTGAGCCACAGCTCCACTTCTGGCTTTTGCTGGTTAATTCGAGATAAGTGCCACATAGAGCTGAGCGCCAGTGGCTCATGCCTGTAATCCTAGGTACTCAGGAGGCTGAGATCTGAGGATAATGGTTCAAAGCCAGCCCGGTCAAGATAGACCATGAGATTCTTATTTCCAACAAACCACCAGAAAACCAGAAGTGGTGCTGTGGCTCAAGTGGTAGAATGCTAGCCTTAGAGCTGAAGAGCTGAGGGATAGCACCCAGGCCCAGAATTCAAGCCCCATGACCGACAAAAAAAAAGTCACATAGACTTTCCTGCTGGGCTTGGTTTTGAACCATGATTCTCAGACCTCAGCCTCCTGCATAGCTAGGATGTGAGCTACCAGTACCCAACAAGCCTACACAAAGAGGAGGCAACAATGCTTGATAAGAAATGTACTCGTTATCTTGCCCAAGTAATTGTAACTCCTCTGTATGGTATTCTCACAATAAAAAATAAATATTTTTTTTAAAGCGTCATGAGATGACTACTAGGCTCAAGTGACTTGCTTCTTGGAGGCCTCGGCAAAACCATACCTAAAATAGCAACCTCATGGGAGAAGGGTTAAGGAAGATGTTGTCTGTCCAATCATTGTTGCACAGTTCAATTCAAACTTCCCTGACTACAACTTATTTGAAGTAGCTTATTTGAGACAATGTAAAAACAATCCTCTTATGCCTCCTTGGTAAGGTCTTCAGAGTAAACTTTCTTCACAAGTGGGTTGTATTCCTATGTATACTAACTTATTTCTCAGTAAGAACATCTCTAGAGCCAGTTAATATCAATATTCAATTACAGATGTTGATGAAAGAAATACTTCTAGGTGCTATTAATCAGCTGGTAGAATAAGAGACCCTGGCCTTCTCTGCTCCCACAAAGAGCAATAATTTAAAACTTAACCAAGAATGAAAATAACTCAGGAAGAGCTCAGAAGTCCACTTAAAAAGCTGTTACCATGTAGCAGAGGAAACAATCCAAGAATAATCACACAAAAAGGTATAGGAGCCGGGTGCCAGTGGCTCATGCTTGTAATCCTAGTTACTCAGAAGATTGACATATGAGAATTGTGGTTTAAAGCTAGTCTAGGCAGGAAAGTCTATGAGATTCATCTTCAGTTAACCACCAAAAAGCTGGAAATGAGCTGTGGCTCAAGCGGTAGGGCACTAGCCTTGAGAAGAAAAGCTAAAGGGTCGCATCCAGGCTCTGAGTTCAAGCCCCAGGACCAGCATAAGAAATGTACTTATTACCTTACTTATGTGCCTACAGCCCTTCTGTTAGTCACCTTTACAATAAAGTAAATTTTTTTTAAAAAAAGGTATAGGGAAGGCAGTTTCATTTTGTCTGCATCAACCCATAATATCAATCTCATAAACTAGTATGCTCAGTAAAGAAAAAGAATCAATTTAACCAAGGAAATGAAAGGTATGTATGCTAAAAGCTATAAAACAATGTTGTAAAAAAATTGAAGAAAGCCAGGTGCTGGAGACTCACACCTGTAATCCTAGTCACTCAGGAGGTTGAGATTGGAAAATCACAGTTTGGAGCCAAGCTGGGCAGAAAAACCCACCAGACTCTTACCTCCAATTAATCACCAAAAAGCAGGAAATAGACATGTAGTTCAAGTGGTAGAGTATACTAGTCTTGACTGGAAAAACTCAGAGACAGCACCTAGGCCCCGAGTTCAAGTCTTAGGATTGGTGTGTGTGTGTGTATGTGTGTGTGTGTGTGTGTGTGTGTGTGTGTGTGCACGCATGCACAGAGGACTAAACAGAATTTTTTTCAAAGTAGACAGATACAGTAATCACCAACAAATTAGTAAAAAAGTGCTCTAAACCCAAATCAACAAGGAAACGCACATGAAAACCATAGGAGAGATCATTTTACATCACAGGATGACTATTACTGGAAAGTCAAAAGATGGGGCTCAGGTTGCAGCTTAGTGGTAGAGTACTTGCTGTGCATGTTTGAGGAGTTGAGTTTAACCCCCATACATGCAGGCAGGTATGCTTGTATGCATGCGTGCGTGCACACACACATATGCAAAAGGTCAAAAGATAACAAGTATTGGTGAGAATGCAGAGACAAAGGAACCCTCATACCTCGCTGATGAGAATACCAGTTGCTACAGTCACTGGAGAAAACAGTACAGAGGTTCTCTAAAATAAGACATGGTAGGTTATACAGGTGCATGTTCATTGCAGCATTATTTGCAAAAGTCAAGATATGGCAACAACCAAAGTGTCTGTGTATGGATATGTGTATAAAGAATTTGTGAGTGGGGGGAAGGTAGTGGGAGGGGGAGTGGAGAAAACAAGGGAGGGGTGAACAATATTAGACAAGAATTGTACTCATTTCCTTACTTATGTAACTGTAACTCCTCTGTATATCAGCTTTACAATTAAAAAAAGAATTTGTGAAGTACACACACACACACAATGGGAGTTATTCAACTTTAAAAAACAAAGGAAATTCTGCCATTTTCAACAAAATGGATGAAACTGGAGGACATTATTTCCAGTAAAATAAGCCAGATACCAAACAAAAATTATATGATCTCTAAAACAAGGGTCAAATACACAGAAATAGAATGGAACAGTAGTTACCCTAGGCAGGCAGAGGTTTGGGGAGGAATGGGAAGATCTAAAGGGCAGCACCAGGACTATAGATAACTATATACTATATAATACCATTTTCCTATACTTGATCTTAGCCAAAAGGACAAGAAGCGATATAATACCATTTTCCTAAGTGAGAAGAATTTAGATGTTTTTATTATTAAAAGAAGCCTGTGAGATGATGTCTATGTCAAACAGCTTCCTGCAATAATCTTTTCATTATGTATGTGTATATAAAAAACCCATGTGTTGAAGGCTTGGCCTCTAGCATGGCAATACTGGCAGTTGGCAGAAACTTTAAGAGATGGAGTCTAATAGGAGGTCCTGAGATGGGGGCGGGGCACGGGGATACTCTTGAGGGTGCATTGTAGGATCCTAGTCGCACAACTCAAAAGTGGAAAAAAGTCCCTGCTGTGCTGCTGGAGTCTTTGCAATGTCTTTGTTAAGTTCACTGTTCAAGGAATTTGACTATGGTTACCATCTCTGGATTGCTACATCTCAAACTTGCAAGATCAAAAGAGTTCAGTAACTAATTTAAAATTTTATTATTGGAAAATGGCCTAGGCTTTGTTACCAACTGAAGAATAAAAGGACAGAATATTCAGAAAGGCACCAGAGCCATAAAATAAAAATATTGAGAAATCAGTCTTTAAGAAAATATTGAGAGGCTGAGGGTTTCTGTATGGTTTTACATAGAGATAGGTATTGACTCATAGACGTTTGCATTTAAATATTTCCCTGAAACTCATGTCCATTTTTATTACTCATGGCACAATAGACAGAGCTATAGAGGTTACTCATCCAGTTTGTAAGAAATAGATGCCAATTTTGAATATATTAGTATAAAGAAATTATTTTGTAGAATGGGAACTTCTTTGTACAACTACTTAAAGGTAATAAAAATGTTTTAAAAATCATTAAAAAATAGAACAAAGGAAAAAAGACATATTGTAACCTCTAATTTTAATATATAAACTACAGAAAAATTTGTAATGGGCAAAGCACATTTATTTCTGAATCACTTCCTCAAAATAAGCTAAAGCATATACTTAGAACTTAAAAATTAAATGCCCCAACAACAAATCCTCAAAGAAATAACCACCCAATTAATAAGTGGGCTAAAGACTTAAAGAGAGATCTCTGAAGAGGAAGTAAGAATGGCCAATAGACACATGAAGAAATGCTCAGCTTCTCTGGCCATAAAAGAAATGCAAATCAAAACAATATTGAGATTCCACCTCACCCCAGTTAGAATGGCTATAATAACAACATATGCTGGAGGGGATGTGGCTGTGGCCAAAAGGGAGCCCTCCTACATTGATGGTGGAATTGTAAACTTGTTCAACCACTTTGGAAAGCAGCATGGAAGTTCCTCAAAAGGGTCCACATAGAGCTCCCCTATGACCCAGCAATCCCACTTCTGGGCATTTACCCAAACGATCACAAACAAGGCCATACTAAAGCTACCAGCACAACTATGTTTGTTGCAGCGTTATTCACCATAGCTATGATATGGAACCAACCCAGATGTCCCTCAGTAGATGAATGGATCAAGAAAATGTGAAATATATATGTGTTTATATATATATATATGAATTCCTTGCCTCCATCAGAAAGAATGACACAGCCCCATTTGTTAGGAAATGGAAAGACTTGGAAAAAATCATATTAAGTGAAGTAAGCCAGACCCAAAGAAACATAAGTCCCATGGTTTCCCTTATTTGCAATAACTAGTATATGTCTAGGATAATCTTACTGTACAAGCAGAAAAGGTCAAAAGCTTAGCTGATGCTAAGCGAAATGAATCCCAAGGCAGGGACACAAGAAGTTTTTTTGTTGCTGTTGTTTTTAATGTACTATGTGATTTTTTTTTTGTTTCTTTGGTATGTTCTTCCCCCATGGTATAACCTCTGTTGTCACTGTGTTTGATTCTGGTGCCTGCATCTTGAATATAAATTTTTCTAATTTGGGGAGGAGAAGAGAAATAACAAAGTACTGAAACAAGGATACAGAC
The DNA here is from genome assembly GCF_000151885.1 of Dipodomys ordii. Taxonomy (NCBI): domain Eukaryota; kingdom Metazoa; phylum Chordata; class Mammalia; order Rodentia; family Heteromyidae; genus Dipodomys; species Dipodomys ordii. The sequence goes on along the minus strand of NW_012267332.1, from coordinate 3,019,018 downwards.
TGACGCATGGTAACAATGAGGCATACAAGACATTTTGTTGAAAATGAACTTTACAACTTGGGGCAGGGGAGGGAGAAGTTGGGGAGGTGGGGAGGGAAGGGATAGTAGGGGAAAAACAAAGGAGGGGGTAACAATGCTCTATAGGAAATGTACTTATTACCTTACTCATGTAACTGTAACCACTCTGTACAGTATCTTTACAATAATAATAAAAAAATAAAAAATTAGCTGAAGTATAACAAGTCTGTCAAAAGTCTTTAAAAAGATGCTTGTAGAAAATTATATGCATATGTATACTTTATTTGCATATTTTCTATGCGCTTGTATGATAATTAGTTTCTTTTAAAATTGATACCATAGAAGCCTGTTTAAATCTCTTCATTTAATAAAGATGTTTCTTTACTTAGTTCTTTCCTCTTTAAAATAGAGATTTTATAGTTTAAAGACTCTCTCTCTCTATTTATATATATAGCTAGGAAGATGGCTCAGTGGTAGAGTGCTTGCCTTACATGCATGAGGCCCTGGGTTCGATTCCTCAGCACTACATAAACAGAAAAGGCGCTGTGGCTCAAGTAGTAGACTGCTAGCCTTGAGCTGAAGAGCTGAGCGACAGTTTCCAGGCCCAGAGTTCAAGCCCCACAACCAACAAAAACAAAAAATAACACAATTATATATATATAGTCTAAAAAAGAAAAAAATGCATTGTTTGTATATAATCAGTTCTGCCCAGAAAATGGGAACAGCTGAGAATATGGTTTAGCAGAAAGCACCACCTTCTTTTCTTTCCTTTCTCCTCTTTCTTTCTTACTTTTCCTTCCTTCTTTTTTCTTTCTTTCTTTCCTTCCTTCCTTTCTTTTTTATTGTACTATTTTTTTATTGCGAAAATACCTTACAAAGGGGTTACAATTACATGAGCAAGGTAATGAGTACATTTCTTATCAAGCATTGTTGCCTCCTCCTTTGTTTCCCTTTCCCATCCCTTCCCATCTCCCTTCCCCACCCCTCTCCCGGCCAAAGTTGTAAGAAATCATTTTATATAAAAAGATGACAAGAACTTAGAACACATACAAAAGTAAATCTCCAGCACAAGTCACTTCTCTAGGTCCCAAATAGGGAAGGAAAAGTCATAAATCCAGTAAGGGAAAAATGCATACATTGTTGCTCCCTTCGAATTGCATTTATTTGTGTAAACATCTGATGATGTGTCAAACATGTCCAGCAATGCAGGACAATGTGTTGAGCTGAAGAAAATAGAATTACTGAAATAGCAAGAAGGGCAGTTTACCTGTCTTGGCTTATCAAAGTTGAATGTGATGACAAATTCCCACAGTGCCTCAAGTGAAGAGGAATATTCTGAAGCACTGATGTCTGGGAGTTACTTTCTTCTTTCTATGGAAAGACTGCCTGCACTTACTAACTCACTTGATTGATTGACTAATTGATTGATCTGCAGTACTAGAGCTCAAACCCAGGGCTCTATCTGTGTGCTATGCAAGTCCTCTACTATTGAGTTGCAATCCAGGCTTCCTCTTCTTTCTCCTTCCTCTTCTTCCAGCCCTTTTTTTTTTTTTACTGGTTTGTTTGATACAGTCTTGCTTTTTTTGCCTCAGCCCATACCCGGGCAGTAGATCTTCATATGCTACCCTTCTCACTGTAGCTAGGATGACAGACATGCATCTTCTTGTCAAACTTTCTTCCATTGAGCTGAGTCTTGCAACCTTTATTGCCTGGGATACCTGGAACTAGGATCTTCCTGATCCCAGCCTCCCACCTGGCTGGGATAACCAGTTCACACAACCATGCCTGTCTATTGGTTGAAAAGTTGTCTTAAGAATTTTTGCTTGAGCTGATCTTGAACAGCAACCTTTCTGATTTCAGTCTCCTGAGTAGCTAGCATTACAGGTGTGAACCATCATGTTTGTCTCCTTAGGCCTTCTTGATTTAAAGTTTTCTTTTACCTATATCAAAATTGATTGAACCAATGAATCCCAGTTTAAATTTTACAGCAGCTTTCAAGCCCTAGATTCATCTTAGCCTCTAGCTACATCATGTGAGAAAATCTACCTAAAACCTCAGCTTCTCCGCTCTTTAAAATGAGGGCACTGGATTATAATCCTTGCTCTGCTCAATTGTTTGGACTTTCATTGGCTTCTTGCACTTGAAGATGGGCATTTAGGTCTTCTAAGTTGAGCTAGACTGTCCTGTATGCTTTGTCTTTCTGGCAGACCTAGCATTTGTGAAAAACAAGATTCTCTAACTGTTATTTGAAGCCATATGACTAGGCTTTGAAAGTGGAATAAGAAAAGTATCATTTTCAGCTGGAGGTAGTGGCTGAAGTCTGTACTTCTAGCTACTTGAGAGGCAGAGATTGGGGATCATGGTTCCAGACCAGGTCAGGCAAAAGTAAGTTCAACAACTGGGTGTGGTAGCATGCATCTATTAATCTCAGATATTGGGGAAGCACAATGGCTAGGTGCAATGTTACCACCTGTCATCTCCATTGAAACAGGGAAGTACAAGTAGAGGCTAGCCCAGGCTTAAAGCTAGACTCTATCTTAAACATAACCAACCCCAAAAGGTGTTGGAAGTGTGACTCAAGTGGCAGAGTATCTGCCTAGAAAGCATGAGGGCCTGAGTTCAAACCCTAGTACTACTAAAACTGTAACCCTTTCTAATAAAGTTGTTAGATATTAGAATAGGTTGAATGAATTTAAAAAATATCGATGTAAGATGAGTAGTCTTGATAAAGCTAAAAGAGGATTATAGTTTATAAATATTTGGCTTAATTAACAGATGGATGCTTCAGATATCAAGATGGCACCAAACCGCAGTGCTGTGATTTGTTGAGAGAGACATAACATTATATTGAAAATTTAAGGATTTGGAATTGGGGTACCTTCATTTGAATTCAAGCACTGCCTCTTTCTTGCTATATAATCTTGGATAAATTACTTAACATATCCTAATCTCAATTTCTTCAGTTATAAAATGGAAAATGGTATTAATAATAATTCTTACCTAACATGACAGTCAAAGGGTAGAAAAAAGTAAAAAAATAGTACTCTATAATATATAAATTTATTCACAGAAACGGTGGGACCTAGGGTGAACCAACGCAACAAGTGATACTCAGTAAACACTATGTTGGAAATGAACTTTACAACTTGGGGGAGAGGGAAATGAAGGGGAGGGAAAGCAGGAGAAAATAAGGGAGGGGGTAACACTGTTTGAAAAGAAATGTACTCATTACCTTTCTTGTGTAACTGTAACACCTCTGCACATCACCATTACAATAAAATATATAAATTTTTATACATTTTTAAAATGAAGACTCCTTTTGAAAATGTAAACTGATCATGATGTGGCACTATATCTATACTTGCTAACATAAAACCTAGCTAGGAATAGTTCATCTTCCACTATGGAAAATTATTTCAAACTAGGTTAAGCTTCCATATATTTCTAATTTCTATTAACATTTAGGCTTCTTTTTTTGTACTAGTATTGGAGCTTGAGCTCAAGGCCCAGGCACCCTCCCTTAGCTTTTTGGCAAAAGGCTGGTACTCTACCACTTGAACCATAGTTCCATTTCTGACTTTTTGGTAGTTAGTCAAAGATAAGTGTCTCTCAAACTTGTCCACTTGAGCTAGTTTGAACTGTGATCATCAGGTCTCAGCCTCCTGAGTAGCTAGGATTTTAGGCATGAGCCACTGGCACCCTGTCATCTAGGTTTCTTAGTATCAAAATAAGAGTTCTTAGCACTCAGGACAGTTGGAAGTAAAAGTCTGTCCAGGAAGACTGAGTTTATAACGAGAGTAGGTCAAACTATATTCAATTTTCAGGTAATCAGCATGATTATAAGGTCTTCCTTGTGTTGGAAATTTTTTGGATTGAGTAAGAACCATTTTTTTCATAATTATGAACTTGCAGTGTTTTGTCTCCCTTCTGCAGGTAGAGAACATGGGCCTGGATAATCTAACTGACTGAACATTTAGAAAGATTTGTTTTGCATGTCTGCTACCCACCTCAATGCTTCTTCATGTCGTTATTCAGCCACATTTACCCCAGGTACCTTTTTATTTGCTGGCCTGGGGCTTGAACTCAGGATCTGGGCACTGTCCCTGAGCCTCTCTGTTCAAATGCTCTACCACTTGAGCCACAATGCTATTTGTGGCTTTTTCTGAGTAGCTAATTGAAGATAAGACGCTCACAGACTTTCCTGCCTGCGCTGACTTTGAACTGTGATCCTTAGATATCAGCCTCCAGAGTAGCTAGGATTACAGGTAGAAGCTACTGGAGCCAGGCTCCAGGTACCTTTTGTAAATGTCACATGACTCTACTCAACATTGCTGCAGATTAGTTACGGCTTGACTCGGAACAGTAACTAAAAACTGCTCTGCTGGCTGGTTTTAGTAACATAAAAATTAGTCAGGGACTGGGAATGTGGCTTAGTGGTAGAGTGCTTGCCTAGCATTCATGAAGCCCTGAGTTCAATTCCTCAGTACCACACACACAAAAAAAAGTAGTGCTATGGCTCATGTGGTGGAATGCTAGCCTTGAGCAAAAACAAGCTCAGGGACAGTGAACAAGCAAAGCGTTAAGCCACAGGACTGGCCAAAAAAAAAGTCAGACCCGACATGTAAGCATAGAAACAGGGGTGGGTAAACTTCAATAAGGGAGCTAAAAAAATAGAATGGAAGAAAGACAGCTTCTTCAATAAATGGTGCTGGCAAAATTGGTTAAACACATGTAGAAAACTAAAGCTAGATCCTTATATATCACCCTGCACCAGAATCAACTCCAAATGTATCAAAGACCTCAAAGTCAAAGCAGACACCCTGAAAACATGACAGGAAGGAATAGGAGAAACTCTTAGGGTTCTTGGCACAGGACAAAATTTTCTTAATAAAGACTCAGAAACAACAAATCAAAGAAAGGTGGGACGAATGGGATTTCATGAAACTGCAGAGCTTCTGCATGGCAAAGAACATAGCTAGCAAGATCAATAGAAAGTCCATGGATTGGGGGAAGATCGTCACTACCCATACAACAGACAGGGTCTCATATCTAAAATATTCTTAGGACTCAAAAAATTAAATGCCCCAACAACAAATCCTCAAAGAAACAACTGCCCAATAAATAAGTGGGCTAAAAACTTAAAGAGAAACTTCTCTGAAGAGGAAATAAGAATGGCCAATAGACACATGAAGAAATGCTCAATTTCTCTGGCCATAAAAGAAATGCAAATCAAAACTACATTGAGATTCCACCTCACCCCAGTTAGAATGGCTATAATCAAGAAATCTAATAACAATAGATGCTGGAGGGGATGTTGCCAAAAGGGAACCCTACTGCATTGTTGGTGGAATTGTAAACTTATTCAACCACTTTGGAAAGCAGTATGGAAGTTCCTCAAAAGACTCCACATAGAGCTCCCCTATGACCCAACAATCTCACTTTTGGGCATTTACCCAAATGATCACAAACAAGGCTATACTAAAGCTACCAGCACAAATATATATATGAAATCTATGCCTCCATCAGAAAGAATGACATCGCTCCATTTGTTGGGAAATAGAAAGAGTTGGAAAAAGTTATGCTAAGTGAAGTGAGCCAGGCCCAAAGAAATATAGGTCCCATGGTTTCCCTTATTTGCAAGAACTAGTATATGTCTAAGACAAGCAGAAAAGGTAAAAAACTATGTACATATGACCATATAAGATGATGTTAAGGGGCTGGGAAGTTGGCTTAGTGGTAGAGTGCTTGCCTTGCATGCACAAGGCCCTGGGTTTGATTCCTCAGTACCATATAAGCAGAAAAAAGCCGGAAGTGGCACTATGGCTCAAGTGGTAGGGTGCTAGCCTTGAGCCGAAGAGCTGAGGAACAGCGCCCGGGCCCAGAATTCAGCCCCCACGACCGACCAAAAAAATTAAATTAAATTTTTAAAAAAGATGATGATGGGGCTGGAGAGGTGGCTGAGTGGTAGAGCGCTTGCCTTGCAATGCATGAGGCCCTGGGTTCGATTCCTCAGCACCACATAAGCAAAAAGAAAAAAAAAGCTGGAAGTGGCGCTGTGGCTCAAGTGGTAGAGCGCTAGCCTTGAGCTGAAGAGCTGAGGGACAGCGCCCAGGCCCAGAGTTCAGGCCCCACGACCGGACCCCCCCAAAAAAAAGATGATGTTAAGCAAAATGAACCCCGAGATCGGGACACAAGTGGTTTTTTCTTTCTTGCTATTGTTTTTTAACGTATTTTTAATGTACTATGTGAGGTTTTTTTTGTTGTTGTTGTTGTTTCTTTGGTATGTTTCTCCCCCATGTTATAACCCCTGTTTTCACTGTAATTGATTCTGGTGCCTTCAATCTTGTATATACATTTTTCTAATTTGGGGAGGGGAAGGGAAATAACAAAATGTTGAAATAAGGATACAGGTTGACCCATTGTAACAATGAGATGTACAAGACAATATGTTGAAAACAAACTTTACAACTTCGGTGGGGGTTGGGTGTAAGGGGGTGGGAACAGGTAGAGTTGGGGAGGTAGGGAGGGAAGGGATGGCAAGGGAAAAATAAAGGGGAAGGTAATAATGCTGGATAGGAAATGTACTCATTACCTTACTCATGTAACTGTAACTCCTCTGTACAGTATTTTTACAATAAAACACATATAAAAATAAGAAACAGGGGTGAGGGGACAAAGACTATGGTATTAATGGGGATATATGGCATTACCACCTAACTTTTGACTCTCCACAGGAAGTCTCAAGACAAACCAATGGTCTGGTTGGAGAAACTTGGAAATGCAGATTTCTGCTTCCTGATTTTTCCTTTGCTCCTACTACATTTATGTGTAGGCTTGCCACTGCATACTTGTTACTTCTCAGCACATTTAAACTATTCTTTTTATTTTTATTTTGTGGTAGTACTGGGATTTGAATTCAGGGCTTCATATTCTTGCTTGCTTTTTTGTTCAAGGCTATTACATAAGCCACAGCCTAACTTCAGGCTTCTTGGTGGTTAATTGGAAATAAAGAGACTCACAGACTTTCCTGCCTGAGATGGCTTTAAAGCACAATCCTCAGATCTCAGCCTCCTGAGTAGGTAGGCTTGTAGACATGAGCCACTGGTGCCCAGTCCTAACATATTCTGAAAGGTAATACATATAAGGATTTAAAGAAAACTTAACCATGGACTGGGAATGTGGCTTAATGGCAGAATGTTTGCCAAGCATGCATGAAGCCCTGGATTCCAGATAAGCAGAAAAAGCAGGAAATAGTACTGTGGCTCAAGTGGTAGAGTGGTAGCCTTGAGCAAAAGAAGCTCAGAGACAGTGCCCAGGCCCTAAGTTCAAGCCCCAGGACTGGCAAAAGAAAAGAAAAAAAAGTTAACCCATAGGAATGAATGATTGAACTAAATCTGGTGAGATTGGTTACAGATAAGCCCATGTTTATATTTTCTGATTTATCTGACTAGTAATAAATCATGATATCACAAAACTTGTAAGACACCTCGCAAGCTGTCAACTAATGCTACCTTAGCTACTGGCATTTGCTAAACAAATCCAGCCAGACTTTCCCTCCTCCATAAATAAAAGCATCTACAAAGCTAGCATGCTGTGCACATGATCTACTCACATTACATTAGTTATATTAACATGGATCTGGTCTGCTGAACAGAGAAAAGACTTTCTTCTGAGCCTACTCACCTCGATTGTCATCTTCATTGTCTTCCCAGGGTTCTTCATTTGCTAGCAGTGGGTTCTGAGATTCATTCATAGACCTCATAGGGAAGGAGTGTCCATCACCAGGGCTGGTGGGAAAGGAGAGCAAGGAGATTTTTTCAGCTGATATTGACTTTGTTTTTAAACAAGGTCTCACTACATAGCCAAGGTTGGCCTCAAACTCACAATCCTCCTGTACAGGTATGTGCTACAATGAGTGTTTGACATAGACCTTTAAAAATGGGATATAGTTATGGATTTGGGGCTTTTTGTTTTGGCTGTTCTTATTAGCTAAACCATGGTGAAATAAGCTCTTACATTAGCATCATCTAGTTGCTGTATTGCTCACAATTTCCACATCTTACTTCCCTCTATCAGTATTAATTATTCCCACTACTAAGAAAGTCTTTAACTTGCTTTCCACAATGCACAGTGTAGACATATATGCACACACAAAGGCTTCATATATACCATTTAATTATGATGATCTCATTTTACATCCCACTATTGTATTGCTTTGATCTTAAATTTCCAAGGAGGATGAGTAGACACAGAATTATTTAACACAGAGGAGAAAGGCTGTTGTAATGAATGCTTTAGTGTCCTGCTATTTATTTGGCTTGTATAGTAGAAAAGTTATTAAGAATGGTGGGAAAGAGCCAGAGCCAGGTGTCTCTAGAGTACATATCTGGGGTACAACTATCCACATGTAGGTCTATTTTGTGGCTACTTATGGTAAGCTAGGGTCACCTCCTTGGTTAATTTCTGGCCATCAAGGGACTGTACACATTTAAAAGCATTGTTATGGCCCTGGCTAGGCAGGGTTAGAATTCAAACACTTGAGTGTGTATCTGAATGGATTCCAAATTTAAATCTTACTGACTTTTGGATTATTCATTTGATATTATCTGTGCCTTTTCTCCTGTTCATGAATGTGGTTAATTAAAAGTTTATAGATTTTATTTACAGTACACTTCAGAGAATGTAAGTATACTGATTATAAAGTGAATAGGCTTTGATTTTTCCTTTTGTTTTCTATGCCAGCAAACATTCATTTTAAACCTCCCTTTGATGTGGTGATGGTGTTTGAGTATTTGTATATACTTGTGTGGGAATCGGGTGTGGCTAATTACTGACAACAGTTATTAATCAACATTACTCTATGACATATTTTTGTCTTGTGATTTATACCTGGTGACTTGACTATATCACATGTTGAACAAATAAACCTATAAATTACTAAGCAAAGGAAGTATTAGGGCAATAAGTGAAGGGGAGGAGAGAAATTTCTGTAATTGCCACCTGATCCCAGCATAGTTTCCTCAAAAAAATGAATGCAAATGCCTTGTCTGAGAAGCACGTTTAAGGGGGATACAAAAGCCTTGTGAATGAGCTCTGCTCCAGAACAAGTTCAGTTGCTGGTGGCTAAGCCAGCTTACAAAAACACTCAGAGGACACAAGAATAGCTCTACTTGTTTCTCAATCACTGGTTTCCTTACATTCTTGTTGCCATCTGAAAAATACCGACAATCTTGAAACCAATCTGCTTATTCTTTCCTTCTGATTGAACATTTTCCTTCATCAAAAATATTAATATGTCAGCCTGAATATGAAAATGGAGAAAAGAACAACATGTTTTCCAAACGATTGCTCTAATGATTCTGTATTTTTAGTCCATTTCTCCTCTGAGGTTTTTCTTTTATATTTCATGTTACATGCCATTTGGTATTTTATATCTTTTTTTTGTCCCTGTAACTGGGGTTTGAACTCAGGGCCTATGCACTGTCTCTTAGTTGTTTTTGCTTGAAGCTAGTACTCTACCACTTGAGCTACAGCCCCACTTCCAGCTTTTTTGGTAGCTAATTTTGGAGATAAGAGTCTCAGGGGACTTTCCTGCCCCAGCTGGCTTCAAACTGTGATCCTCAATCTCAGCCTTCAGAGTAGCTAGGATTACACGCGTAAGCCACTGGTGCCTAGCATGGGGATTTTACATTTTTCACTTAAAATATAGTACACATTTTCTCTTATTCCAACATACTCTTTATAACCATTAGTTGAGACTGTATAATAGTTTATCTAGTGGATATATATATATATATACAAATAAATATGTTAATAAGTATATAACAAGTAAATAAATATTCACAAGTTATTAGATATTTAGGTTATTTTAAAATTATTGCTTATAAATAATCATGTGATCAGCATTTTAAAAACTTGCTTCATTAGTATTATTGCTATTGATATTTTTGAAAAAGACTATGTAGGGCTGGGAAGGTAGCTCAGTGGTAGAGCACTTGCGTTGCATGCATGAGGCCCTGGGTTCAATTCCTCAGCACCACATAAGCAAAAAGAAAAAAGCCGGAAGTGGCGCTGTGGCTCAAGTGATAGAGTGCTAGCCTTGAGCTGAAGAGCTGAGGGACAGTGCACAGGCCCAGAGTTCAGGCCCCATGACTGGACCCCCCGCCAAAAAAAAAGAAAAAAAGAAAAGAAAAAGACTATGTAGCCTAAGCTACTCTGAAACTTGTTAAGTAGCTCAGGCTGGCCTCAAACTCATGACCAACCTGCCTTAGCCTCGAGTGTTGGAACTAAAGGTTGTGTGCCACTATGCATACTCTGTGATGAACATTTTTGTGCAGTTTGACTCTATCTTTAGGGAAAATTAGCAGAAATGTAATCATTGAGACATCAGGCATGTAGATTATGAAGAACATATATAAAAGTTTACCTTGCCTTAAATAAAGTATGGTAATATCTGTCTAATCATACCCATGCCTCATGATCTGTTGTTACAAACCTAGAAATGAAAAACTTAGGGTCTAGAGTATTATACAGTAATATATACTGTATATTGTAATGTAGACTGCATACAGTAATAAAAACTTGAATATGTTGCTTTAAGGCATGGTCTAGAATCAGCCTCTTATAGTGGTAATAATTACCTACCTGGACCCAATAGGTATTAACCATAATTTCTTATTATCTCCAAAAACCTGCTGGATATTCTTGATAAAGCCAAGGTTGAATCCATTTTTCTCTGGGCCACTTGTAAACACTGGAGTGCAGAAGGCCTCTAGAATAGGGTAGTGGAATTGAAGGAAAGAGGAAGAAAAATATTAAAAAATTCTTTATAGTTTTGATTTTATATTTCTCTGTGAATATGACTTGGTTCTATATATTTTTGCTGTGTTTGCAGAGGCCTGTTATTCTTAGTTATTGCGAAAAAATCACCCTCCTCACTTAATAAACACTAAGCTTGTTATCTTGTTATATAATATAAAGAACTGGTACTTGGAATTTTAAAACGGCGGGGGAAACACATGATGGTAGAAATAATTAAGCAGCCATAGGGGTAGAATGTATTCATGCTGCTGGATTTAAGGAATGAAGGAACAGATTTAACAGCACTTTATTTGAATCAAAGTGGTGACAACAGCCAAATGGTCCCCATCTGTAGAGCTGGGACCAAAGTAATGACACATAAAGAGATGGTAATGACATTGATTTGGTTTTGAAGCATTGCAGAAATGAAGATGTTCCCACTGAAGTCCGCAATGTAAGAAACCAAGCTTTTCTCCAGATAAAATGTCAATGGGTGGAATATAATCACCTCAAACACTATAAGGAAGTGGACCATATTAGTGCATATTATTTTTAGACACACATTTATCTCATTAAGCAAACACTTCCACTGTTGAGCTCTGGCTGAATCTGTCCATTCCCATTGGTCCTTTGTTTTCAGACCCTGTTATCATGAATCTTTTAGTACTTGTCTACTTTGTAGCTGATCTCTTAGCCAAACGTCCTCATTTACCATCCTAACAGCTAAGTGCTACATTTATATTTGATTTTGAAAATGGGTGCAAATACTTACTTTGCTATTAGTATTATTAACCAGTAAATTTCCCCAATGCAATGGCTTTTGCACTAAACTTTCCCCAAATCTCTCCTACTTGCACATTCAAATTTGAACCCTTTTTCCTCCTTCCTGTGTATAAATCATGTAAAGATTTGTTTGACCATAGATGAAAAACATTACTGTACTAGAATCCTTAATAATATAGTTTTCCATAGAATAATAGGCCTAAGCTGGGTGCCAGTGGTTCACACCTATAATCCTAGCTACTCAGGAGGCTTAGATCTAAGGATTGTGGTTCCAAGAAAAATCCCCAGGAGACATCTCCAACTAACCAATCAAAAAACCAGAAGTGGAACTGTCCCTGAGCTCTTTTGTTCAAGGCTAGTGTTCTACCACTTTGAGCCACAGCTCCACTTCCAGTTTTCAATATTTTGGTCCTGACATAGCTCCTTCATTACTGTAGATAGTGAACGATTGGATTCTTTTTCAAAGATATTTCATTCAGGTTATTAGTTTGGATACTTTCTCAGGACAGTTAGAACATGCTTGATTAATTAGATTCTTTCTTCTTTTTCTGGTCTTCATCCCTTTTTTCTGATGTTCCCTCCTCTAGTGATTCTTTCATTTCTACTATTTCTGATGCTGGAGTTTGAACTCAGGGCCTCACACCTACTAGGCAACTGCTCTATAGTGATAGAGTCACACTTCCTAGCAAAAGTGATTATTTAGTGATTGATAGTGAGGTTTGAACTCTGATCCTTGTGCTTGCTGAACAGCTGCTCTCACGACTGAGATATGCACCAGCCTTTCATTTCTTTACAGTAACAGCTTTGGAAATTTCCATAGTTGTGAATGTGAATAGCTATTACCCAATATGCGCTATAAAGAGCTGTGAAAATCTTGGTTTTATACAAGAAATTTCATTCAAGAATGCTGTCTTTAGTCAGTAAATCTCATGTATTATGGTTCTCCAGTTTTGTAAGTATATATTCATTTTTCTCAGTTTGGAGGCAAAGGGATGTCACTATAGTGAAAATGCCTCATTGTAAGCTTTTCTCATCCTTTGGAACAGTCTATAGGTCACTCTGATACACATTAATATGTTTTTTCCTAGTCATAATATTCAGTCTTACCTAAGGTAGTTTTGTTTCTGCTGACAAGCCAACAATGGTAACCAAAGAGAATCACAAGGCTGACAAAAAACATGCAGGCCACAAAGAGGAGAAAAAGGACATGGAACTTAGAGCGAAGGCTGGGCAATTCCCCCTAGAAAAGAAAGAACAAAATGAAAAATTAAAGTGAGAAAGTTTATGTTTTTTTTTTGTTGTTATTGTTGCTGTTTACAGAGGGTGGCAGCCCTTTATTTAAAAAAACAAAAAACAGACAAACCCTCCTCAGGAGATAACCAAGCTAAATCACTCAAAGCAATAATCTGGAGACAGCCTTGAGGAATACTGGTAGATGAATACTATTACTATGTTTCTAAAGTAATTCATAGCCACTGTGAGGAGATCCATGACCCAGTGTGGGAGGTGTGTATTACTATTTTTGTATAAGATAAAGATTAATCTACTGACGTAGCTATTGTTTAAGTTAATATTGAGAGGGCCAAAATAATATAATGATCTGAATTCTTTCTTCCAAAAGAACTAGAACTTTGCCAGAGCTGAATCATAATGGGCAATAAGACGTTGGGAGAGTTTGTAAGATCATTGGGTTTAGGGTCAAGCTTATGTTCAAATTCCCAAATTAAAATGTATAAGCTAGGTTGTCAGGGGTAAGTCACTTAGCTACTTTGAGCCTCTCAATAATTTAATCTTTGAAAAGGATTCTTACTAGGCCGGGTGCCGGTGGCTCACGCCTGTAATCCTAGCTACTCAGGAGACTGAGATCTGAGAATCCCAGTTCAAAGCCAGCCCGGGCAGGAAAAGTCTGTGAGACTCTTATCGCCAATAAACCACTAGAATACCAGAAGTGGCGCTGTGGTTCAAGCGGTAGAGCACTCGCCTTGAGCTGAAGAGCTGAGGGACAGCGCCCAAGCCCAGAGTTCAAGCCCTATGACCCACAAAAAAAAAGAAAAAGAAAAAAAGAAAAGGATTCTTGCTTTGCCCACTTCACAGGGTAGTGGTGAGATCGGATGAAATAATGAATCTGAAAGTACCATACAACACTGTCTGTACTATACACTAGGGGTTATGTTCTCAGAAGCACAGCTTACCTCTTCCATACATAGCTTTTTAAATACATGGCAGTGTTTACTTGTTATTTTAAGGAGAAACTCCATTTACATGGAGAAAGCCATCCCTAAATGACACTAAAGTTCTGTCTGGCTGGGAGAGACTGCCCCGAATGCCCTTTTCATTATGAAGACAACTCAAGACGGGTTTCCTCATTGCCCATATTTCATGCATGAGCTCAGCTATTTTGGAAGAAAAAAAATGAGGGAATAGGAAAAAAGGACAAGGTTATGTTCCCTTGTAGCATGGTTTGTGAATACAGGTACATTTCTGCTGATTCATTCATATTCAACTATCATCTTTCAAGAGTGACTAAAAGCACACAGCACCAGGCTTGCATTGTAGCATTTGATTAGTGGCTGATTATGAGGGCTAAAGGAAAAATGTGTGGAATGCAATGTTGTTGACTTTGTTATGAGGGTAAAAGGTGATTCTTAAACAGTAGCCTACTATGTTAAGAATGAAGAAAGGCATGTAGGTTGACACTTCCTTTGTGATTGGATGTAGCAGATTTTCTTCACATTTAGAGCAGTAGCTTCACTTATGGATAGAATGCCAAACAAGTCATGGAAACAGGAGCAATAGATAATAGATCTTGGGCTGTGGAAGGGGCCAAAGAAGAGATGATATGATGTGTAACCATGTGGAATGTTTCCTATGTGAAGAAAATGAGAAAACTTTGTCATTTGTCTTTATAGTTTCTTTTTGTCTCTGAATTTAAGATTTTGATATCTACTATATAAGTTCTAATTCTTAAACTTAGTAAATATCTAAATTAAGAAATAGAAATGTTTACACGATTTGGAATAAAAGGCTTAATTTACAATTTAAATATTCTCAGCTATTTTGTTTCTCACTGCTTTCTCTCTTCTAGTTTTCTCCAGTTTTGTAATTTATATCCAGACCACAGGACTCATATTTTTTTCCTACTGCTCTACCTTTTCAACTAAGTGAGATATTCCCGTTATACAGGCTCTTGTTTAATATATAAAGTACTAGCTAATAGCTCTGCCCACATTTGTCTTTTGGTAGATTCAGTTTGGACAGCCCTCAGCATGGATATGTTAGGAATTGTATTGGAGTTGTTGGGAAGAGATCTTCTCAAGTCCATTGACACCAAATTTAAAAAGAGCATATTTTATTTCTGCTCGACCCTATACATAGGCATGAATGGAAAATCTGTCTTAATTTTTTGGAAACAGATAAGAGATGACTGATATCACCCAAGGCAGAGAAAGGTGGCAACAAATTGTTTGAGATGTCATTAAAATGATTAGAATCACATTTTAAAAGGTAAAGCACCTCAACATCTGCTCCATTGGATCTTGGCAATGAGGAAAATGAAACAAATAACAGAGCCAGTGTTACATACCCTGGTTCTCTCAACTCTCAACCCGTTGTTTGCCATACATAGTTTCATTTCCTTTTGGCCCTATGTGAAAATGAGTCAGTGCATCTTTCTATCCAATAGAAAATCTGTAACTCTCCTCTGAATTTTCTAACTGGGAAGTGCTTTGTTAGCCACTTTTTCTTAGAAAATAGTAATGTAGAGTTCATGTCAACATTTTTTCAAATATGTAACTAGTAATAAATGGACTAATAAAAACCTCAACTACAAAAGTACCTTTTAAAGAGTCAATACATTAGGTTCTTGGCAAGACTGTCATGATAACAGAAACATTTAACTAGAACGTTTAAACAGAAGTTTCTAAAGTCTCAGAGTATTCATGGAAAACTTATTTTCCATTGGGTGGCTTTTCACTGTTAGCTATTACATTTCAAAATGTGAAGAGGCTATCAGGTCAATAGCATTACATATTGCCATCTAGGGGAGGACCCTTCAGGATTAAAAAACAACAACTTACTCTCCAGTATTTGATGAAATAGCTGAAGACTGTCGTAGCAATGTACAGGCAGTAGAGAACAGAATAAGCTAAGAACTGAAGGAAGAATTTGTAGTTGGAAAATCCAATGCAGTTATTAACCCTAAAAAAAAAAGAAAAAGAAAAACAAATTTGAAATCAGAAGGTACTGATTAAGAACAATCGGATACATAGTAGACCATGCAATGGAAGCACAGTACTCCTGCTATTTCATTCTGTGTCACGTAGAAACCCAACAAAGATAGAAGTCCTTTAATAGGAACAGACTGGAAGAACAAGTTTATATCTCACTTGTTTTTCCTTTCATTTATAAGCACAAACTGGTCCCTGGCACACCCAAGAAACCTTAGCTCTGAGTTGTTAAAAACTTACAACTAAACTTTCTATAGTTGTAGCATGTTCTCTTTGGATTGGTTGATTTTTGCACTAGGTCCCAAGGTCTGATACATAAAAATTGTAGAATTGCTGAATTTAGCAATGGAGAATATTTCAGAATCAAGCCAGCCAGAAACAAAATTGAATTGTGTAATGTCGAACAGAAGAAATACTTATGCTGGATATCATTACCATGCTCAATTGCTAAAGCTAATGGACAGGAAACCATTAGTTTTGTGACCTCAGGAATTCACTAGCATA
Source organism: Dipodomys ordii (assembly GCF_000151885.1). Lineage (NCBI taxonomy): Eukaryota > Metazoa > Chordata > Mammalia > Rodentia > Heteromyidae > Dipodomys > Dipodomys ordii. The sequence continues at coordinate 3,002,687 of NW_012267332.1, read as the reverse complement.
CCTTGAGTGGTCTATTTGTTCTGGCTTTAAAATGTTACCCCTCCCCTGTCCCCCACACAGATACAAAGCCCAGTGAATTATGGTGGCAGAAATAGATGTGTTGCAACTATGCTTAGGAAAGTGGGCCTCTTTAGCAACTTTGACCCTTTTAGAGGAGAGAAATGAATCAAAGGGACATACCAAGGGCAGTGATGGTCCATTTTTAAAACACACCTACAAAGGGGACAAAATACAGGGTGGTAAGTGAGGCTATGGACACAAAGGAACACCTCAAAATTTCACTCAAGGGTTCACCAATATTTTTACATAGTTCCAGTACAGCTTTTCACAGATTTCTATGACAGCAACTCTCAAACTACTGTATCTTTTGTTACCCTTAGGATGAGCCACTCATGATACATTTTAGGGTTCTGCTAGCAGCAAATTATATGCCTGGATGTCCAACCTTTAAGAAGGATAAGGAATTCTAGGGTATTACTGTAGAGAAAAGGTTCAAGGTATCTCCTCTAGTTTTGTTCAGTACTCAGTTTACTAAAAGTTCAGGGAAAAAAGCCATGGTATAGCCTGAGTTTGCATTAAAGGCAGGCAACATATAGCTGGAACTACTACTCAAGAAGAAAAGCTTCTGTGAATATGAGATATATTAATATAAGAAGAATCATTTAAAAAGCGGGAATAGTCAGGTGTTGGTATCTCATAGCTATAATTTTAGATACTTACGAGGCTGAGATCTGAGGGCCATGGTTCAAAGCCAGCCAGGGCAGAAAAGCCCATGAGACTCTAGTCTCCACCAAAAAGCCAGGTGTAGAGGTGTGGCTCAAGAGGTTGAACACCAGCCTTGAGCAAAAAATGCCAAGCAAGAGCTCAGGGCCCTGAGTTCAAGTTCTAGTACTAGCACAAAAAGGAAAAAAATAAAGCTATAACTGGAGTCAGAAAATAAATAAGGTAGTATTGGGTCATAACAAAACAGAAAATGATTATCTATGGCTCTCTATTGCTATAAGTAAATGGATAAATAAATGGGAAAGAAGAGACACACATCTAGCTCAGAAGAATCTCAAACAATTTATGCAGGTATTTCATCTTCAAGGAGAGGGAATATAACTTCCCATTCCTTCAGTGTGAGCTGTGCATAGTGACTTCATTCCAAGGGGTGTAGCATAGAAAGGAAAGGGTGGAATAATTTTACAGTGGAAAAACCTGAGAAGCAATAGCTCAGCCAGATGATCAAGATTATTATTGCAGTGAAAACTCATGTTTATCAATACCGTTGATTTGATTAAATGAGAATGGAAGCTTTATATCTATGGTCTTCCTTTCGTAATCACATTACCCCTGTCTAATGATCATGAGAAATGGTCAAACAAATTTCAATTTAGGAAAATTCTATAAAACACCGTAATCCTTTGTCCTGAAAACTGTCAAGGTCATCCAAAACAAGTAAAACTGAAGAATCTGTCACAGCATAGAGTAACTAAGGAGACTAAATATAATGTATTTGGGCTGGAATCCTAGAACAGATAAAGGACATTGAGGGAAACTGAGGACATTCTGGGGGTTTGTTATTGTTGTTTTGGGGATATTGGAGTTTGAATCCAAGGCTTTGTGCTTGCTAGGCAGGTACTCTCCTACTTTGGCTATGCCCCCTTGGTATATATAAATATAATTTCAGTTGAAAATAATATATCAATATTGGTTTAATTGTTAACAAGCATAAAATAATAATGAAATGTGTTAATAATAGGGAAACATAGGTCTAGGATAGATGAGAACTATCTACACAATAAATCTATATACATAAAACTGTTCTAAAAAAGGTTATTTTTTAAATGTGGTTTTAGTTCTCTTTCTATCTTTAGAATAGCTTGAATCCTCATCATCCCCGTGAAGGTGTTTGGCATATGCTCATTAGGATGGAAAAGAAATGCTCTTATCTAGGCATGGTTACATGTTAGGATCAGTCATTTTGTTGTCTAGGCAACCATCAGTGGCCAAGCTCAGCCTAGGGAAAATATAGCTGTCACTTACATGGCACAGACAGAACAGTGGTGGCAGCGATCTGGCTTGATCAGATGGCACCGGTCACAGAATCGTACAGCTAAAGGAAAAATAAAATGGTTAGTATTTGTTAGGGATCAATGTAAGATCTAACATTTTACTATTCTATCTGGATATCTTGCAATACAATGACTATACCTAGTTGACCTCATATCAAGCTGACAAACAAAAGGCAATCATATAGAATTGTGGTAGGTATTTTTTTCCCTTGTTGGATAAGTCTTGGTGAGGAGGGGATGAAAGTGAGAGGAAAAGTTTCATATTTGGATCACTAACCATAAGATGTCTTTTTAAAAAATAATCTTAATGGTTATTTTTCCTTTTTATTTTTATTAATTTTTTGTGGTACCAAGGAATCGAACCTAGGGCCTCATGCATGCTAGACAAGCACTTTACCACTGAGCCACATTCTCTACCCCAGATGTTGTATTTTTAAAACTACAAGCAATTGCTTGAATGATGTCAGAAAAACCATTTAGTTTATTTTTATTCTAAATTTCCTGTCTGAAAACAAGGAATCATCATTTATCTCCTGCCTCCAGAGGTTAGAATGTACACAGTGAATAAAACTTTTCTGGTAAAGACAGTGGTTCTTAGAATAACAATTTGTAGCGAAGACAAGGTGAGAGGGTGGGATTAGAAATGTCTTCCTTTAGACTCCACAAATGAGGACAGTCACAGTAACAAAAGACAGACTATATTCTGAACAGAGAGAAGCATTGGGAATCATAAGAGAGGTGACAAACAGCTACAAAGCTTGGAGAAACAGAAAGACAGAGAAAGAAGAGTTGCAGCTCCAACCCCAGTTCCCCAAGGGGAAAGGGAAACTGAAGACAGTCAAACAGTAAACCAGATGCTCCTGGCAAGAGAACTGGCAATTCCACTTTGGAGATAAGCCTGCAGTTCCAGTAAATACTAAACTCAGGGTGAGGATTAGGTGTAACAGTTACTGCTCCTACATAGCAAGCTAGCCTAGGAGAATAAAAAGACTTTCACCACTTCCCTTAGCTTGGGAAAACTATAGTACGGCACCATCTCGAGAGGGGACTTTTCTTGCTTGATATTGAGCTTCTCTGGGACATAAAAACAAGAAACAATCATGGATCAGAGTGTCTGCCATGGTAGCTGGCCATGAGAGGTTGTCATGGAGAGGGAGAAAGTCTGACATAGTAGCAGAGACCTTCGGCACTGTGGCTAGTGGCCTCATCTTGCCTGGTAAGGTGTGAGTCCCATCCCCTGAGGACACAGCATCAATCCCAGGGCTACAGGAGTGCTCAGAGAACAAGCACTGGGTCTCCTGGCTATGAATGCTTGCTGATTGGAGAGTATTGAACCTGAGTCCTGTGACTCATAGGAGTTCCCCAGCCTCCATCCTCATACAGAGTGATGAACTTGTTGAGTGAAGTCTAAAAGCATGGAAACCAGACTGGGAGCTGCCTCTTGCCTACTTGTTTGCTTCCAGGTAAGATACTTACAGAGTTCTGAGCCATGGATGATTTTCCCCAGCCACCTCCCTCCTGCAGGGAGGGTTTGCAAACACAGACATCAGCAGGCAGAAGTGTCTTAGGCCCACCCTCCAACCCCCGGCCCCCAGTTCTCCCCTGCCACTGTAAACCTCAGAGCTCTCTTTTCTCCCCCTCCACACTTTCTTACACATTTGAGGGATATTCCTAGGAACAAAAAACTAGAGTGTTAGTAGAGCAAGTTGCAACCTGCTCAGCCCACAAGGTGTAAAGCTTTTTGCAGCTAGCAAGAGCTCTTAGTGCAAAAAGAAGGGAAGCTTCGAAACTTGAAAGCAGTCTACAAGCAGACAAAATGACCCTTGAGGAAGTGGTGCTGTGGCTCAGAGTGGTGGTGGACTGCTAGCCTTGAGCAGAAAAAGCTCAAGGACAGCACCCAGGCCCTGAGTTCAAGCCCCAAGACTGTCAAAAATGAAATGACTGACCTTTGACCAACCCCATCCTAAGCTCACAGATAGCAGCAACCTGAACACTAGGAACTATAAAAGACTGAAACAAAATTTTCTTTATATGAGTAGTGGGTGACAGTCCCAAATAGCAAGTCTAGCTACTGGGCTATGCTCCTAGTCCAGTGGTGAGGAATAGCACTTCATTCGTGAAATTATTCTATCCTGCCTAAATATTAAGAACATTTCGAGTAAAAGACTATGGTGATTAACATTTCCAACAATAACTTGGCCTCGGATGCCCAAATACCAAAGTCAAAACATAAGAAATATGACAAACGGATAATGGGTCACTTTGCTATCCCACTCTAACCAAAAAAAATCCAGACTAAAAGAATCAAGCTAGGAACTTCAGATTTAAATGATACAATAGAGAAAATGGACTTACAGGCACCTACAGAGTATTCCATTCAACATTCACAGGATATACATACTTCTTAGCAGCCCATGGAACTTTCTCCTAAAGAGATCATATTTTATGGCATACCACAAATCTTAACAATTACAAGAAATTGGAATAACTTCCTGTATGGTATCATTCCACTATGGAATAAAAACTAGAAATTAACAGCAAGGGAAACTACAGAAAACACTGAAACACATGGAGACTGAACAATACAATGTTCAATGTTCAGTGAGTTGTCAAAGGAATACAGAGAGCTCTTTTTAAAGTCCTAGAATCAAATGAAAATGAAAATACTACTTACTAGAGCTTTGGGGCACAACAAAAGCAGTGCTAAGATGAAAGTCTATAGCTATGAGCACATACATTAAAAAATAAGATCTCAAATAAATAATGATGAACTTCAGGATCCCAGAAAAACATGAACAAGCCAAACCCAAAACCAATAAGAGATCAGGACAGAGACTAATCTTAGTGAAATGGAGACTAAAAGAATGCTATGAAGAATCAATGAAACAAACCAAAAGAAAGAGGGAGGAGACACAGTTCAATAAAATTAGAGATGAGAAAGGGGATATCACAAGAAATGCTAATAAAATTCAAAGATCACTAAGGAATACTCTCAAAACCTGTATTTTAATACCGGAAAATCAAGAAGAGGAAAGAGGAAGTGGAGGTGTGGCTCAGGTGGTAGAATGCCAGCCTTGAGTAAAAAAGCCAAGCAAGAGCATATGAAGCCCTGAGTTCAAGCCCCAGTATCAATACCAAAATAAGGAGGGAAAAGAAAAGAAAATCAAAGCCGGGCGCTGGTGGCTCACGCCTGTAATCCTAGCTACTCAGGAGGCTGAGATCTGAGGATCGCGGTTCAAAGCCAGCCCGGGCAGGACAGACCGTGAGACTCCTACCTCCAATAAACCACCAGAAAACCAGAAGTGGCGCTGTAGCTCAAGTGGTAGAGCGCTGGCCAGCTCCACGACCGACAAAAAAAAAAACAAGAAAAGAAAATCAAGAAGAAATGGGTAAATTGCTAGATACATATGAACTACAAGAATTGAGCCAAGAAATTTTTTAACAGGCCATGGGATTGAAGCAGGAATAAAGAATATGTATATAGAAGTGGCACTGTGGCTCAAGTGGTAGAGAGCTAACCTTGAGCTGAAGAGCTGAGGGAAAGTGCCCAGGCTCAGAGTTCAAGCCCCATGACAGACCAAAAAAAAAAAAAGAATATGTATATACAAGGAGCTCAAAAAATTAAACCCCAAAAGAATATACACTTCAATTAATAAATGGATAAGTGAATTGAACAGATATTCCTCAAGAAATACAAATGGCTGTTAAATACATGGAGAAATATGCTCATGTTCAACATCTTTGGTCATAAAGGAAACATATCAATACTTAGATTCTATTCTATCTCGCTCCAGTCAGAAGCGATACTCACAAGACAATATGTTGGAAATAAACTTTACAACTTGGGAGGGGGTGAGGGAGGAAAAGTAGGAGAAAAATGAGGGAGGGGGTAACAATGTTCGACAAGAAATGCACTCATTATCTTACGTATGTAACTGTAATCCTTCTGTGCAACACCTTGACAATAAAATTAAATTTAAAAAAAGAAAAGAAACAAATATGCCAGTGAGGATACAGGGGGAAGTGACTCTTTCACACTACTGATGGGAAAATAAATTAGTGCAGCCACTATGGAAATCAGAATGGATATTCCTCAAGAAACTAAAAGAAAAACTACCACTGGGTGCCGGTGGCTCATGCCTATAAACCTAGCTACTCAGGAGGCTGAGGTCTTAAGATCGTGGTTCGAAGCCAGCTCGGGCAGGAAAGTCCATGAGATTCTCATCTCCAATAAATTACCAAAAAGCTGAAAGTGGAGTTGTGGCTCAAGTGGTAGAGTGCTATCTTTGAGCAAAAGAGGTTCAGGCACAGTGTCCAGGCCCCAAGTTCAAGCCCCAGGACTGGCAAAAAAACAACAACCCATAATTACCATATGGTCAGTTCTTGGGTATATAGCCAAAAGAGTATAAGTCAGCATATAATCAAGGTATCTATACACCTATGTTTATAGCAGTACTATTTATAACCAAGCTATGGAATCAGCCCTAGGTGCACACGGACTGAAGAACTGATAACAAAAACATGGTATATGCGCACCCTAGACTATTGTTGAGCCACAAAAATAATGAAATACCATCATTTGTGGCAACATGGATGGAAATGGAGATCATTATGGTAATATATATATATATATATATATATGATATACACCAAAAGATAAATGCTTCATGTTCTTGCTTAAATGATGAAGAGTTTAAAAAAGGTCAATTTCATAGAAATAAGGAGAACAATGATTGCTGAAAGTCAGGTAGCAAAATACAGTCACATCAGAGGGATAAATTCTGATGTTCTACAATACAGTCAGGTGAGCATCCATCTAACAACTTATTTTTAAAAGAACTATAATTAAGGAGTTTGAAGGTATCTAGCACAAAAATGATCAATGTTTAAGGAGGCAGAAATGCTAATTTCCTTGATTTGATATTACACACTGTACATATGTCTTGATTACCAGGCCATACCCCATACATATGATATAAAATAATGTCAATAACAAAAAGACAAACACATGTTAGACATTAAATAAACATATCTCTAAGCCAAATTTACTAGCACATAGCCTCTGCTCTATCACATTATTTTGTTTACTAATGCCTGAAATTAACTTATATAGGTATTTCTATCAAATTCTGTATTCTCAATTCTCAGAATGCCTCAATTGCAACAATCACTTAAAAATAATTTTAGGGAAGTTTTCAAACATCCACTAAAACTAGAGGTAATAGTACATAACCCCGTGGATCATGAACTGGCTTCAACAATTATCAACATTGCCTCTTTTTTATTTCATCTGTTTTTTCCTTTGCTTTTTTATTTGAACATTTAAAATGTATCCCAGACAATGTGTTACTTCCAACCACAAACATTACAGTGTTTATTAAGGTTTTTCAAAATTCTCCTTGAGATTTATTCATATTGAATTTTTCATAGTTGCTCTGATATCACAGCTATAACATTAAGTTCTTAGTATGATCTATTACCTATATCACATCAAAAAGCCTCCATTTGTCATTTGGTATCATAATATTTTATAATAAGTAATATTATTCATAATTACTTATAAATATTATACTATATTAACAAAAAATAGTATGATATATAACATTATTGTATTACATTATTTATTTATGATGTTTATAAAAATAAATAATAAAATATTTAATAATAAAATCATAATAAATATTTGTTATAATAATGGAACATAAGTCTCTGACAGTATACTTTCCAAAGCCCCACAATCTTCTGAATTATTTGGAATATTAGGATGACCTAACAGAATAGCCTTGATTTTCAGATTTACAAGGTGGAGAACTGGTTGTGGAAACACCATTCCAGTCATGACGATAAATTGTAAAGATAAAATTCTATAGTAGGTATTTTCGCAAGAAAAATGAAAGCATATTTTTGTTTAAATACTTGCACAAGGATGTTCATAGCAAATTGTCTTATATTAGTTAAGCACTGGAAACAATCCAAATGTCTATTTCAAAATAGTGGTTGTCTATGTTTATGAGGATTGATTGGGAAGGGGTATGGTGGAAATTTATGGGGTAATGATAGTGTTTATAGGGGTTACAGAAGTGTGTTTGGTTATACAAATTAGTTTATTTAAAAAATAAAAGATTGAGTTGTGCATTCAAAATGTGTGTGTGTTTTGAATACAAATTTTATACCCCCCACAAAAACTGAAACATATTTTGGTGGATGTGTACTGACATCTGCCATTTGCTTCTTCTTTTTTTTTTTTTTTTGGTTGGTTGTGGGCTTGAACTCTGGGCCTGGGCGCTGTCCCTCAGCTCTTCAACTCAAGGCTAGTGCTCAACTACTTGAGTCACAGCACCACTTCTGGCTTTTTCTGTTTATGTGGTGCTGAGAAATCGAACCCAGGGCCTCATGCATGCAAGGCAAGCGCTCTACCACTGAGCCACCTTCCCAGCACCCTGCTATTTGCTTTTAAATATATCAGAAAAATAAGATGGCTTGAGGAAAGACGGGTGGAAGGGTAGAATATGAACAGATAGACAATAAAATAATATGCTGAAATGTAAGCAGTAGAATTATCACAGTTAATTATAGTTCTCTTCAACTTTTATGTGTGTGTGAAAAATTTTAATAAAATGTTGAGGAAAAAAATTCCATGGTAGTTTTCAGAAAACAAGACAAAAAGAGGGCCTGCCTGACAAGATAGAAGGCTTAAATATTTCTAAGATCTTTACTGAGTTGCTTTCCCTAGATGACTTCCAGTGTCTGGTGCTGGTGGCTCACACCTGTGATTCTAGCTACTCAGGAGGCTGAGATATGAGGATCGCAGTTCAAAGCCAGCCCAGGCAGGAAAGTCTGTGAGGCTCTTATCTCTAATTAACCACCAGAAAAACCAGAAGTGGCACTGTGGCTCAAGTGGTAGAGCACTAGCTTTGAGCTGAAGAGCTCAGGGACAGTGCCCAAGCCCAGAGTTCAAGCCCCACAACAGACAAACATATATATGAGACTTCCAAGAAACTGACCTCCACTTCCAGTTCTTGTGTACACTGGGAGCTTCTTGGCCATATCAATAAGCATCTGCTTCTGGACCTCGGGTCTCTCTTCATTTTCATAGCGCTCCTTGTCTGTATAGGACAAGTGGAACTGGAAGCAGAAGTGATAAGGCAACACTTCATTTTTCAGGATTCACAGAAATGATTGAAAACAACTACCTAAATCAGATCTTTGAACAACTAACTTCCAGTTTAACAAAATAAATACCAGGAAGCTAGAATATGTGTGGCCAGTGGAGGGGTGAAGTTAAGGGAAGGAAGGCCAGACACAAAGGGAGGGAAAGGGTGAGAGAATATGATGGTAATACTCAATGTACACATGCGAAAATGGAACCGGGTAACTTGAGAGGATGGGTGTGGTTGGGAGAGATAGGGAAGAATGATGAAGTGATGACATTGATCGTGATGCATTGTACTTACAAACTGACATGCTGAATGGAAACTCCTTTGTACAACTACTTAAAGATAATTTTTTCAAATGTATTTATTGTTATGGTAAAGGCGATGTACAGAGGGGTAACAGTTACATAAGTCAGGCAATGAGTACATTTCTTTTTGAACAATGTCACCCCTTCCCTCTCTCTCTCCCAGTTTTTCCCTCCTGTCTCCACCCACAAGTTGTATAGCTCATTTATATCACTGCTGCATTTGTTCACCCTTTGTGGTCCCCCTTACCTTCCCCAAACAGATAAACTTATGTAGAAGACAAAAAGTACAAAAATCAAAAACAGTGACAAAGGAGAGAAAAAAGCCAGAAAATTACAACAAAAACAAAGGACAAAATAACAAAAAAAAAATCCCTCTTGCCTCCATTTCTTGGAGTTCATTTTGATAAATATCACTTTTTATGTTTTATTGTAAAAAATAGTATTGATAAATATCCTTTTATATGATCACACACTCATAACTATTGAGCCCTTATGATCCTTGTTTGCTAATCTTGTCAAAGGCAGGCCAATGATTTACCAATGTAATACAAATTTGAAAACTTCCTTTAATGTATGCCAAAGAGTGACAAAGGTGAAAAAGAGTCTGTGGTCAAAATTCTTATCTTTAAATGTCATCCTTACTACTTAAGAGTTAGGGGAAAAAAACACTGAAAAATTAGACACTTTTTATGCTTCATTTGTGAAGCAAAGAAAATAATGACTACCTCACAACATTGGTGTCAATGTGCTAGATAATAGCAGGTAATTTAAACTTGTATTTTGTACTCCCATTTTGGAGAGGGAGGTTATTTAAAAATAGTTGATACTGCCAATCTTTCTAATTTCTCTAGTTAACATGCACTAGGATCTTATGGTGATGCTAGTTAGAATTTTCGTGATTTCTAATAACATTGAACACCTTGTCATGCCATTACTGACCATTTGGATATTCTCTTGTAAAATGTCTACAAGCCTTTTGTTAAAAAGGTAAAGAAGCCAGGTCTTGGGGGCTCATGCCTGTAATCCTAGCTACTGACTCAGAAGGCTGAGATCTGAGGATTGTGGTTCCAAGTCAGACTTGCTAGGAAAGACTGTGAGACTCTTATCTCCAACTAACCATCAAAAAGCTGGAGGTGGGGCTGTGGCTCAAGTGGCAGAGTGCTAACCTTGAGCAAAAAAGCTAATGTTGAGGACAATGTTCAGATACTGAATTCAAGCCACTGTATTGGCACACACACACACAAAAAACAGTAACTAAATATAAGTTAATATAAAAAACTTCAGTTATTTTTTTCTTAGAAGAACAATTATACTGAGTAGCACAAGACCATATTTTTAAATTTAATTTTTAATTGCGATAATTAAATGTAGCACCATGTGGTAGCACTTTAACTTTTGAGATGTCTTTGTGAATGTAATTTCCTTATGGCACACTGTACCTATTTTTTGAAGGGTGCAGGCAGAGCTGTTTCTACTTGTATGTGATGAATATCTTATGATGAATGAATATCATTCAACAAGTTGTCTTTGGTGTGAAATACAACCCTATCATAGATGCACTATTTCTGGCAGTAACCAAGCCTTATTGAGCAATAGAACATAGTGAGCCAATAAAATGTATTTTGGCTGAAACTATTGGCAATAGATTAGAATCTTCTTTTTGCTAGAGAAATTCACATTGCGGCTATTTTAAATAGACCTAAAGTACTTGCCCATACATATTACAAAGTAAAAGTGATAAAAAAAAAAAAAGCATAGTATCAAGTAGATATTTGCAGTACTTGGCTAAGTCCTGTCATTATTTCCCTCAGTTTAGGCCTGTAAAATTCCCGATCACTCAGCCACTCATTCTACTGGCCAAGAAGCTTCATAAATAATATGAAGGAAATCAGTATTTTTAATAAGCTAAAATTCACGTCACAAAGCGCATTCCATTTTAAGGGGTACAGTCCATAGTGTACAATACAGTGAGTGACATGTGGTACAAATGTCACCACTATCTAGTTCTAGAACATTTCCTCACCCCAAGAGGAAATGCTACTCATTAAGCAATCTCCATTGCTCCTTATGCTCAGCCACTGCCAACCAGTAATCTACATTTTAACTATGGATTTGCCTTTCTAAATATTTCATGACAGTGTAATCAAAATGGTGTGGCATTTGGTGTTTGATGTTTTTCAGTTAGCATAATGTTTTCAAGGTTCATCCATTGTGTAACACATGTGAATACTGTATTCCTTTTCATGGCCAAATAATATTTCACTGTATGTACAGACTTCCATTTCTTCCTCCATATTTCCCTATTGATGGACATGGGTTGCTTTTATCTTTCAGGTATAATGATTAATGCTGATGTGAACAATTGTGCATAACTACTTGAGTACATGATTTCAATTATTTTGAGGAAATCACCTGGCAACTCTACATTTAAGTTTATGAGAAATTACACAGCTTTTTCCTCACCAGCTGTAACATTTAATTAATACACCTAGGATCAACTTAGGAGGATTCTGATTTCATTACATCCTCACCAACACTCGTTAGTATTCATTTGTTCTTTCATTCATTCATTCAATTTTGGCCTTCCTAGTGGTTGTGAACTTGTATCTTATCACAGTCTTAATACACATCTCTTTAAATGACTAATAGGCAACTTTTCATGTACTATTAGACATTTGTATATATTATTTGGAGGAGAAATGTCTATTCAAGTCTTTGCCCTGTTTTTAAATTGGTTTCTTTTTGTTGAGTTGTAAGAAGTCTTTCTACATTTGAACACTTGACATATCAAATGTATTTATGGCAAATATTTTCTCCTGTTCTTTCAATGGTCTTTTCATTTTGATAGTGGTTTTTGTTTTGGCAAGTTTTTTGTTTTTGTTTTTTGCCAGTACCCAGGACCTTATACTTACTCAGCTTGCTTGCTTATTTGGCATTCTACCACCAGAGCTATGCCTCCTGGCTGGCTTTTGGCTGGTTATTCTGAAGGTAGAATCTTGAAGACTTTTCTTCCTGGACTGGCTTCAAACCTTAATCCTCCAAGTCTCAGACTCCTAAGTAGCTACGATTCCAGGCTTGAGCTGGTAACAGCCAGCAGTTGATAGTGTTTTTGATGTTTAAAAGAAATAAATTTTTGTAATGTCAGATTAATTTAGTGTCTTCTTATCACCTTTACCTATCCTGGGCCAGGCATGATAGTGACTATGGTCACAGATACTTGGGAAGACTGAGGTAGGAAAATCAGTTGAGTCCCAGTTTGAAGCCAGCCTGGATAAGATAGTAAGACCTCAAGAAAAAAAGATAACCTTCACTTTCTTTTGTAATGGAAGGTTATTTGTTCCTCTTTTTGTCCTCTTCTGGCTTTATTGGTGTCCCTCATTTTCTCTGTTCTTAGACTTTGTGAAGTAAGCAATAGTCTTACCTTTTGGTTGGGCTGCTGTGGGAGCGTAAAGATAGACTTCCAGTAGGTCCAGGCAAAAAATACGAAGATGGCATGGTAGAGTATGAGGTAGATAACTGAAATTTAAAAAAAAAATCAGTGTTTATGCTTTTCATCCATTTTTAAGAAACCAAAAAATTGTCATATTCAGTGATGAATGTGTATGTTATTTCCCTATTGCCAAGGATTTTCCAGTATTATAAAAAATGATCATTGCTACTGGCTTCCTATGCAGTGACAGAAATAAATAATGTCAAATTCTTTTTTTTTTTTTTTGCCAGTTCTGGGACTTGAACTCTGGGCCTAGGTGTTATCCCTGGGCTTCTTTTGCTCAAAGCTAGCCACTCTACCACTTGAGCCACAGCACTACTTTTGGCTTTTTCAGAGTAGTTTACTGGAGATAAGAATCTCTAGGATTTTCCTGCCTGGGCTGGCTTTGAACTGAAATCCTCAGATCTCAGCTTCCTGAGTAGCAAGGATTACAGGCGTGAGCCACCAGTGCCCAGTGAATCATGTCAAATTCTGAACCAGAGACTTTCTTAAAGTTGTATCCTCTAAAATAAGTTGCCATGAGAGTCTTTGAGTAAATGGAGGACATGTCCTTTGTAATAATATAGGAGAAGCTAATTTAACTAATTGTAATTATCTTTGCCACTGCAGGTGCTGAAATGTAATGATAATATAATCTGCACAGCACTTTAGAGATTTCAACATACTTTCATATATGTTATCTCATTTTTATTTTCTAAATAACATTGTGATATAGATAAAAGTATGGGGTCATTAGTTGTCTACCAGTGGTGATTGATTTATCTAAGTCATAGTCAATAATGTCACCAGTTTTTCAATACCGTACTTCTGACTCGAAATTTGAGGTTCTTTTCAATAAGCTACAGAATACACAATCCAAAAGTGTGAGTTAGCCGGGCATCAGTGGCTCATTCCTGTAATTCTAGCTACTCAAGAGACAGAAATCTGAGAATCGCAATTCAAAGCCAGCCAGGGCAGGAAAGTCTGGGAGACTCAGCTCCAATAAACTACCAAAAAAACCAGAAGTGGCACTGTGTCTCAAAATGGAAGAGCGCTAGCTTTGCACAAAAGAACTCAGGGACAGTGCCAAGGCCTTGAGTTCAAGCCCCATGACCAACAAGAAAAAAGTACAAGTTATACCTGTGAACCAGATATACAAGTCATCCATTGCTTTTCTTTTCATAAACTTAAGTCTCTTGGACAGCTCATCTGATTTTAAGAGTTTTGGTATCCTATGCAGCTAGGGCTTGGGGGAGCTGGTTTGTATGCAGCTGGTGTCTTTACTGCTGAGGGTTGTGGGAACAGAGTTTAAGTGACCAGGGTCTGTGGGTCCCATGTCTACGGGGATGGGTTCTGTGAGGCCAAGTCTACATGGCTGGAGCTCCTGGGATGACATAGACATGTCTGAAATCTCTAGGGCCCTCATCTAGACAATGCCCAGGATCAGTGGGGCTGAGAATACCAAAATAATGAGAGTGAGTCCCTCAATGGCATGTTCTTATACTTCATTAGAAAGACTCAAGCAAATGATGTGACTCAAGAGCAAATTAATAGAGCTGAATCTCTTGTACATTTATGGATCAAGTGCGGGAAAGAAAAAAACCTTCCCAAAGCTCCAAGTTCCACCATTTAAGAGTTTCATATGTTCTTGATTTTTTTTATTGTGAAAATACTATACAGAGGGCTTACAATTACATGGGTAAGGTAATGAGTCTTATAAAGCATTGTTGCCTCCTCCTTTGTTTCCCTTTCCCATCCCTTGTACATCTCATTGTTGCAATGGGTCCACCTGTATCCCCATTTAAACAATTTGTTTTTTCCCTTCCCCTCCACAAATTATACCAACATCAAATACAGTGAAAACAGGGGTTATACCATGGGGGAGGGACATACAAAGCAACAAAAAAAATAATCTTATAAATATGTTAGAAACAATCGCAAGAAAGAAAAAAAATATTTGAATCATTATCTTGGGGTTCATTTCGCCTGTTCTTGATTTTTGTAATTATAAAGTGTCAAATTCAAACACTATAAAATAAAAGCAAAAAAAAACCCAAACAAGTGTTCACCCCATTCACAACTAAAGCAAAACACTCCCTCGTGTTAGGTGTGTATCATTCCAGATCTTCTCATTTTTATGTGCCTATATAAATATACTCACACTATAAACATGGAATTTCTTTGGAGCTTACTTTAAATTGGAGATTATTTCACTTAATATGACTTGGGGAACAGTGACCTTTCTCACTCTCTTTTTAAAAGGTTGCAAGGGATTCTATTTCCTGAGTGTACTCTAATTTATTAAAACAGCCTGTCTTGGGTGAAAGTTTATTTTCCCTTGTTCTTGCTAACATAAATAATGCTTCAATAAATAATTTGTGCATATGTTATTAGCACACATATAAAGAGCATCTATAAGATCAATTTCCTGAAGAAGACTTTCCAGGCCAAAGGGTATGCCTTTTGGTAGATATTGACAAACTGCCACTAAGAAAAGTTGTATTTGATTTGCATTCTTTTTAAATTAAATGCTTTTTATTATCTTTATGTAGCTTTACAAAGGAGCTGCCATTCAACAAAGCAGCTTATAAACACTGCATCTTGATCAATTTTAACCTTTTCAACATTCTCATCTTACCGTTCCCAATCCACTCCTTCCCTCACTTTTCTTAATGTTGTATTAATATGTATTGAAATTGTGTTTGCCATGTAACAAAGCAGTGTATGTACTGGGATTTGAACTCAGGGTCTTGAGTTTGCTGGGCAGGCACTCTCTCACTTGAGCCACACCTCCAGCCACTTTGATTTACATTATTATCAATGAGAATGCTCTCCTTCCACAGTACAGATGACTTTATGAATATGATCAGATCTTTTTTTATTTTAGGCAAGTCCTTTATATTGTTTCTTTATGTGTAATCTTGTTATGGTTTTGTTTCTTTGACTTGATAAGGATTGAATAGGGAAAATTCCATAATTATCTTTTTTAATATTAATTTTTTATTGTGAAAATACTGTACAGAGGGGTTACAATTACATGAGCAAGGTAATGAGTACATTTCTTATCATTTCTTATCAAGCATTGTTGCCTCCTTCTTTGTTTCCCCTTACCATCCCTGCCCTCCCATCTCCTCCCCCCCTGCCAAAGTTGTAAAGTTCATTTTTCGACATAACGTCTTGCACATCTCATTCTTGCAATGGGTCCAACTTGTATACCCATTTAAACAATTTGTTTTTTCCCTTCCCCTCCACAAATTATACCAACCTCAAATACAGTGAAAACAGGGGTTATACCGTTGGGGAGGGACATACAAAGCAACAAAGAAATCATCTTATAAATATGTTAGAAACAATAGCAAGAAAAAAAACAATCTGAGTCCTTATCTTGGGGTTCATTTTGCCTAACATCAACTTGTCTGACCGTTTCTGCTTGTCTCAGATATATACTAGTTATTGCAAATAAGGGAAACCATGGGACCTATGTTTCTTTGGGCCAGGCTTACTTCACAATATAATTTTTTCCAATTCTCCATTATTATCTAAGTAATCTTACGCTCCTTCAGTATGAAATGGGAATTTGGGACCTTTGTTTTCAAAATGATCAGGAAAAGCAAATTGTATTTTTTACCTTCTCATTATGCATTTCCAGGGTAATGAGGGTAACCAATTTGGATCCCCTGAATCACTGAGAACTAAGTTTTTACACATTTGTGTAAAGTTCTTACACTTTTTTTTTGCCAGTCCTAGGACTTGAACTCAGGGCCTGGGCCCTGTCCCTCCATTTTTTCACTCAAGGCTAATGCTCTACTACTTGGGGCACAACTCCACATCTCACAGATTTTACTGCCCAGGTTCATTTTGAACC
Source organism: Dipodomys ordii (assembly GCF_000151885.1). Taxonomy (NCBI): domain Eukaryota; kingdom Metazoa; phylum Chordata; class Mammalia; order Rodentia; family Heteromyidae; genus Dipodomys; species Dipodomys ordii. Next base: position 2,985,834 of record NW_012267332.1, on the reverse strand, counting down.
CCAATGCTCAGATCTCAGCCTCCAGAGTAACTAGGATTACAGGCATGAGCCACCAGTGCTTGGCTCTACTTGACAGTGTTTTAAGGGCATTAACCACATTTTTTATTCCAATAATAGATGGAATATCAGTGGCTTTTGCTTGATCCAGTTTAACTATACAACAAGAAACAGCTGTGTCTCATTCTTGTACTCCAAGCATTTGTATAAACTTTGGATTTTTTTTAACAGATGAGTGGAAAGTGAGGGATCTTGAGGCTAAATGACAAATCACGGGCATTCAGCAGATTGCTATAAGAGGGACTAGACTGCAGATTACATAAAAATCTTAGAGTTGGGAAGGGGTATAGAGATAATACACTTCTTATTTTACAGAGAGGGAACGAAAGCACAGAAAGGTCAAGAGATTTGATCACAGCTACCCAGTAAGTTATAGAAACAGTAGAGCCAGAACTCAGGCTTCTTCATTACCTGTCCAGATCACCCTTCCTTAGAGCAGTAACTGTCTGATTTCAGCTTGCCTCACCATCACCCAGAAAGGTTATTAGAATGCATATTGCCAATCCTTTTACCAAAGATTCTAAATTAGTCATCGGAAATGGAGCCCAAGAATCTAGCTTATACTCCTCCCAGGTCTCTCTGAAGTAGTACCATGAGAAATGGGGCCTTAGAGGCAGGCAATTTGCCCAATCTGCCATCACAAGAAGAAAGCTCTTCTTCAACATTATGAGTAGGCAATTAGTTAATCTCTGCCAATACCCTGAATCGACTATTATTTATAAGCAAGTCTGGTTATTTATATTCCCCCCCCCTTTTCCTCCTCCTGCTTCCCTAAGCTATGGTCTCAAATACAGGCGACTCCATTCTTTCTCTGCTTTAAACTATGAAACTATGCAACATATTTCTTTATAATTATCTTACATACATAGAATTATTATCTTTATAAATTGCAAGGAGGGAAACATTTTATTTGCACTGCTTTATTGTTATATTTTTAATATAATTTTGTTATTATTAAGGTGTTGTACAGAGGGCTTACCCATTTCATAAGTTAGGGAATGAGTACACTTCTTTTTGGACAATGCCATGCCTTCCTTTGCTTCCCCCCCCAGTTTCCCCTCCCATTCCTGCCCACAAGTTACACAGTTCATTTTCCACATAGTATATATTGAATACCATGAGTGCATTTGTTCACCTGGAACCTTTCTTTTTAAGTATGATGCTCTGGTGAGGTTTCAGATCACCAGAAAAGCCCAACAGAGTATGAACCCTACCTCTGAACTGTTACTACTCATTGGCATTGGAGTGAAATGGAAAATATCTTTTTTTAGGTAAACAGGTAGAGTAGAATATTTCACTTACATGGTATAATTACAGTCATGGGGCATCAGAAGCCTCAGAAGCATGTTACCACATGATAAACCATACACCTTTCAAGTGTCTTTTTCCTCTTTCCTCTAGAGGATGCAAAGGCTTGCAAGAGGAACAGAAATCATTCATAAGGAACAAAACCAAACACCAATGAAAGCCTCCAAACCACACAGGCAGTTGTTCTGTGTTTAGTCACTGTGTTATAATGGGAACAGTCCCTTCTGATAATAGCTTCTACACTAACGACTTGAGCTCGTTTCCTAAGATAATTCATGAACAACGTGATAAAGAAAATTGCAGAATCTGAAACTGTATGGTGTAAGAAGCATGAAGTTGTCATTAGCAACATCTTTGGACAGCACGCTCCCTTTGCTAGGTGTTGCTCCCAGGGACTAGTGGAAAATAAGTGATTTTCTCTGTGTTTGTGTGTGTGTGTGTGTGTGTGAGAGAGAGAGAGAGAGAGAGAGATGCTTGCATACACATTCTTGAGTGAATATGAATAAATCTAGCAGACAGACTACTCCGAATGCAACAAGACAAGCACCTAAGTGGGGGCAAAGGAAAGGAAAGCATCTTTACTACATATTTTCAGACACATAAATACAAAAGGCTGTTGCTGTAGCAATTATCTAACATACTTTTTTCCTTAAAAGCTATTGTTGAAAACTAGTTTAAAAAATTATTTTCTGTAATATCTTTCATATCAGTTGATGACTAAAAGCATTTGTGTTGCTAGAGGGGGAAAACAGGCGGAGTAAAGAACCTTGCAGTTACACCTGTAATTCAAATAGGAACTGTAGTCACAGCTTTAGCAATTAAGAGTCCTTGCTAAAATCTCCCATTTTGGCTCAGGATAGAAATCCCCAGACTATGATAAAGGGAAATCTGGCAGCTAGAAAGTCACATCTCCCTGTGAGCAGAACACTTAACACTGAAACAATGAAGTGTTGATCTGTGTGTGCACGTGTGCGTGTGTCAGTCCTGAGGCTTGAACTCAGGGGATGGGCACTATCCCTGAGCTTTTTTTTCCCCCTCAACGCTAGTGCTCTACCACATGAGCCACAGCTCCACTTCTGGCTTTTTCTTTTTTTTGGGGGGAGGGGGTTAATTGGAGATAAGACTCCCATGTTCTTCCTGCTCAAGCTGGCTTTGAACAGCAATCATCAGATCTCAGCCTCCAGAGTAGTTAGAATTACAAGTGTTGATCTTAATGGTGAATTCACTGCCTTACTTTACTTGTTCTGCTTTAGAAACGCTAACAAAGAGCTATGCGTAGTGGCTCAGCTAATTGAAAAAATGAATAGGACAAGATAGAGTATGCCCAAGGTTTAGCTACTGCTAGCATTTGAAATTTTCTCATTATTTCCAGAGTTTATCCAGATAAACCCTACTAGTCATTCTGATGGTGGGATCAAGTTCTGGCACCAATATATGGCACTATGCTTTGAAAGGGTATGCCTTGTTGACATTAACTTCAAAGGTCAGGGTATTAAATACTGAAATACATGTTAGCCTAACCTCCTTGATCTTAGGAGACACTCCACTATCTTAGTCCCTGCTGTAAAGCATGGCCTTTCCCAAAATCTGGTGACACAGGCCCTTCCCCGAAATTAACTGACTGAGGTCTTATCAGGTGACACAGGCAGCTGCAACAATAAACCTTAGCCCACCACAACAAAATCCCCTACTCTTATGCACCTTACAAACTTCATGTCTCACACAAACCAGACTGTAGCCTACTACCTGCCCCTAGTCAAATTCTCTATCCCCAGACACCCATCTCTATAAACCCCCTTGCTCAAGGACAAATGCTGTCCCTACCGGGGAGGATCAGCCCTGTTGGCTTGCTGACAATAAACTTTGCTGTATGTGACTTGGTGTCTGCGTGGTCTTCTGTGCTGAGGTTTCCACATAACATCTGTGAATGAAGCTGGCAAAATGAAACTCAAGGAAAGCTGTTGAATGACAGGGTAATGGGGATGGGAAAAAATGGGAGTAAATGAGGGGATCGATTTGATTAAAGTGTTGTATATGCACATGTGGAGTACTACCATGAAACCTCTTTGAACAATTAGCATGCGCTCACAAAAAGAGTGTCAGGAATGTAATGCAGGTCTTGTTTTGGGGTGTGGGGTACCAGTGGTAGAAGGGAGGGTGAACCGAGAGCATGAATGAACTGCATATGGTAAAAGTACTTTATGTACATGTGCGAACAAAATAGAATGAAGAAGCTTACTGAGATTGGTTTGGGATGAGGGAGTGGAAATGGGGGAGAGTGATGGAGTGGGTAAGTCTGATCCAGATGCATTGCGTACATATATGAACATGTCAAAATGAAACCTTGTTAATAAAATAATCCATGTTAATAAAAATGTGTGAGCCGGGCACCAGTGGCTCACGCCTGTAATCCTAGCCACTGAGGAGGCTGAGATCTGAGGATCACGGTTCAATGCCAGCCCGGGCAGAAAACTCCATGAGACTCTTATCTCCAATAAACCACTAGAAAACCGGAAGTGGTGCTGTGGCTCAAGCGGTAGAGCACTTACCTTGAGCTGAAGATCACAGGGACAGCGCCCAAGGCCAGAGTTCAAGCCCCACGACCAACAAAAAAAATGTGTGGCTCTTTCCCAGCTCTCTCTTCTTATTCCCAGATATCTCTTCTCTTTCCTAGCTCTCTCTCTTTTCCAGCTCTTTCCCAGGCCTTTCCCAGACGCGTAGAGGGCCAGTATGGCCTGGTGCCAGCCAGAACAATGAATAAATCTACCCCTTACCTGAATACCACATGCATGGTGCTGTTCTTATTCGGCTACTTCTTTTTAAAAACCTAACATAAATGGTGCCGTGACTCGGCTTAAAGTCAAGATAGGTGGGATTCCTGTCTGGTTTTTTCCCTCTTTTTGCTTTTTTTTTTGTTTGTTCTTCCCTTTTTGCTCTGAGGAATACCCACAGTTCTGACAGCCTTTTGCGAACCCGTCTGTCTGCTGCGGACACAGCACATCGATACCATTGCTGCCTTCACATCCATGTCCACACCACTTCTCTACTCTGGTAAGTGAATCTACTCTCTAAGGCTCTCTGTTGCTCAGTCTCTGTCCAGACGTGGCGCCACGCCAGAGAGCTCCTATGGCCTTTAGCTGAAAGGCCGGTCACCTTTGAAGCCGAGGACACATGGTTTTGGGGGCTTGGCCATTTCTCTTTAGAGGGCTCTGGGGGAAGTCAGGATACTGCTTCTGCCTGGTCAGCTCTCCTTCACTGACTGACTCTCCTACTCATTTAATGGGGTGCTGCGAGTCACGCCCAAGCAGTGAAACCCCTTTGAAATGCCTCCTGCGCTCCCTGGAAAGCCAGAGCGCCTAATTTTTATGCCATTCTCAGCTGTAGACAGTTTTTGCCACTGCAATGGTAAATGGTCAGAATTCTGTTTACTTTCAGGCTCTCTTTGCTCTCTCTCTGCCAGTCATGTCCAACTTTCCCTATCTCTCCCTTTCTTTTCTACATTTTGGCTTGTGCCCTGAAGAGTGCGACACAGGCTGGGTCCCAGGGACCCCCTCTAGGTTCCCTCTCAAAGGCTAGCCAATGTAGGCTTGATCTATCTGTTCAGGGTTTCTTTGCATTCTTTCAGAAATTCGCCATCTTGGCCACGTGGTGGGTTAAGGGTTTGACCCCATCTGACCCTTAACCTTCCACTAAGTTTACTACTCCATCCAGCTATTCTAAGGTGCCTTGTAACAAGTTGCTCTTTTCACAGGCCCTGGTAAGTGAGGCCCAACCATCTGATGTGCTTTGTTAGCATCTGATGTCTAAACATTGTTGTCAAAAATTTTAGGTTTTGAGTTTTGCCTTTTTTGTTTCGTGTTGTGTATCCTACTACTGACTATGTGGTTCTAAAATACTGGACATATCTATGCTAAAATTCTCATCACATCTAATGAGTTTTGTCATTGCAGAATATTTGTTGGTCAATTCTTGATAAGAACCAGGTAAACTCTACTTATTCTACTTGATCTCCTTGTTGCTTTAATTGGAAATAATAAAGGGCTTTTGTGGCAAAGATTGCAGTTCAAAGCCAGCCCAGGCAGAAAAATCCTGAAGACTCCATCTCCCAACTAACCTGCAAAGAGCCAGGTTGGAAGCATGGCTCAAGACTCTTATCTCTAATCAGCAAACACTGCAAGTGATACTATAACTCAAAGTGGTAGAGTGCTAGTCTTGAGCAGAAGTGCTCAGGGACAGTGCCCAGGCCTTGAGTTCAAACCTCCTTGACTACCAACTGGGACAAGCCATCCCAGCAATGAGCACCTAGACTCAGCCAGTCTAGGGAACAAGAGACCATGTAGAGGAGTAAGAGGAGATGATGTCATATCAGCCACTTTGCTTGCCCTTTCAAAATTAACCAGAGCCGAAGGTCAATAGAAGTAAGAAGCCTGCCCATCTAGTGTCCGTACCTGTCTACCCAGCAACTGGGCAAGAATTTATATTCTTGCCTTTCTTACCTGACTTCTCCTCTACCTAGTCACCAGATGTCACAAGTAGCTAGGGACATTTCTACCAACATTTTTCAGCCCCAAGTCCTTCCTCTTGCCATTTATTTGCTCTCTAGTATTTTTTTTCCAGCCCCTCAATGCCTCATGAGACTTCTCCAGACTTCATCTAAGAACTCACGCCATCAAGGGACAGCTGCTGCTTGCTGCCTTCTCTGGGAGGGAACCAAATTCCAGCCTTTTACCCCTATTGCTGACACCCCTTGTCAGCAGGAAGTAGCCAGAGAGAATCTGTGCCCTATTTCATGATTATTAAAAGGCTGGAATGTAAGGTCCGCTCCTGGATGACGAGCAGACTACACCCTCCTCAAGCCGACTTCACCCTCCTCGCAGCAAAGTCTCCACCCAGGACCTGTGTTACCTAGGCAACTGGCACACCTGGAAGAGGTCACATCTGCATCTGCTGAGGTCACATCTGAAATTGATGTGGCCATACCTTTCTCCGCTCATACCCTAGATAAGGCCTCGCCCAGGCCCAGACGCCCTCTTTCCCAGTTCTCTCTTCTCATTCCCAGCTCACACTCTTCTCTTTCCCAGCTCTCTCTCTTTCCCAGCTCTTTCCCAGGCCTTTCCCAGCCTCGTGGAGGGCCAACATGGCCTGGTGCCAGCCAGAACGATGAATAAACCTATCCCTTACCTGAAAAAAAAGTTTGGAAAAATAAATATCTAACAAATAAATAAGTTAGAGTTTTATCCAAAGTATACAAATTTCTCTTAATCATCCATTAGTCATTTACCACTCATCAATTTATATTTTGTATTTTATTTTGTAAAGGTTGGATGTTTGGTCTATACCAATTCTTTTAGGGGAGGGGGGCAGGAATGAGTCTCATACCTTAGTTACTATGCAAAGCAAATTTGATTTAGGTTTTGTAGCACTAGAGATCAAACTCAGACCCTAGTATATGCTATGCAAGTGCTCTACCACTGAGTTACATACCCAGATTAAATAAACTTAACATTTTTAAGTTTCAAAGAGCTTTTGGGTTAGTGTGTATTAGGATTTGGTGAACAATACCAAGTGAACAAGATACAGAGATTTTCTGTGTTTATGAATGTTAAGAAATGTTAAAGAGGGCTGGGAAGGTGGCTCAGTGGTAGAGAGCTTGCCTTGCATGCTTGAAACCCTGGGTTTGATTCCTCAGCACCACATAAGCATAAAAAAAAAGCCGGAAGTGGTGCTGTGGCTCAAGTGGTAGAATGCTAGCCTTGAGCTGAAGAGCTGAGGGATAGCACCCAGGTCCAGAGTTCAGGCCCCACCACCAGACCCCCCCCCCAAAAAAAAAGAAATGTTAAAGACATCTCTCCTTCTTGGTCTGCTTTGGGCATTGATTGAAAAAAATGCATTGGTATTCAATTGACTGGGTTTTGAACTCTGGATTTGCTACTCGGTATAATTGTGTGTCCTTGGGCTGACAGTATAGGTTAGTGGTAGGGCACTTACCTAGCATGTTAAAAATCCTGGATTAGATCTTTAGTAGCAACCCCTTGACCCCAATATAACAATAGCAACAAAAATCAAGACAAATCTCCTAGAGAAGCTGGTTAACCTTGCCAAAAATATAGGTGTGCCTGCATGCATGTAAATATATATATACACACAATCATCTATTTATGCATGTGTGCATATATAAAATAAATATGCTTAACTATATTTCTAAATAACACATACATGAAGTGTATTTTTAAACTTTTGTGTATATAAAATTAAAATACATGACTGAGAAGGGTTTTTTTTTGAGAACTAATAGATTAAAATGTGTGAATGTATCAGTAATACTTTCAGAAATTAAACACCAAGGGTGTTTTTCCCTCTTTCTTCTTAACGCTTACTGATTTATTTTTCTTATTTATTTTATTATGGTAATAAAAAGTTTCACAGACTTACAGGGCATACATACTATGGCTTCATAAAAGGAAGGCACTGGTTTCTTTTTAGCCTTTTTGGGGGTGTCTACCCAACATTGCTTTGATTCATTCATGTTGGGTCTAAAGACATAGGAAGAGCTAATCCTTTGGGGAATAATCTTTGGCTTCTTTCCTAGCTTAGAATGATTATTCTGTATATGTAGTTTAGATTAAGTAGATCCATTGCTTTTATGATGTCTGGAATATTCACAGTGGATTCTAAAGGGGAATAGAGATTCTGTGTTACCTACGTGGGATTTATGGATCAGGATTTATTGGCCAGCAAAGCGGAAGGAATTCTACCAAGGACAGGTTGGTTCTCTCAGAACATATTTCCTTTTGTTGATGTAACTAATAAATATAACATCGTTAACAAGATGTTGACTTTATTTTAATATCATAGCATTTCAGAGTTTAAGGGACTTTAGATGTTACTTGGTAGTGGTCTAAAGATGCAAAAATCTGGTTTACATTATTACCTCTAGCAACTAGCCACCCAGCTTTGGTTTGAGTAATGGGGAATTTATCAACTGCTCGGGTTGCCCATTTTATTATAGTTGGAAATCTTGATTAGGTATACTTTTTTTCTTATATTATTGGTTGCCGCCTGACAACGCCTACCCATTCTACCTGGAGGAAATCAGATTTGCTTAAGGACAGAGACTTGTATCTAGACATTTAAAGATCTCTTACAACTCAGTAAGACTAACAGCTCAATAAAAAATGGGCAAAAGGAGCTGGGCACCTGTGACTCATGCTTGTAATCCTACCTACTCAGGAGGCTAAGATCTGAAGATTACAGTTCAAAGCCAGCCTGGGCAGAAAAGGTCTGAGAAACTCTTATGACCAATTAATCACCAAAAAGCCAGAAAGGAAGCTGTGGCTCAAGGGGTAGAATATAAAAGCTTAGAGCTTTTGGACAGTGCCCAGGCCTGAGTTCAAACCACAGGATGAGCACTAATAAAAGGGAGGGGGGCAAAGACTTAGCCAGACAGTTCACAAGAGATGATTTAGATGCCAAAGAAGCTTATGGAGATACTTGACATCATTTGTCATTATAGAAGTGCAAATGAAAACCACACAGAGACACCATCATAGACACAAGAATGGTTTAAAAACACAAAACAACACATTGATTTTAAAAATTAGGTGACAGAAAAGATGTGAGCAACTAGAATAGTCATATATCACTGTTCAGAATATAAATGGTAGAGCTACATTGGAAAATCCTTTGAACGTTAGTTACCAAATTAAATACACCATATGAACCAAAACTCCCACTCGCATTTACTCAAGAGACACAAAGACAATGCATATGTATTCTTGTCAGATTCATTCAAAATGGCTCCTAACTGGAAACAACAACCTAAATGTTTCTAGACTGGTAAATGAAAAATCAAATTGTGTTATGTCTGTAATATGAAATACTACTCAGCAATATAAAGAACAAACTACTCATATGTACAGCAATGATGACAAATGTGGGAGGAAGAAGCCAAATACAAGAGTATGTACTATATGATTCAGCTTATGTGACATTTTAAAACGTACAACTATGAGAAAAAGAACACCAATTGATATGGAAGCTGGAAGTAGAGAATGAGAGAATTTTTTGCAAATGGGGAATAATATAAATATTATATATACTTCAATTATAGTGTGATTTATGCCATGGCATACATTTATCAAAACTCGCCAACTTGAACACTTAAAAAGCACTATTCTTATGTAAATTATATTTCAAGAAATCATACAGAACCCAAACCAAAGATATTCCAAAGTGAGCCTTTTCCTTTCTTCTTAGATTTTTTTGACATTTAGCAAAACAGGTAACTATTTATTTTAACTTCCCAATCTATATTCAAATGTGTTAGGAGGTACAGGCCATAGGATTGCAAGCAAAGTCAATAGCTATGTACAAAGCTTAAGGAAGGGCAAAACCATGATTGAAGCAGCACATTGGCTTCACTGGGGTGGATGGTTTTTTTGTATATAGATCTCATTTTTCACTAAATGTATGCTCATCCAGTAATGGATCATGGATATAACGGGAGGAGTGTCTAGGAGAGGATCAGTTAGAGGGGGAGAGAAAAAGGAGGGGACACTGAGGGGTAGAGTATCCAAGGGTGTTTCATATATATAGTGAAACCCACCACATGACTTGTTTGATAAAAATGGTAAAGGAGGGGAGGAATAGGAGTCTGGTGTGGGGTAGGGGAGGGGCATTGTGAGTATGTATGGAAAATTGTATGGAAAATTATTATTAAATTCCCTTATGTTAGATCTGTATACCAATTCAAAAGTAGAATTAGATATATATATATATATATATACATATATATATACATATATGTGTGTGTGTGTGTGTGTATACTTTGAGAGAGATCTGTATACTAATTCAAAAATAAAATTAGTAAAATATACATACAGAGAGAGAGAGAGATTGAGAGAGAGAGATGGTTGAGTGTCGATGGCTCACAGTGACAGGTGATTGAGATCTGAAGAACATGGTTCAAAGACAGCTAGGGCAAGAAAATCCATGAGACTCATCTCCAATTAAGCACCAAAACAAATCCAGAATTGGTGCTGTGGCTCAAGTGGTAGAGCACTAGCCTTGAGCAAAAAGCTCAGGGATAGCATCCAGTCCCTGAGTTCAAAGTCCTAGGATTGATGCATGCATTGACACATGCATGCACATGCGCACACACGTACGAACGCGCGCACACACACACACACACACACACACACACACAAACATGGATGTGTCCAAATGAAAAGGTACAAAATTAGTTTAAAATAAAACTTGCAAAGTGGTATTCACAATTGAACCTTACTCCATCCTTATGCCTATCATCATCACAAGGGACTTATACTTTCTACTTTACACACTTCTGCATTATTGGTATTTTATGAAGTTTTAGAACTTTTATAATCACAAACAGCAATAAGCTCGGAGTAATGGTTCACACCTGTAATCCTAGCACTTGGGAACGTGAGGCAGGAAGACAAAGTTTCCAAGGCTCTATCTCTAAAACAAAATAAAAGGCAAAAGGGATGGGCTGGAGAAACAGTAGCAACTGAAACTAGGTAACAGAGGAGAGATTACTAGAAGACAATTTCCAAAATTATGGGCAGGGTTTAGGTAGAAACAATGATAATGAAGCATCTTTGTTAGAGTAAATTAGACTCCACCAGAAAAAAAGGGGGGGATGGGCTGGGTGCTGGTAGCCCATGCCTATAATCCTAGCTACTCCGGAGGCAGAGATCTGAGGATCACGGTTCAAAGCTTGCCTGGGCAGTAAAGTTTGTGAAGTGGGTGTGGCTCAAGTGGCAAAGTGCTAGTGATGAGCACAGCTAGGTTTGGGGACAGAGCCCTGGCCTGAGTTCAAGCCCCAGGATCGGCAAAACAAACAAACAAACAAAAAGGATGAGAGTGTGTGACTCAAGCGACACAGTACTTGACTAGCATACATGAGACCCTGGGTTCAATTCCAGGTACCCTAAATAAATAAAATTTAATTTTTAAGTACATTGTGAAGAAACTACAAAATTAATCTTAGAAGACCCATACTACAAAGTACTCAAAGATCATTTTTTAAATGAAATATATTTTTGTATACTAAGAGAAAAGCATAACAAAAAAACTCTCAAGCTACAGGATATCACACTATAATCCAATTAAAAAATAAAACACGCAAATATACACATGAATATTTATGTTTGTATGTAAATGCAATGGAATATATCAGAATTCAAATCAGACAGTGATAGGAGTAGAAGTGATCAGAGTATTGGGAATTTTTATATTATATATTTGCATGGTAATTTTAGTTCATTAAAGATTTTTTAGAACTGTATTTCCTTGGGAAGGAGGCTTTTATTTTCATCCTTCATTATAAAGTAATTTAACAAAAAAGTAGGTATAAAGTAGTATATTGTTATTTTTATTATTGGTATTTTTACTAAGTAGCCTAGGCAGTCCTTGAACCCAGAATCCTCTTGCTTCCACTTCCCAAGTGCTATTACAGGTGTGTGCTACAATACTCAGCATTATATTATTTTCAAAATTATATTTCTTTCAAATGATACATTGAAAACACAAAAATATACATATCAATGGGGACTCTGAGCTATTTCACTACATGGGTACATTGCATAATCAGGTTAAAAATCTATCTTCTCGGGGCTGTGAAGATGGCTCAGTGGTAGAGTGCTTGCCTTGCATGCATGAGGCCCTGGATTCGATTCCTCAGCACCACATAAGCAGAAAAAAAAGCTGGAAGTGGCATTGTGGCTCAAGTGGTAGAGCACTAGCCTTGAGCTGAAGAGCTGAGGGACAGCGCCCAGGCCCAGAGTTCAGGCCCACGACCAGACCCCCCCCCAAAAAAAATCTATCTTCTCAAATATGTATCATTCCTATTTGTTTCTGCGCTGATACTGGTGAGTGAACTCAGGGCCTTGCTCAGCTTGCTTGCTCACAGCTGGCACTCAACAGTCAGGTTACTTGGAGCTGGAGCTGGATTCAAACAGTAATCCTCCAGGTCTCAGCCTCCTAAATAGGTAGGATTAGCTACTCAGCTAATTCCCAGTTCTCCCATCACTTGCCACTGGCTTTTGGTACATTTATTACGTCTTTATGGTGAAATTTTTCAAAATTCTTTCTTAGCTTTTTAAAATTCATAGTATTCTGGGTCTTTATTAACAAAGTTTCAACCTGTGCCAAGAATCCCTAGTGTTTCCCCTAAGCCCTCCTGTAATATTTTCATGTTACCTGCTTTTATCTCAAGGTCTTTGATTCATTTGGAATTGATTCTGGTACAGGGTGATATGTGTAGCTAATTGGGACTGCAGCATTGTTGAAGAGGCTGTCTTTCTTCCATCCTGTTTTTTTTTGGCTCCCTTATCAAAGATTGGGTGGCCATAGGTCTGTGGGTTCATTTCTAGATCTTCAGTTCTATTCCATTGGTCCTCAGGCCTGTTCTTGTGCCAGTACCAAGCTGTTTGTATTACTACAGCTTTATAATAGAGTTTGAGGTTTGGTATAGCTACTCTTCCAGCACTGTTCTTTCTGCTAAGGATTGGTTTTGCTATTTGGAATTTTTGAATTGCTTTGGGGATGTGGCCAAAATGGAACCCAACTGCATTGTTGGTGGGAGTGTAAACTTGTTCAGCCACTCTGGAAAGTAGTATGGAGGTTCCTCAAAAGACTAAACATAGAGCTCCCCTATGACCCAGCAATCCCACTCCCAGGCATTTACCCAAATGACCACAAACAAGGCCACACTAAAGCTACCAGCACAACCATGCTCATTGCAGCATCAAATCCTGACTTATATAACTGTAACCCCTCCGTACATCACCTTTACAACAAAAAAATCAAAAAATAAAATTCATAGTACATGATTGTTATCTATTGCCACTCTACAGTATAATACCACAATGTGACTATTTACTCCTAAAAGTAACTTGGTACTGTTGTAAGATCTCAGTTGTGAATCCAGTCACAAGAAAACAGAGAAGCTGCACATTGAGAAGTTGCATCAGGAGTCTTTTTTTTTTGTCGGTCGTGGGGCTTGGGCGCTATTCCTGTACTCTTTAGCTCAAGGCGAGCATTCTACCACTTAAGCCACAGCACCACTTGAATCAGGAGTCTTTATTAGACAGCCAGACCCAATTTCCTTACTTCACTACTCATTGATTGGACCCTCATCTCTTTCACTTCTTCTTTCCCTAACCTCTGCCATCCACCATTCTACCCTCAATCTCCATAGGATCCATTATTTTATTTTCCACATATGGGTGAAATTTGTGGTATCTGTGTTTCTCTACCTCGCTTATTTCATCTAACATAATGATCTGCAGTTCCATGCATGTTGTTGCAAGTGACTCTAGTTCATTTTTTATGAATGAATAGCATCCCATTGTTAATATACATTTTCCTCACCCATTCATCAGCTGATGAACACTTAGGCTGTTTACATTTCCTCATTATTGGGAACAGTGCTGCAGTAAACGTGAGGATGTAGGTATAGCTGTCTTAACATGATTCAATTTCCTTTGGTTATATATCTACACAAGTAAGATTGCTGGATCATGCAATAATTCAATTTCTGACTTTTTTGAGAAACTTCTATTTTATTGCCATATTGGTTAAACTAATTTACATTCCCATCAACAGCATACAAAGGTTTCCCTTTTTCCACATGTTCAACAACACTTGTTTATCTTTTTACTGCAAACCAACATTCTTATCACAGTAAACTAATATCTCATTGTAGTTTAACATTTCCCTTGTTTTTTTTGTTGTTGGTCACTTGTATGTTTTCTCTTGAGATATGTCTATTTAGATCTGTTGCCCATATCTTAATTGGCTTATTTGGTTTTTGCAATTGAATTTTTAGAGTTCCTCAATATCTCCCTTTGTCAGCTGTATAGCTTGTACTCTGTAGTGTGTCTTCAAATATAGGGTATTATTAAGAACACTGAAACAGCTCAAAATGGAACTGAAGATTTCCTAAATAATTTGGAGGTAAATATATAATACCATACTGTGGCCTCAAGTTTTTCCTCCAAGTGCTCTCTTATCCTTTTGGTGTTTAATATATCACCAAAAAATTAAGACTAGTAGTGAGAAGCTGACACAAAGCAGATATTACTATGATCTAGATTTTCAAATGAAAATCTAACTAAGCTCTTCAATTAATTTACTTAGGCCCCAATTAACTACCATAGACTGGTGCCTTAATTACAGAAATGTATTTTCTCACAATTCTGGAGATTAGAAGTTCTAGATCAAGAGTGACAGAGGGCATTGATGAAAGTGAACTATGCAACTTGTGGGTGGAGATGGGAGAGAGGGAATGAGAGAGAATGAGGGAATAGATGACACTATGAGAAAGGAAATGTATTTATTACCTGACATATGCTGTATGTCACTTCTAAAACAACAATAAAGTAATTTTTTTAAAAAAAGAATGATAGAGGGGGTGAGATTGACTGGAACAGAATGTAAGCATGTCAAAATGTGACAATGAGCTTCCCCACTCCCACCTTGTATAACTAATATAAGCTAATTTAAAAAAAGATGTTCAAGATTGAGATGTCTGCAGTGTTCCTTCCTTCTGAGGCCTCTCATTGGCATGCCAATTGACATTTTTTCCTCTGTCTTTGTATTCCTTTTGTATCTGTGTCCAAATTTTCTTCTCTTACAAGAGCATTCATCATATTGGGTTAGGCCCCACCCTCAGTGATCTCCTTTTAACCCATATATCTCTTTTAAGGCCATATTCTGAGGTACCAGGGGTTAGGACTTCATGTGTGAATTTTGGGAGGATTTAATAGGCTCATAACAGTTTTTTTTTTGGGGGGGGGCGGGCTGAACTCTGGGCCTGGGCGCTGTCCTTCAGCTCTTCAGCTCAAGGCTAGCACTCTACCACTTGAGCCACAGCGCCACTTCTGGCTTTTTTTCTTTTTGCTTATGTGGTGCTGAGGAACGAACCCAGGGCCTCATGCATGGAAGGCAAGTGCTCTACCACTGAGCCACCTTCCCAGCCCATAACAAGTTATTTTAAACAGGAAGTTTATCCATATCTGAGAGGGTAAGTAATTACAAGCATGGAGCTTTAGAGGAGAAACCAAAGAATTTAGTATGCAAGCCATAAAATGCAAATGAATTTGCAGAGAATGAGCTGAACTTTTGTTTAAAATGATTAATGGCCTCTTTGAAGGTGAGTAATACATTACTGTTAATTATATTTGAAAGATGTGATAGATGATGCCTGATGTCTATATCATTCTTAAGTTCATCTCTCACTTCATGTTGGGGCCATACTAAATTTATAACCTCTATTTCAATTGAGATCCTCATTTCAGGGGTAGAGGAAGGAAGACTTTTTTTCTGGTTAAGATCTTAAAAGTATGGATAGAATCACGCTAATGAGATCATCTTTGCAATACTCTTATGAACATGATCGTGCTTTAGTATGACCTATGAAAGAAAATAGGGAGTTATATATCTTTAATAATTCCTATATAACCAAGGCTGATAAAATATATAATATTCTAATCTGTGATTCAAGATGACCTGGGCTTTAGTTCCTTTGTTTGCATAAAAATCGGCCTAACTGGGTCAATCTATTTTCCGCCTTCAGATCACAATTGTTCTACCTTCACAATATGAATGCATAGAATCTTTTTAGATTCATGTATTTATTCCAAGACATTAAAACATAAAAAATGAAGTCAAACTTGTCCGACAACTCATAAATTCTTTCATCTTTAATGTATAACCCAGAAACATTGTACTAAATTGGAAATAAGTTGGGAAGGGAGAAATAGAAGAGAGATACATATAGATTTGTGGACCATAGACTGAGTCCAGTCCCAGGAGAGTGAATGCATAGATTTTGACAATGAGGTCACAAAAGCAGTCATAAGGAATTATAGTCCTAAACTATGTTATGCTTCACAGAAGATAGGTTTTTCGGGTCCCAGCCAATGTTTATATCACTAACAGTAATAATAATCATTACAAAAATAACACAGTGATATTGGGTGCCAGACACTTTGCTATGATACTTACAAACATCATCTTACTCATGTTTAAAATAACCATAGAATGTAAGTCTCATTTCTATTCCACAGAGAGGACAGCAAAATTTAGGTTATACATGTTAAGTGGCAAAGTCGACTTGTTCCCATACAGATCTGATACTAAAAGGTATTTGCTTATTTGGTACTGTTATAATTTTCTTAACAGGGCATAGAGATTGAAAGCTATAAGGCACTGTACTCACTTCCTAGACAGTGGTGACAATAACCACCAACCAGATAGGTTAAAATGAGAGAAATTTATTCTCTCAAAGTTCTATTGGCTGGAAGACTGATACAAGTTGGAGGCAGAGCTATGCTCTTACTGAAGGCTCTTTTCTTGCCTCTTCCTAGCTTCTGGTGGTTGTTGGCAATCCTTAATGTTCCTTTCTTTGTGGGACCATATCTCTGCCTCCATGTTCACATGGCTGTCTTCACCAGGTGCTGGTAGCTCACACCTGTAATCCTAGCTACCCAGGAGGCTGAGATCTGAGGATCATGGTTCAAAGCCAGCCCAGGCAGCAAAGTCAGTGAGATTCTTATCTCCAGTTAACCACCAGAAAACCGAAAGTGGTGCTGTGGCTCAAGTAGTAGAGTGCTAGCCTGAGCTGAAGAGCTAAGGGACAGCACCTAGGCCCAGAGTTCAAGCCCCACAACTGACAAAAAAAAAGACATGGCTGTCTTCTCTCTGTATCTGTATATTCAAATTTTCTTCTTTTTATAGGAATACCAACTACTGCATTAGGGCTCAGTCTAATCTAGTATGACATTATAGTAACTTGAGTCTATCAGAAAAGATCTATTTCCAAGTAAGGATACATTCAAGTTCCAGATGAACATGCATTTTGGTAGGGAACTATTCAACCCAGCATAGGAGCTACTAGATTGATAAGAAATGGAAACTTTTTGCAGTATGTTTCACTGTAGAGTTCTTAAACTTTTGAGATGAATGGGATTTGAGGTTTCCATTTCTTTGGTATGTTTTCTTTGCCTATGGCAAACAACATTCCTGCTAACAGTTATGTAATTTTTTTATACTTTAGTAGTTCTGTGTAGTTTGAAGCAAGTCAGAGATTCAAAGGGTTAGTAGGGAGGTGAGATATTCATTAGTCTGTTGGCCTGTTTTGAGAAAAGGCTCAGTGATTTATCACAGATAGTTGGGGGAGGGCAGGGGGAGGATGGGAAGGGATGGGAAGGGGAAACAAAGGAGGAGGCTACAATGCTTGATAAGAAATGTACTCATTATCTTGCCCATGTAATTGTAACCCCTCTGTACAGTATTTTCACAATAAAAAAAAGAATACCAACATACAAAAAATGTAACAACTGAGTTAGGTGTGTTAGTTCACACCTATAATTCCAGCACTTGGAAAGCTGAGACAGAAGGATTACAAGTTCAAAGTCAGCTTGAGATACAAAAAAAAAGAGGGGAAAAACAGTAACAACCGAGATTGTTTCTTCTTAACACTTAAAAAGCAAACTACTGCATATTTAGATTAGTTTACATGAAATCTATACGATTTTATTAAACTAGCCTCATTTGATAGAAATTGAGGTCCAGAGAAGTTGAGATGCTTTCCAAAGTCAAAGAGCTAGCAAACGACAGGGCTATAACTGCAAGCTAAATACTCTGCCTCCCAAATCCTATGTTTTCCCCATTATACATCATTGCAAAATGAATAGGCAAAATCTGCTCTTATTCTACATCATGTTGATGAATTTAAGAACTATTGAGGAAAGAAGTACTTGGAACTCCTAGAATCCTAGAGACAATAACAATCATATTTTTCTGTAATGATTGCTTAGAGAACCCGAATGCCAAATTAATATTACCAGGGAGGTATTGAATTGAGTTGGGCTTACAAATGACCCTACACACTAGGGTAGCTAAGTTTATTGGTAACAGGCAGAAACTTTGGACACTGGGGGAAAAACAACTTAGTTTTAAGTTTCTGAGTAAAGATTCAGCTAAGCAAACCACAAGCCACATATTGAAGAGGAAAAAACAAATGTAGATTTGGTTGAGATTATGGGCTTTGAGGGTTTAAATACTGATGCTCACTAACACTCACTAGGACAAGTTATTTTACCTCTTTAAATTACAATTTCCTTCTCTATAATGTAGACATGTACATTGCTATGTTGGTGTAAATATTAAAGGGTGGGACACACACACACACACACACACACACACACACAGAGGCAACTTAGAAATGTACCCAACACAACAAATTTCAGTTTCCAATAATATTAGAATACTATTGTCATTATTCCTTTTGAGTCATGTATCATCTTAACCCCCATCCAATTTGTCTTGAATGTTTATTGTGGAAAATATTTATAATTATTAAAGATTTGCATACAGAAAATAGGTTCTGACCTTAAGAAGCCATTCATAGAACAAGAGGCAATGTAAAAACTGCCATAATGCAATAACAATAGAAAATGTTCACTGAGTCGCCATGATGTACTATGCCCACCTAGGTTCCAAGTGCTTGATGTAATTAACTTAGTTTTTCATAACAGTTCTGTGAAATAGGTGGTATTATTATTTTCTATATACAAATAAATTGAGAACAGGAGTAAAATGATTTGTCAGGAAGTAGCAGAGCCTAGATTGGAACACAGACAAACTAGCTCCTATGGTTCTATAGTCTCCCCATCATACTGCTGTTACCTCTGTAGCCAAGGCATCTTTAAATGAAAAGTTGTAAACTGAAACTTTAAATCATTACACTACAAATTCTCAATGGTTTTATATTTTAACAATCGATTCCCATGAAATAAGGATTTAAAGTGACAATAGAAAGTGACTATATGAATATTCCAGCTATTACTGATAAAAAAATCACATGACACTAATGGATAAGGCTCATGTTGACACTTTTGAAAACTTTTAGAAAGGCAGTTAAATTGCAAGTCATGTTGAAGAAGAGTATAGTACATACATAGGAACTATGATGGTGAAGGATTTAGGCTATGTGGCCTCCTGTGGGCTCTTACTCTATCCCTTTAATAGGGGATGGATTGGGGGGAAAGGCCAGGTACCTAGGACAACAGTGATGAAACAAGACAGCCCAGAGCCACTATGGCAGACATCACAGTTACTATAAATCTTGATCATTTCCCATCCTATCCAATAGTCAAAAGGTCCATTGAAAATATGTTCTCCTGAAAATATGTTTTCCGGAGTATGGTAAGTATGTTCACAACATACACTTACCTTTCTCTGCTGGGCTCATAACAGTAACTGTGAAAAGACAGAGAGAGAGAGAGAGAGAGAGAGAGAGAGATCAAAATTAGTAGTGTTTCTACCAGATAACTTGAGGGGTTTGGTGGGGCTGTGATAGATGAGTGGGGAGAGAATTACAAAAGTATAGGGCTGGGAAGGTGGCTCAGTGGTAGAGTGCATGCCTTCATGCCAGAGGCCCTGGGTTCAATTCCTCAGCACCACATAAGCAAAAAGAGAAAAGAAAAAAGCCGGAAGTGGCGCTGTGGCTCAAGTGGTAGAGCGCTAGCCTTGAGCTGAAGAGCTGAGGGACAGCACCCAGGCCCAGAGTTCAGGCCCCACAACCGGACCCCCCCCCAAAAAAAAGAGAATTACAAAAGTAGTAACATTGATCAAGATGCATTATAAATTAACACAGTGAATTGAAACTCCTTTGTACAACTGCTTAAAGATTAAAAACTAGAAAATTCAAAATATATTTTCAAATTCATTTTTCTACACCATGTTTTTTGACCAATTTAAACAATATGACTTTAGAAAATTACCAGCTTAAGATGAAGGAAGGCAAAGATGATGAAATTCCATCCAATGCTGCAGTTCTTCATCTTAAAACATCAGTAATTAAGAATTATCAATTATTCACCAAGCTGGTATAATCTAATATTTTAAAAAATAAATAGAAGCATAAAAGCTTATAACATGGCATTAAAAATGATCAATTAAAAGATGATTACAGAGCCAGGCAACAGTGGATCACACTTGTAATCCTAGCTACTCAGGAGGCTAAGATCTAAGGATTGTGGTTCAAACCCAGCCTGGGCAGAAAAGTCCCCATTAGACTCTTATCTCCAAATAATCACTCAGAAGCCAGAAGTGGATCTGTGGCTCAAAGTGGTAGAGCACTAACTTTGAGCCAAAGAGCTCAGGGACAATGCTCAAGCCCTGACTTCAAGCCCTACATCTGAAAAAAAAAACATATTATTTAAGTAAAAAAAAAAATCATTAAATCAAAAATGCACCTAACTTACTGACCACTTACATTAGCCTGCTATTGATCAAAAACATCTATAAATAGTCTATTTACAATCAAATGCTGAATATTTTTTTATTTTTATATATATTTTATTGTAAAAATACTGTACAGAGGGGTTATAGTTACATGAGTAAGATAATGAGTACATTTCCTATAGAGCATTGTTCCCCTCTCCTTTGTTTTACCCTTGCCATCCCTTCCCTCCCCACCTCCACAACTCCTCCCTCCCCATCCCATCCCCAAGTTGTAAAGTTCATTTTCAACATAGTGTCTTGTATATTGTTACAATGGTGTCAACCTGTATCCTTATTTCAGCATTTTGTTATTTCCCTTCCCCTCCCCAAATTAGAAAAATGTATATATGAGATGCAAGGCACCGGAATCAAATACGGTGAAAACAGGGGTTACACCATGGGGGAAGAACATACAAAAGAAAGAAAAAAATCACATAGTACATTATAAATACATTTAAAACAATCACAAGAAAGATAAAACCACTTGTGTCCCTATCTTGGGGTTCATTTCGCTTAGCATAATTGTATATGGTCACATGTACATTCAAATGCTGAACATTTCGTCTGATTTCTTGAATACTATTCTAAGAGTAGATAACAATGGATGCATGATTCTATCTTCACAGCATTATAATGTTGAAAAAATCTTATGTCGATTCATCTGTAATTTAGTTTCCCAAAGTGGTCACTGTGTGATAACTTTAAAGGCCAACGTCATTTGTCTATTTGGAAGTAATACAATGTGGATATTGTCAGACTATGTCAGAAATTCCCTTGCCCTGTTAGGTGATCCTAGACACATTCTTTGCTTCTCTAAAATTACCTGCCTCTTAATGTTACTTGAGAACTAATGGTGTTAATCTGTATGAATGCTGCTTCCCATAGTATTTAGCAAAAGGTAAGTGTCAAATGAATATTCATAGTTATTATCTGTGAATTATGAGTTCACATGATATCAGTAGAGAAACTTTAGTGACTGGTTTATCTCTATCCTTTCACAAAAGGAAGAAAATAACTGTAGTTATCAGATGATTTGCTAACCAGACATAGAGCAATTACAGTTGGGACCAGATTCTACATTCCTCAGATTTTTCCACATACTGTGTCTATTTGCCTCAATTATTTCTTGTTGGATTTTCATATATCACTTCTATTTAAAATGATATTTGTTCAAAATGAAGTCTACCCCTCTTTACTCACCACCATGACCATCTGTGTGCATTTGTACTAAATGTTAAGGTAAACAGGTCATATGACACAGACTTCAATGCTAAGAAGCTGACAAATTAAAGACTTTTCTACATAATGATAACAAATAAGGGTTAGGGAAATGGGAGAAATTCAAACAGAATGAGACAATTGTTCTAGGTGCTACTTCTTCATTGTCATAATATTCCCCTTTATATACAGGTCTAGTAACTTTTAAAAACAATTCTCATTTGTGGGGACAGAGATGGAAGGGGATTTTGGAAAATAGTAGAGGGGTGAATTTGATCAGTATATTATATACATCTATGGAAATATCACAATTCAACCC
Organism: Dipodomys ordii; assembly: GCF_000151885.1. Taxonomy (NCBI): domain Eukaryota; kingdom Metazoa; phylum Chordata; class Mammalia; order Rodentia; family Heteromyidae; genus Dipodomys; species Dipodomys ordii. The sequence continues at coordinate 2,963,615 of NW_012267332.1, read as the reverse complement.
TTTTGTACAATTAATTTATGCTAATAAACATTATCTCTTAAATAATCATTTGAGTGGTCTGTTAAACTATTAAATTTTGCCTGTGCTAAAATATGACTAAATGATTTTTTTTCTAACACAACAGACTGGAGATTGATAACAAGTTCCTTTTTCCCAATTAAAGAATCTTGGTTAAGAATATATGAAAGAGGTGCATACTGTGACAATGGGAATGGAACTGTGAACAAGAAGCCTTGATGGGTCAACCTGAGACTTCATGATTTTGCACACACCTGGCTGCACTGATTCCACCAGACCTTGAATTGAGCTAATTACATCTCTTTAAAATGGAGTGGGAGAAAATAGAGTTTCTTAGAGACCAATAGACTATCTTTTCTTCTACCTCAGGCTGAACATTTCTAACTGATAACACAAAAACATAAAAGATGTACAGATTAATGGGGGACTATATAATGTTTGATATGTGTAAGCGTATAATATTTAAATCAGGTTGAATGCATTCATATTGTCTCTTCAGACAATACTTCTTATGTATTCATCCTAAACATTTGCTTTGAAATGTCTGACTTTCCATATGCTTGGCCACTTGCTCCAGCACTTTGGGTGAGGAAAGATCACCTTGTACTTGCAGATACTGTAATGAGACAACATGAATATGGAAGAAAAAGTGAGAACTAATATGTTCTCTATATAGGGGGTGAAGGGACAGTTCTCTTTTTTGTTTTTTCATTTCTTTTTTGCCAGTCCTGGGGCTTGAACTCAGGGCCTAAGTGCTGTCCCTGAGCCTCTCTGTGTTCAAGATAGTGCCCTACCACTTGAGCCACAGCACCACTTCTGGTTTTTTGAGTAGTTTGTTGGAGATAAATCTCATGGGAACTTTTCTCCTACGGTGGGTTTGAACCATGATTCTCAGATCTCAGACTCCTCAGTAGCTAGGATTACAGGTGTGAGCTAATGGTGCCCAGCTAGGGACAGCTATCTTTAATTAAATTCAACACCTTCAAGAATGACATTGATTTATATAATCCAAGAGCAGTGGGGAGACTAGAATGAATGTGTATAAGTTGTAGGATAACATATTTTAGCACTGAATAAGAAAAATTATGCAGGCTAACACCTATAATCATAGCTACCTAGGAGGCTAAGAATAGATGGATTATAGTTTGAGGTAGGCCTGGACACAGACATTCATAAGGCCACATGTGAACACATAGCTGGCACAGTGCTGCACATCTATCATTCTAAGTAAGCTATGTGGGAGGCTGATATCAGGAAGATGTACTCATTACCTGACTTATGAAACTGTAACCCCTCTGTACATCATCTTTATAATAATAAAAAATAAAAACTCATATACATCAGAAATATAAGGTGGAAATAAAATGGTATTCAAGGAATACATGTAATTATCCTACCTAAATATTTTTTTAATGACCATTAGCATTTGGAAGGCAGGAGTTTCCCATTACAAATACTCGGAAATGTTGTTAGATGCCATTCCGACATTAGTCTGGCAGTGGACTTGACGTTTAAAATCTTTCACCCCTGAAATTCAGCAAGATGTCAATAAGTCAAACATTTGCTTGTAAAATTTCCCACTTGAAGTTACATACTTCTGAGATGGAAAAGAACTCTATTCTAAATCATGGAAGTTATCTCAGTAGTTCTGCTTTTCCTCTCGTATTTCTAATATTGCTTTTTGCACTGTTAAAGGAAGAAGCAAAACTACTCAGTCATATTTAAAATGAAAATGTTAGGAGTCATACTAAATTTTTATGAAGTAAATTGCTTCCCAGAAATCTCTTGGGTAAGAGTACATTTAGTCAATTCTATGGGTAACTTGTCATGCATGATTATAGGATAATGTGGTTATACAGGTAATTATAGCTGTTGTTTCTTCAAAGTTTAGTTCACTGCTGGAGTTAAATGACTAGAGTTATCATCAAATAGCTTTTTGTATGGGCTTTTCTCTGTTTTCCAATTATTGGTTTTCTTTTGCAATGTGGTATAGAGAAAAGTTTGGCCAGGTTGGAGGACATGCAGTGGCTTTTCATCATAGAACTAACACTAAAACTTGAGCATATGTCATGATTTCCTTTAAGTAGATGCATAATGCAGGATTACAGAAGGGTATGAGAAAGATAAGCCTAACTTGGGGCTTAATGGGTTGGTCAAAAAATAGCATAGGAAGGACATGGGAGGAAGTAGAACTGTGGCTCAAGTGGTAGAGGGCCAACTTTGAGCAAAAAAAGTCAAGCAAGAGTATGAGACCCTAAGTTCCAACCCCAGTAACAGGACAACAATAAAAACAAAGAACATGAAGAAACTCCATGGAAATTCTGTCAAATAGACTCATAATATGACCCATGTGGTTTAAAGTTTTGTAAAAGAAGCAGTCTAAAAAGCTTTAAAAAAAGTGAAATTAATTCCAATACTATATTTTATTTAATACAGCAGATATCATTTTTTTCATTTCAACTTGGCATGTCCAGAAAATAGATGATATGGTTTTGGTTTAGTGTTCTTTTGGTATGAAGTAGAAAGAATGTGATTTCATCCTGCCTGAACGTTTCAATTCAAATGCCACAGCTGAAGCACTTCATAGACACCTGTGGCTCATCAGAGTAGTTCAAAAGGACCCGTAGTGAGGCACCTCACATCTGTAATTCTAGCTACTCAAGAAGCTGAGATCTCAGGATTGTCCTTCTAAGCTACACCAATCAGGATCATCCCTGTGACTCTTATCTCCAATTAATCAGCATAACAGCCAGAAATGGAGCCCTAGTAGTAGAGCCCTAGCCTTGAGCAAAAATGTTCAGGGACACTGTCCAAGCCCTGAATTCACACCCTAGGCCCCACGTGTGCTTGCACACACACACACACACACACACACACACACACACACACACACACACACACATACAAAATGGACCTATGAAAAGAGAATCTGAAGTTGGAAAGCATTTGGAATTCACTGAGGTAAAGAGTCTCCACTTCCAACATGAAATTTTCTTTGAACTGATGACACACTTAGGGAGGAGTTTACTAGAGAGTAGAATATACTTTGGTATTCATTTATATTCTAGCTCTGTCACTTGCTCTATGACCAGGAAGACTTAAACATTTTGTGCCTCAGTTTCTTCATCTATAATGATATCAGGTTGTTATAAGAATTAAATGATAAAGTAAGTATAAAATACTTTGGCGCTTGGCAAACAATCAGTTAATTACTGTTAGCTACTCATTATCATTTTTCTAACAAAAGTGAATTGATAAAGTGAGATTAGGTTTACAGTAAGTTCACAATAAATAAGTGTGATTTAAAAAATTATAGACACTCAGTTGTATGATAGTTTTAATTTATGCACTGTCAAAATGAATACCTTTCATTTCCACCTTTTCTTTGAGATGTTTCTTAGATACCAGGTCAGGAGAAGAATAGAATTTGAAATAGGAAATTGAGATACATTTCTGTTTTTCTGCTTGTAGAAAGCAAGCTAATATGTCAGACTTCAATTATCCCTGTAGAAAAGTTAATCATGCTCATGGACTTTTGAGGCAATTATTCACAAGCCTGTAGGATTGTAATAATTACATAGGACACCTGGTAAAAATGCAATTCCAAGGCCTCCTTCACACAAACGTCTAAGTGGAGGAGTAGAAATGTATATTTAAAAGTTTCAGCACATGGTCTTAATTATCAGCTAGTTTTAGGACTAGTGAAGTTATTTTACCACTTTGATTTCTCTTGCTAATTAGGTATGATACATGTCAGTGGGTTTTGGTTTCATTTTGTTTTGATGTGGGTTTGGGGACTTGAACTCAGAGCCTGTAGCTAGCCCTAAGCATTTTTGTGCAAGCTAGAGCTCCACCACTTGAGCTACAGCTCCACTTTTAGCTTTTCGGGGGGGGGGGGGGGGGGAGAGTTAACTGAAGATAAGAATCTCAAGGGCTTTCCTGCTCAAGCTGGCTTCGAACAGCAATCCTCAGATCTCAGCTTCTTGACTAGCTAGGTTATAGGTGTGAACCCCAGGTGCCTAGCTGTGTACTTTAATAGTACAATTCATATAAACTTAAATGGATAGCCTGTATTGCTGTAGAAACTTTGTTTCTAGAAAATGGTCTAGCTTTCATCTTAGCACTTTTCATTTCTCTTGACTCTCTTTGAAGAGACTATCTTTTTGGTGGTATTGGGGTTTGGAAATCAGAACTTTATATTGGCTAAGCAAGCCCTTTTCCTTTATTTTTTCAGATTGATTCCAGTGTTTTTCTCCCAAGGACCACCCTTAGCCCATGATCCTACTACCTCCCAGGTGTGTACCACCATGCCCAGCCCAGAATTTCTATTTTGTGAGTTCAATTAGCTCCTAAACAGTGTTTTTATTATCTTTAAGTACTTGTACAAGGGAGTTGCCATTTAACAAAGCAGTTTATGAACACACTCGCTCTCACTTGTCCATCAACTGGTTTATTTATTTTTTGGTCGGTCGTGGGGCTTGAACTCGGGGCTTGGGTGTTGTCCCTGTGCTCTTCAGCTCAAGGCTAGCACTCTACCACTTGAGCCACAGCACCACTTCCAGTATTCTAGTGGTTTATTGGGGATAAGAGTCTCACAGACTTTCCTGCCTGGGCTGGCTTTGAACCACGATCCTCAGATCTCAGCTTCCTAAGTAGCTAGGATTACAGGCGTGAGCTATAGGCTCCTGGCCCTGGTTTATTTTTTATCCCAAAATGAATATTGTCACCAAAAACGAAGACAATGAAGGCAATTCCAGAGTTTTATCTTGTCCCAAAAGCAACTTTTGCATAATTTTGGAATTTAGAAAATACCTAAAACAGTCAGAGGGAAGAGTTGCTGCTGCTTTGTAGTAAGAGAATGCTATGAACTTTTAAATGGGCTGTGTACCCTTGTCTATCCCAGATCACCAGAGGCTCACATTCCTGGTGCAGGTTTCTAATGCTAGAGGGAGTGATTGGGATCTTATTCTCAGAGATCTGTAGTTGTAAATCTCCATTGTCTTGTGATTCCCTTAAAGCCATTATAAAGTCTGCTCTGTGTTTTGTCTAGACAGTACATTCCCCATCTTGAGCCAGCTCCTGAGTGGCTTTTCCCAGAAGCAGGTAAAGGCACCGGTAATGAGTGCAGCAGCCTTGGTAAGGGACATCATCTATCAATAGATGTCTGACCACAAAATTTGGCAAAGAAGAGATTGACAAGGGGTATGAGTGTGGAAATAAGGGCATTTAACTGCTAAGGCAAATGACAGAAAGGACTGAGAAGACACTAAGCTTTCATCTCTATGTAGACTTAAGGTAATGCACAACAGGAAATGAACATTCTAAACTAGCCAAAGCAGAAAAGTGACTCTATTGCAAAATAACTAGTAAATAGTCAGGCTCAAGTGGTAGAGCACCAGCCATAAGCCAAGCTAGTGCCAGGCCCTAAGTTCAACCCCTGTTATTAGAATATATGTGTGTATATGTATATATATATATATATATATGTGTGTGTGTGTGTGTATGTATATCTCTCTCTCTCTCTCTCTCTATATATATATATATGTATGCATGTATGTTTTTAAAAAGCTAGGGACAGTACCCAGACCCTGAGTTCAAGCACCAGGACCCCCATACACACAAAAAATACCACTAAGAAGCAAATAACTCACAACAGGCAACAACTAACCTCAGAGAAAAAGAAGAATCTGGTTTCTTAGAATTACCACTTTAACATCCAAAATGTCGTTTTCAAAAAAAGTATAAAGCATGTGAAGAGATAAATATGTATGGCTTATTAACAAGAAAAAGGAAATCACTGAAAACTGTCCATAAGAAAGCTCAGGCATGGACTTATTTGGTAAAAATCTTAAGTCAACTTTCTCAAATACAGTTGAAGAGCTAAAGAAAACCATGGAGAAAGAACTAAAGGAAACCAGAATGGTGCCTTAGCAAATTCAAAACATAAATGAAAATATAGAAATAGAAATTCTAGAGCTGAAAAGACCACTGAAATAAAAAATTGATCAGAGAAGTTCAACTGTAGACTTCAAAAACAAGAAGAAAGTCAGTGATCACAAAAATATGTCCATTGAATTGCTCAGTACTAGGAGCAGAATAAGAACGTAATGAAGAAAAATAATCAGAGCCTATGAAACCTGTAGGACGCTATCACATATATGTATGTGTGAAACACACACACACACACACACACACACAGAGGCCTCCAGAGGCAGAAGAATGAGAAAATAGAGTAGAAAGAATATTTAAAGAAATTAGAAAGATTATTTAAAGAAATTATGATAGCTGGATATTTCCCAAATTGACAGTAAAGAAAAGGAAAAAAATTCAAGTATAAGAAACTCCACATGGGAGATTGAATATCTAAAATGATAGTCAAATCAGTTTTAAATGAACAATAGGCTAAAGAATAAATCACATGAAAGTATGTAGAGGCAAATGAAAGCACCTAGAGACAAATGAAAACAAACACAATATACCAATTCCTATGGGATATAGCAAAAGCATGATATTTATGGCTGTAAATGTCTGCGTTAAAAAAAAAGAGCAAAAATCTCAAATTGAGGCTCTAACTACACCCCAAGAAACTAAAACAGAATAACAAACTATACTCAAACCTAAGAAAGGAAGCATAAAGTTGTAATGGAGAACAATGAAATAGTAAAATCAAAATACAATTAATGAACCCAAAAGTTGGAAGAATTTGAAGAGATCAACAAAATTTACACACTTTTAACTAGACTGTACAAGAAAAAAGAGATGAATGACTTAAGATACTAAAACAAATGAAGGTTGACAAGCTACAAAAATAGAATGGATTATAATAGAATTTTAGACCTAGGCATGAGATTATACACCTGTAATCTCAGCACTTGGGAGGTAGGGACAGGAGAACTATGAGTTCCAGCTCAAACTTGACTATATAGCAATATTCTGTCACAAACAAAATATAGAATTCTAGCAACAATTTTTTGGGGGGGTCTGGTCATGGGGCCTGAACTCTGGGCCTGGGCGCTGTCCCTCAGCTCTTCAGCTCAAGGCTAGCACTCTACCACTTGAGCCTCAGTGCCACTTCCAGCTTTTTCCTTTTTGCTTATGTGGTGCTGTGGAATCAAACCCAGGGCCTCATGCATGCAAGGCAAGCGCTCTACCACCGAGCCACCTTCCCAGCCCAGTCTAGCAACAATTTCATAACAGCAAATTAGAAAGCCTAGATGGAATAAACATTCTTAGAAATAAACTATGGGCTGGGAAGGTGGCTCAGTGGTAGAGTGCTGGATTTGATTCCTCAGCACCATGTAAGCAGAAAAAGCTGGAAGTGGTGCTGTGGCTCAAGTGGTAGAAGGCCTTGAGCTGAAGAGCTGAGGGACAGTGCCCAGGCCCAGAGTTCAGGCCCCAGGACAGACCAAGAAAAAAAAAAGAAATAAACAAACTATCCAAACTGACTCAAGAATGTTGCCAAGAGATAGAAGGAGGGACTTAGAAAGTTACCAGTTGATGGGCATGAAATTTAAACAAGAATAAACTATGCTGGTCTGCTGTAAACATTGCATCTATGATCAAGGTCAACAATAATGTATTGTGTATTTCACACTTGCTAAGAGGGTAAGTCTATGTAAAACTTTGAGTTTTCTCTTTTTTCCACAAAAATATGAAAGGGTCGTTAATAACAACTGTGAAAAAAATTATATCCTAGCAATTGGATAATCTTGAAGAAATGGTTCTGTTTCAAGATATGCTAACACAGAAATAAGAAGAAACAAAAAAAATCTGAATAGAGAAATAACAAAGAAAATGTGTAATCAAAATTTTCCTGCAAAGTGGGGCACTGGTGGCTCATGTCTGTAGTCTTAACTACTCAGGAGGCTGAGATCTAAGGATTGTGGTTCAAAGCCAGCCCTGGCAGGAAAGTCCATGAGACTCGTACCTCCAATTAACCACCAGAAAACCAGAAGCAGGGCTGGGAAGGTGGCTCAGTGGTAGAGCACTTGCCTTGCATGCATGAGGCCCTGGGTTCGATTCCTTAGCACCACCTAAGCAAAAAGAAAAAAAGCCGGAAGTGGTGCTATGGCTCAAGTGGTAGAGCTCTAGCCTTGAGCTGAAGAGCTGAGGGACAACGCCCAGGCCCAGAGTTCAGGCCCACAACCCGACTCCAAAAAAAAAAAAAAAAAAGAAAGAAAAAAAGAAAACCAGAAGTGGCGCTGTGGCTCAAAATAGAGTGCTAGCCTTGAGTGAAAAAGCTCAAGGACAGTGTCCAAGCTCTGAGCTCAAGGTCCACAACCAAAAAAGAAACAAAATCCCAGTACCACATAGCTTTCAATGAATAAATCTACCATAACATTTAAAAAAATGAATATCAATTCTCAGACTGCTGGAACACATTCAAGAGAAGGTAACACTAACTAATTCTAAGAGGCCAGTATCATCTGATAACCCAAGCTAGACAAAAACACACAAAGAGAACTATGTACAAATATATCTTACAAACATAGATATAAAATCATAGATGTAAAATTCCTTAAGCAAATATTAGGAAACAATTCCATGATATAGGAACAGTGGGATTTTTTTCAAAGCAACAGACTATATAGAATTTATATAATGTATAGAATTTATATATGTAAGGATGTTCAACATACAAAAAGATGCCAGTGGCTCACACCTGCAATCCTAGCTACTTAGAGGCTATGCTTTGAGGATCACAGTTCAAAGACAGTCTGGGCGGAAAGTCTGTGAGATTCTTACTTCCAATTAATCACCAAAAATCTGGAAGTGAAGCTGTGGCTCTAGTGGTAGAATGCCAGATTAGAGACAAAAAAAAAATCTAAGGGACAGTTCCCTGACCCTGAGTTCAAGCACTAATATTCACACACACACACACACACACACACACACACACACACACACACCAATTATGTAATACATTGTATAGAAAGTAGAACAAAACCTTACATGGTCATCTCAAGTAAAGCATGTAACAATATTCTGTATACATTAATGAAAAATGATCAAGATATTACTAATAGAAGTAAGATATTACTAATAGAAACTTTGTCAGCTTAATAAAAGGCATTTATAGAAGATTCACAGCTGACAGTATGCTCAATAGTGGAAGATCTTAAAAATTTCTCCCTAAGATCGATCAAGAGCCAGGCTAGGATCCCTGCTTTCATCATTTCTATTTTTAAAAATTGTACCAGAAGTTGGAGCCAGTGCAATTTTGGCAAGAAAAATAAATAAAAGGCATCCAAATTGGAAAGAAGGAAATTTATATTTACTGGCAGATAGCATAATCCTAAGTATCCATAACTGCAATAACCTTTAGAACTAATTAACATATTCAGCAAAGTTGTAGTACATAAGATCAGGACTCCAAATCAGTTCCATTGCTATTCTCTAGGAATGAACAATTAGAAGAGAAAATGAAGAAAATACTACCATTTACAATAAATTTAAGAGGGAATAAATTTAAGAAGGCTGAAGACCGAATCCAAGGTATATCCTACAAAATTAAGAGTGAGGGAATGGATAGGTAGAGGAAGGATGGATGAGATAAACTGCTTTGTTAAATGGCAACTCCTTTTGTACAACTTCTTAAAGATAATAAAAAAAACAGCAATTATGAAACACTGAAAAGTAACTGATAACCTAAGTAAATGGAAAGAAAAATGCCACTTTCATGTGGAATGGAAGACTTGAGATTAAGACTGCAATTCTCCAAAGCAACACACAGGTTGAATGTCATTCTTTAAAAAAAAAAAAACCCTCATTTAATATATTTGTATAAATGGACAAACTAAACCTAAAATTCAAATGAAATTAAAAGTGATTCTGAATAGCCAAAAGAATCCTAACTTTTTTAGTGCACAAGGGTTTGAATTCAGGGCCATGTGTTCTACCCCATGGCTCTAGCTCCCAAAACAATTTTTTATAGCTCCAGATAGTCTTCTTTTATGATTTTTGTCATTGTGGCATTTCATACAAGTATGCAATGTATCCCTATCTATCCCCCTTCCCTTTCTTAAAACAGATCCAACAGGTTTTATTGTTCTAGTTTCACACATGCAAATAAACTACTTAGGCATCTGCATCCTCATTCACCCTCTGACAGCCTAAAGGCCTCCTGCTGGTACCTCCTTCCACAATAGAGCCTGCCTTCAAAAATATTAAAAGAAAAAGAAATTTGGGAGATGCAGGGGTTTTTTTTTCTTTTAAAAAATGGTTTATTGGGCTGGGAAGGTGGCTCAGTGGCAGAGTGCTTGCCTTGCATGCATGAGACCCTCGGTTCGATTCCTCAGCACCACATAAGCAGAAAAAGCCAGAAGTGGCGCTGTGGCTCACGTGGTAGAGTGCTAGCCTTGAGCTGAAGAGCTGAGGAACAGTGCCCAGGCCCAGAGTTCAGGCCCCACGACCAGCAAAAAAAAAAAACAAAACAAAAAGGTTTATTGTTATTATAAAGGCGATGTATAGAGGGGTTACAGTTACATGATTAAGTAAAGAGTTCATTTCTTTTTGGACTTGTCACCCCTTCCCTTGCACTCTCTCAATTTTTACCTCCCATCCCCACCCACAAGTTGTAGTTCATATTCAACATAGTGTCCAGTGAGTACCATTGCTGTATTTGTTCATCCTTTGTCCCTCCATTTCTGTGCCTCCGTTATACTCCTAAAGACATATAAATGAACAAATAGAAAAAAAAACCGTTTTCCGATTCCTAGAGTTCATTTTTATAAATATTTCATATGAACATATGCACATGGGCTTTGTGCTTGTTCCTCTCCTCAGTGCAGACTTTTTGTGCTGATACTGGGACTTAAATTTGGGGCCTGGATTTTTGGTTCACAGCTGATACTCTGAGACCAGTTAAACCACACATCCAGTTGATTTTTTGGTTAATTGAAAGTAAGAGACTCTGGGCTAGCTTCAAACCAAGATCCTAATATCTCAACCTAAGCAGTTATAACTACAGGTGTGAGCTACTAGTGCCCTGTTTTATACACCTTTTAAAAACTTGATAAAGGCACAGTAGTATAAACACAGAAGGACAAAGTAGATCAAATGGAGCAGAATTTTAAGTCCATAAGTATGTGTGTATACATATATACATATATATTCAGTTGTTTTATGAGGATTATGTCAAGACCAATAAACAGGAGAAAGAATTGTGTCTACTGTACATGGTGCAGGAATGATCAGTCAGTTGAGCTGCCTGCAAGAAGGAATGAAGCTTCTCTCCTGCCTTACACTACATAAAATAGTTACCTCAGAATAGACCCAAGACCTGAATGTAAAACCTAAAACTGTAACTCTTACAAAAAAACACAGGGTAGGACAGGGATGTAGCTCAATGGCAAAGCTCTTCCTAGCAAGTGCAACATCCTGAGTTCGATCCCCAGTACAAAAAAAAAAAAAAAGGATAAGACAAGAAAGAAAAAGTTAAAAAAAATAGGGTAAATTTTCCTCTTTAATTTTGGCAATGGATTCATAGAAATACCACCAAAAGCAGAAGCAAAAGAAAAAAATGAAATAAATTTAATTTTATCAATATTAAAAACAGTGCATTAAATGATGCTAGCAAGGAAGTGAAAGGACAAGTCATAAAACATGGCCAAATTATTTTTCTGATAAAGGTTGAGTATTCAAGCTGAATGCTGGCAGCTCCTGCCCATAGTCCTAGCTACTCAGGAGGCTGAGATAGGAAGATTGTGGTTCAAAGTCAGCCCAGGAAGAAAAGTCCCAAAGACTTTTATCTCCAATTAACAAGCAAAAAGCTGGAAGGGGAGTTATGGCTCAAGTGGTAGAGTACTCCTTTGAGCACAAAATGGTCAGGGACAGAGCCTATGCTCTTAGTTCAAGCCCTGGGACCAACCCCTCCTCCAATATATACACAAAGGTTGAGTATTTAAAAAATTACAATTAAACAATAAAGATTGCCAGTCCAGCTAAAAATCTCAAATTTTTTTAAATGAACAATAGATTGAATAGATACTTTCCTAAAAAAAAAAAGTGGCCAAGAGGTTTCATAAAAGGCAGCTGCTCAATAACTGTACTCACTAAAATGGCTTTTAACAAACAGAAAATGGTGGAGTAGGTGGGGCAGTGAAGCTGTGGAGCCCTCCTCCCTGCATTGCAGGTGAGAATATAAAATGCTGCAGCCACTTTGCAAAATAATGTAAGGGTTCCTCAAATAGTTGATCATAAATGACCATATATCCCAATGATTTCCACTCTTCTTTCTTCCTTTCATATACTCAAGAACTAACAGATATTCAAACAAATACTTGTACACAAATATTCATAGCAGCACTACTGAAAATAAATAGGGCAAACAGCCCAAAAGTCCACCAATAGATAGATAAATGGATGGACAATTATATTTATATATATGTATATATATGTATATATATGTATATATATGTATATATAGAGAGAGATAATATTATTCAGTCATAAAATATTATTGTCATAAAGCTAAATCCTTATATATCACCCTGCACCAGAATCAACTCCAAATGGATCAAAGAACCTTGAAGCAAAAGCAGACATCCTGAAAACATTGCAGGAAGGAATAGGAGAAACTTTAGGGCTCCTTGGCACAGGACAAAATTTTCTTAATAAAGAACCAGAAACACAACAAATCAAAGAAAGGTTGGACAAATGGGATTGCATGAAACTGCAGAGCTTCTGCATGGCAAAGGACATAGCTAACAAGATCAATACAAAGACCACAGATTGGGAGAAGATCTTCACTACCCATACAACGGACAAGGGTCTCATATCTAAAATATACTCAGAACTCAAAAAATTAAATCCCCAACAACAGATCCTCAAAGAAACAACCACCCAATTAATAAGTGGGCTAAAGACTTAAAGAGAGATCACTCTGAAGAGGAAGTAAGAATGGCCAATACACACATGAAGAAATGCTGAACTTCTCTGGCCATAAAAGAAATGCAAATCAAAACACCATTGAGATTCCACCTCACCCCAGCTAGAATGGCTATAATCAAGAAATCTAATAACAACAGATGCTGGAGAGGATGTGGCCAGAAGGGAACCCTACTTGCATTGTTGGTGGGAGTGTAAACTTGTTCAACCACTTTGTAAAGCAGTATGGAGATTCCTCAAAAGACTCCACATAGAGCTCCCCTATGACCCAGCAATTCCACTTTTGGGCATTTACCCAAACGATCACAAACAAGACCATATTAAAGCTACTAGCACAACTATGTTTATCGCAGCATTATTCATCATAGCTAAGATACAGAAGCAACCCAAATGTCCCTCAGTAGATGAATGGATCAAGAAAATGTGATATATATATATATATATATATGCACAATGGAATTCTATGCCTCCATCAAAAAGAATGACACTGCCCCATTTGCTAGGAAATGGAAAGACCTGGAGAAAATTATATAAGTGAAGTAAGCCGGGCCCAAAAAAACATAGGGCCCATGGTTTCCCTTACCTGCAATAAGTAGTATATGTCTAGGACAAGCTGAAAAGCTCAAAAGCTATGTACATGTGACCATATAAGATGATGTTAAGCGAAATGAACTCCAAGATAGGGACACAAGTGGTTTTTTCTTTCTTGCTATTTTTAATGTATTTATAATATACTATGTGATTTTTTTGTTTCTTTTGTATGTTCTTCCCCCATGGTATAAACCCTGTTTTCACTGTATGATTCCGGTGCCCTGCATCTTGTATATACATTTTTCTATTTGGGGGAGGGGAAGGGAAATAACAAAATGCTGAAAATAAGGATACAGGTTCACCCACTGTAACAATAAGATGTACAAGACACTATGTTGAAAACAAACTTTACAACTTGGGAGGGGGCAGGGAGGGAGGAGTTGGGGAGGTGGGAGGGAAGGGATGGTAGAAGAAAAACAAAGGAGAGGGAAACAATGCTTGATAGGAAATATACTCATTACCTTACTCATGTAACTATAACCCCTTTGTACAGTATCTTTACAATAAAAATATGTATTTAAAAATAATATTATTCAGTCATAAAAGTAATGAATTACTGTCAAATGCTACCATATAGATCTAACCTAACAACATTGTGTGATAGCGACACAAGTGTTTTTTTTCTTCCTTGCTATTGCTTCTAACATATTTATAAGGTACCATGTGATTTTTTTTTGTTGCTTTGTATGTCCTTTCCCCATGGTATAACCCCTGTTTTCACTGTATTTGTTGTTGGTATAATTTGGGGAGGGGAAGGGAAAAAACAAAATATTTAAATAGGGATACAGATTGACCCATTGCAACAATGAGATGTAGAAGACGCTATGTCGAAAAATGAACTTTACAATTTAGTCTGGGGGTAGAGGGTGTAGTTGAGGAGGTGGGAGGGACGGGATGGTAGGGGAAAAACAAAGGAGGAGGTAACAATGCTGTATTAAAAAAATGTACTCGTTCATTACCTTGCTCATGTAACTGTAACCCCTCTGTACAGTATTTTCACAATAAAAAAACATTAAAAAAAAGAAATATAGAAAACCAGGCATGGTGATAGCACACCTGTAATTTCAGCACTTGTAGGCTGAGGTAGGATCGTGGGTTTGAATCCAGCTTGAACTATACAGCAAGCCCTTCTCTTAAAGAAAAATGCCAGACCCAAAAAACATATAGGCAAATATAGAGAGATAGAATTTAGATTAATGATTGACAGAGGTTGGGGGCAGAGGGCACAATGAGGGATTGTTTAATGCCTATGTGGTATCCTTTTATTCTCAGCAGTTTGAGTTTAAACCAATAGTTTTGCACTTGCTGGGCAGGTACTCTACACTTGAAAAACATATCTAGCCTTTTCTGTTTTGGTTATTTGGAAAATAGGGTATTGTTTTTTGCCTCTGCAAGTCTAGACTGTGATCCTCCTATTTACACTTCTTTCTATGGCCAGTATGCTAGGGGTATACCATTCATCCAGCTATTTATGCTTAGATGGGGTCTTGTGAATATGTTTTTTGGCCTGGGATAGCCTGGAATCAAGATACTCCCCTTCTCAACTTCCCATATGGCTGAGATGATAAGCATGTCCTACCATGCCCAGTGATTGAGATGGGGTCTTGCTAACATTTTGCCTAGCTGCCCTCAAATTGCAGTCTTCTGGATTTCCAAAATTACTGAAATAGATGGGATTATTACTGGTGTAAACCACTGGTGCCCCATTTGAGGTTTGCTTTTGAGATGACAAAACTATATAGACATGAGAGCTGCACAACACTGTGAATTGTACTAAAGAGAACAGAACTGAATACCTTAACACTGCTATTTTAATGTCATGTAAATTTTACCCTAATAAAATGGATACTGTCACTTTCTTCCTTCTCTAAAAGCTTAAGCTTCTTATTTCCTGAGTCAAGCAGAATCCCTTATATTGTTATTAACAAACTACACTTCATGCTTTTCAAGCATGACATTGAACCTCACAATGACAATGTTTGGCATGGGGGTAAGTACTGAGGAAGTATTTGTAGTAGGAATAAACAACCATATTATAGGCATTGTGACACAGGCCTTTAATCCTAGCACTTGGGAGGCTAAAGCAGGATTATGAGTTCAAAGCCAGCCTGAGCCACATAAAAGTAAGGTGAGGAGCAACTAAGATTGAGAGAGATTTAGTACTTTGCCTCAGGTCTTCTGGCTAATAAAAGGCAGAATTCAAATTCTGAATATTATTGTCTAGAAATATCACCTTTGATTTCCTTTCTAATCTGATATTAAAGAACAGGAGGTCAAGTTTTATTCCTAGAAACAAATTCCTTTTGTTTTGTTTTGTTTGGGGTCAGGGAGCTTGAACTAGGAGCCTGGGTACTGTCCTTGAGCCCTTTTGCTCAAGGCTAGTGCTCTATCACTTTGAGTTACAGTGCCACTTCCAGTTTTCTGTTAATTGTAGATAATAGTCTTAGGTACTTGCCTGGGCTGGCTTTGAGCCTCAATCCTCAGATCTCAGCCTCCTGCGTAGCTAGGATTACAGGTGTGAGCCACTAGCATATGGCTGTTCTTTAATATTACTTTTTAAGTTGTATTGAGTCACTAATCTGTTAGTTTGGTTGCATTGGAGAAAGCATGGCCTTTTAATCAGGCAGCCTTGATTTCAATTCCCTACTCTTTACTAAACATGTGACTTTAAGAAAATTTGCTCTAACTTTTCTGAAATCCATGCTACTGATTTGTGAATAAGCTATAAAAGGAAGGTGACAAGAAAGTATGTTGAAGCCAGAATTGGAAGTCAAGGCTGCCCTATTCTATATTACCTTAGATAAATTCTCACTATGTTGCCCAAGCTGGTCTTAAAACTCCTGGGCTTTAAAGATCCTCCCACCTCAGCCTCCCAAGTGCTTGGACTAAAAGTGTTTGACACCATATGGCATTTACCTTGATTTTTAAATAATGCTAACTTACACAAATGTTAAGAAAATGCTATAGGGGCTGGGAAGGTGGCTCAGTGGTAGAGTGCTTGCCTTGCATGCCTGAGGCCTTGAGTTGGATTCCTCAGCACCACATAAGCAAAAAAAAAAAAAAAAAACGCTATAAACCAAAGAAAATAAATAGAATTCCAGGTTGTAGCTAACCTGTGAGTCACAATTTGACCTCTGTGAGACAAGATGTTAAGACAGTGTTGAGATTAAAAGCATGGACTTTAAACTGGGTGTAGTGGCACACACTTGTAATCTCAGATACTCTGGAGGCAAAGATTAGGAGGATTACAGTTTGGGGCTAGTCTCTAGGGATGGGGAGTTCACAAGACCCCAGCTCAATCAACAAGCTGAGCATAGTGGCTTCTGTCAGTATTTCCAGATACATTAGAGTCACAGGTTGAAGGGTCACAGTCTGGGGTTGTTTGTAAGCTAAACACAAAACCCTATCCAAAAAATAACTGAAGCTGGGGCTGGGAAGGTGGCTCAGTGGTAGAGCACTTGCCTTGCATGCCTGAGGCCCTGGGTTCGATTCCTCAGCACCACATAGGCAAAAAGAGAAAAGCCGGAAGTGGCGCTGTGGCTCAAGTGGTAGAGCGCTAGCCTTGAGCTGAAGAGCTGAGGGACAGCGCCCAGGCCTAGAGTTCAGACCCCACGACCGGACTCAAAAAAATAAAAATAAAAATAACTGAAGCTAAAAGAAAGTTTGGGTGTGGCTCAACTGGTAGAGTGCCTGCCTAGCAAGCTCAGGGCCTTAAGTTAAAAAAAAACAGTATGAACAAAAAAATCAAATAGACCATGGATGGTAGAACAAAGTTGCCTACAATTTTAGCCATTTGCTAGCTTCTGACCTTAGGTAAGCTATTTTAGTGTGTCCCTGCCTCAGTTTACTTATCTGTAAACTGAGTGTAACGATAGTATGGACTTTATATGGTTAAAAGGATTGCCTCTGTGTGTGTGTGTGTGTGTGTGTGTGTGTGTGTGTGTGTGTGTGTGTGTGTGTGTGTGTGTGTGTGTGGTCACTTAGAACTAGCAAGTGCCATGTAGCAAATGCCATACCGTATGCAAATAAAACACACTGGTTTTATTTTTTAATACTATATGGCTAAGTAAAGACTTATAAAAAGTTAATTATTTGCACTGATTCTAACTTGGTCTGCACCTTAGTTTGTACATCCACATGATGGGCTGAATAATGGACTCAATTATAAGGAGTTAGTATCTATATAGTACTTCAGACATTTTTCTGGCACAAGGTAAGTTAGAAATTATTATTACTAAATGTTGAAAGATTTCTTGGCAAACCAGTACTGAACAACTCCAAAATATGTTTAATAGTGCTTACTATGTGGCATTGATGCTGGGAGCAACATACATACCATAATAATGGAGCTAAACTTTTGATTTTTTTTCTTTAGTCAATCATTCCATAAAAAAGCCAAAGTGGTAAGTTCTGAGGATAGGAAAACATCCAGTCCCTTCAAAGTGTGCTTAATGTACCTCAATACTAGATGGTGCATAAGCACCAGTGGCTTATGCCTATAATCCTAGCTACTCAGAATGCTGACATTTGAAGATTATGGTTTGAAAGCAGCCCATGCAGGAAAGTCTGTGAGACTTTTATCTCCAATTATCCACCAAAACACCAGAAGTGGAGCTGTGGCTCAGATGGTAGAGTGGTAGACTTGAGCAAAAAAGCACAAGGGCAGTGACAAGGCCCTCCAGCTGCATTACTGGCACTGGCCAATGCCTGCACACACACACACACACACACACACACACACACACACACACATGCAAGCATATGCGCCTAATCTTGTATCTATGCAGGCAACTAATGACATTTATTTTTTAATCTATTTCTGCCTTTTCCAGAATGTCTCTAAGGAGGTGAGAAAAATTCAAAGGCTGATGTACAGAGTTGTATATCAGAAAAAGAGGGTCATCTCCTGCCTCCCCAGGGGGAGTGGTGTATTGTTGAAAATGTAAGAGAAAGGGGGAATGAGTGGAGTCAGGTCCTGTGGTTGAGAAGTGCACCCCAACCTTAATGACGTGATAAGTTCTGGTATGAGGAATAAAGGAGTCCATGTGGATGGAGGTTTGGAAGGATGTTAAGAATTCTAGTGGAATTGGAGTGGGAACCTCACAATGAGTAGAAAGCATTGAGATGACAAGTTTACTAGTGCTGGCCATGAGATTCTAGTTAAAGAGATGATAGAAAAAATAAAAAGATGGGTGCGGGTGGCTCACATTTATAATCCTAGCTATCCAGGAGGCTGAGATCTGAGGATCGCAGTTCGAAGCCAGCCCGGGGAGAAAGGACCCCGTGAGATTCTTACCTCCAATTAACCACACAAAAACTAGAAGTAGTGCTATGGCTCAAGTAGTAAGTACAACGCTAACCTTGAGCACAAAGAGGTCCAGGGACAAAGCCCAAGCCCTGAGTTCAAGCCTCACAACTGACAAAATAAATAAGAAAAAAAGAATAATAATGAAGCCTGGCACCAGTGGCTCACACCTGTACTCCTAGCTACTCAGGAGGCTGAGATCTGAGGATTCTGGTTTGAAGCCAAGCCAGGCAGGAAAGTCTGTGAGATTCTCATGTCCAATCAATTACCAAAAAAGCAAGAAATAGAGCAATGGCTGAAGCGGTAAAGTGCTAGTCTTGAGAGAGAAAAACACATGACCAGCAAAATAATAATAAACAACAGGAAATGAGTTTGGAGAAGAGACAAGGATTCTTCATTGTGAGAAGACAGGAATAACAGAAGAGTTCAGTGAAAAGAAAGTGGGGCTCTGCAGTAGAGGGACAGGATATAATACGAAAACTAGTTTGAGTTTATGAGAACATTAGAAACCATTTGTAATAAGCCTCAACAATTAGAGGAATCCAAGAGGGAAAAACATAAAGGGGCGACTTGTGGAATACTGTGGAAATTGGAGTTGAAAAGCATGAGATATCCTGTAGGAACCATATTACGAATAAGCAGCAGATGATCATGTTTTGGTGGTTCATGTGTGTAGTAGTAGCTACTCTGGAGACTGAGATCTGAGGATTGCAGTTCGAAGCCAGTCCAGGCAGGAAAGTCCTAGAAATTAACAACCAGAATACCGGAAGTGGAACTTGCCTCAAGTGATAGAGCACCAGCCCTGGGCAAAAATGCTCAGGGACAGCATCCAAGCCCTGATTTCCAGCCCCAGCACTTGTGCGGGTGCACTCATGTGCACACAAAACAGGGAATGGGACAGGGAAGAACAAGGAGGAACAAGAAAGGAGTCATTAGGAGGGGCTGCAAATATTGGAAACTCTAGCAAGAGAGGATAGGGCTTCCCCCACTTTGAAAAGACAAGGATAAATGCAATCCCAGTTATGAAATAACAATGGCAAACACTAGTGGAAGAGGGTGGCCGGACGTGTGCAGGGGACGGGGAAAGGATTTCCTAGAAAAGTAATCAAGGAGGAATCATGGTAAGAAAAGTAGTAACCCTTTAGGAGAATGTGGTAGAGACTGTGGGAACCCTTTGGGGAGGGGAAAGAAAAACATGCCAGTGCGAGAAGATGGGGGTGGGAGGGAACAGGACCTTCCCAGGACAAAAGCAGGCTCACTAGCTACTAGGAGGTATCAGAAAATATCTCGAGGCCACTAGTTGGAAGAAGCCAAATGCTCCCTAAAGTAGGAAGGCAGGAGGCAGTGATAAAAAAATTAGGGGTCTAGTGTGAGAGGAGAGGGCTTTATATGGAACCCCATCCCATTAGAGAAGCTGAGAGAACGGGAAAGAGAAGAGAAGGCTTATCACTGTGGGAGAGGGGGAGCCCCTCAGGGGGCTAAAACAGGGTATACAAGTGGGTAGCGATGAAGCACTTGAGCTAGTGTGAATCCCAGAATAGAAGAAAGGAAAACTAGTAAAAGAACCAGGAAATATTTTTGGATTCTTAGTAGGGAATTCCTAGTACCGGTATCCTAGCAGGAGGAAAAATGGTGGGGCTGCTGACTGCGTGCTTTGGTAGGGTTCGCAGGGTGAGTGGAGAGTTTAAGGGCACAGAGTATGGTGGTTCCTCCATTCGGGAGAGAAGGGGGTCCCCCAAAAGAGAGCATGCAGCACCAAGTGGTTGCTCTGTAGGAGAAAAGGGGCCCTGGTGAGAAGAGCCAAGAAATGAGATTTTGGCAAAGAAATCTGGAACCCTTAGGTGGGCGGCGATGGCGACGTGGTGGGACCCTCGTGGGAGGGCGCGGGAGACAAGGTGAAAAGCCAGAGGCTGCAGTCAGAGAGGCAGTTTTTATCGGGAGCAAAAGGAAACCCGCAGTGTCGGGAGGGGGGGGGGAAGGAGAGACACCCCAGGGGACACCCGTGTACAGGGTAGGGCAAAATGATTTATGCTGGGCAAATGTCCCCACCTTAAGTGGCCTGCCCCCACTTACCCAGGCAGAGTTCAAAGACGTACGCATAGTAGGACCAGAGCACGACCAGGACAATCACCAGCACTGGCACCCAGGATAGTACCCGGCGGCAGCACCGCAGCCCCCCAGACAGAGCCATCTTCCAGCCCCGCCGCATCTTGGGCTCGAAGATCGACCGAGCAGGCCTGCTGGCGCCGGCTAGGAGCTGCTGGGGCGGTGGCTGGGAGGCGGGAAGGCGCGCTGTGCGGCGCTCCACTGCCTAGCCTGGCGGGAACCCTCTGGCCCAGCCGAGGCCGATGCCACCTGTGGGGCTGTGCGGCCGAGCGCGCCCTGCAGGCCACAATCGGCGTGAGTCACGGCGTGGAGAGACTGGCCCCGGTGGCAGAAGAGGGTGACCGCTCCTGGCATTCGAGGTTGAACACCTCAGATGGAGTCCAGCCCCTCCCCCTTCCGCTTTAGCCCCTTCCCCCACCCCTCACCTCCCCCACCCCTGACTCGGCGCTCGCTGCGGGGCTGGACCTCTGCAAAACTGTAAAAACGGAAGAAAAGTGAGTCTGCCCATCTGCTTGCTCCTACTGCACTGCGTCCACCTTCTACTCTCCAATTTCATTTCTGTCCCTTCCCCCCACATACACACACACACACACACACACACACACACACACACACGAGTGTACTCGTAGGCACAGTGCGAAATATGCGCACATTAACATGTCACAACTTAAAGGTCACCTAGCCCCATCCTTCCAACTGCTGCATGTAAAATATGCTTCACACGTAGTGCCGCAGTCACTCTGCCTAGGGCAGGCTGGACAGGGCACCCCCTCCTTCCAGAATTAGATTACGTTTTCAGAAACAAAACTCAGTGGTATGGGGAAAGACATGAGGGAAACAATGATTCTGGGAAAGCTATAAAGGTAGTGATATTCAAGCTGAGCTTTCTTAATGAGTTTTGCAGACAGATGAGTGGGGGAGGGCCTTTCCCAATAGAGGAAACAGCACTTGGCAAAAGGCACGAAGTAATGAAAGTCCAGGAACAGCTAGTGTGCCTTGGAAAGAGCAATGTGTGAAAAGGAGAGGCTAGAAAAGACACTGGGGATATTGACTGACGCCAGGCTGAGAAGGTTCTTATATGCCTTGCCAGGGTGTGGGTCATAATCCTGTAAAGCAGATTATGAACAGCCATTGAATGTTTGGGGGAGCAATAGAGTCGTATCACAAATACACTTCTGTGTAAAGAAAGGGAGATGCTCTGGAAATAGGGAAACCCATTAGAAAGCAATTTGAGTCAACAAATGGCTTTTGAATTGACTGCTTTAGGTCAAATTTGGTATGAAAAACGAATGACAAAACAGAGGCCTGTTCCTGTTCTTATCAGGATGATACATGGACTTTTTTTGTACAAATACAGTTATAGAAGCATAGCAGGCTTTTGGCTCTCATAGATTTAACACTCACTGTTTTAACGATTTTTTTGTGGGGGAGCCGGTCGTGGGTCCTGAACTCTGGGCCTGGGCGCAGTCCCTCAGCTCTTCAGCTCAAGGCTAACGCTCTACCACTTGAGCCACAGCACCACTTCCGGCTTTTTTCTTTTTGCTTATGTGGAGCCGAGGAATCGAACCCAGGGCCTCGTGCATGCAATGCAAGTGCTCTACCACTGAGCCACCTTCCCAGCCCTGTTTTAACAATTTTTAAAAGTCTATTACATAGGGCTGGGATGTTGGCTCAATGGTAGACTGCTTGCCTCGCAAGCATGAGGCCCTGGGTTCGAGTCCTCAGCAGCACATAAGCACAAAAAGCCTAAAGTAGCATTATGGCTCAAGTGGTAGAGCGCTAGCCTTGTGCTAAAGAGCTGAGGGACAGCAACCAAGCCGAGCTCAGTCCCCACACCCAAAAATAAAAAGTCTGTTACATGAAGAGGTGTAATTTTGCTGGGATCTATGTTTGGTTCACATTCCATGTGACTGCTGGGTGGGAGTGAGGGTTTCTATTAAGTTGTTCTCTATTCTTACTTTATGGTTATACATGCATAAGCACAGACACACACACACACAGAGCATAAATGTTATCCACTTTTCCTAAAGTGATAAG
The DNA here is from genome assembly GCF_000151885.1 of Dipodomys ordii. NCBI lineage: Eukaryota > Metazoa > Chordata > Mammalia > Rodentia > Heteromyidae > Dipodomys > Dipodomys ordii. The sequence continues at coordinate 2,940,670 of NW_012267332.1, read as the reverse complement.
TGCTTTATCTGAAAAGAGTTTATTTTCTCATTAAGTTGATTAAGTTACTGAAGTAATCATGCAATTAAATGCATTTTAGTTTACAGTATTTAACAGCTAATTATTTGAGCCCGAAAATTCTGATGCAAATACTTAAATTGCCCATAAGTCATGAATTTGGGACTCTTACAGATTTTGGCCTTGTGAAAGGTATTATGAGGTTTGAGGAGGGTCTTTTTCTCTCCACATTTTCATTAGTATTAATTCATTGTACAAAGAGATTTCACTGTGACATGTCCAGATGTGCATATAATGAATATTGACCAGCCTTATCCCACTCTGTCACTCTTTCCCATCTCACTACTTTCCAAACAAATCTCAATAAGCTCCAATGATCCATTTTCACATATGTACCCTTAAACATTATGACCATATTCACTCTCTTTCAAGGGGATTCTGTTTCAACCAAGTAGTTTTGAGAAGTCACTGACTGTAGACTAGACAGTCAGAGTTGGGTTTTTAAATAATGACTAGGAAATGGTTAACAAGATAGGAAGTGGGAGTAGGAGTTAAATGAGTAGGTAGGAATTCCTGACAAAAGGAAAATTGTATAGCAAAGCTATTTGGAGGACTGCAGGTAATCTGGTCTTGCTGCTATAGTAGTCAGGTCAAGACATAGCAAGAAGGCTGGGAAGGAAGCTCAGTGGTAGAGTGCTTGCCTTGCATGCATGAGGCCCTGGGTTCCATTCCTCAATACCACATAAGCAGAAAAATCTGGAAGTGGTACTGTGGCTCAAGTGGTAGAGCGCTAGCCTTGAGCTGAAGAGCTGAGGGACAGTACCCAGGCCCAGAGTTCAGGCCCATGACCAGCAAAAGAAAAATAAAAGAGGGGCTGGGAAGGTGGCTCAATGGTAGAGTGCTTGCTTTGCATGCATGAGGCCCTGGGTTCGATTCCTCAGTACCACATAAGCAGAAAAAAGCTGGAAGTGGCGCTGTGGCTCAAATGGTAGAGTGCTAGCCTTGAGCTGAGGAGCTGAGGGACAGCGCCCAGGCCCAGAGTTCAGGCCCCACGACTGGATCCCCCCCCCCAAAAAAAAAGAAAGAAAGACATAGCAAGGGTCAGCCCAAGTCAGGGGATGAAAGGGGAAGAGAAGAGGCAGGTGTAATAGTGTTTGGAGCAGAAAAGCAACAGATGACCACTTGGCAGCTAAGAGTGAGATATAACAAAGCTAACTACTAAATTTCTAACTTCAGTGCTTGGAGAAAAATATTATCACCACTGTGGGGGTATATGGTGAGAATGATACGTTCGATAAAGGAAGGTGATAACTTTCCTTTTTGGACATGGTGAATTTTGCCTAAATTTCTCTCTGCTAGGGTTTATTGGGCTCCAATCAGGTAGTCTGGGGTGAGTGCTTACAGATAGTTCATATGCAGAGTAGCATGGAGGGCAAGAAGTAGAGAGATACACATGAGGATTAGTAAACTATATCCATGAGTTTTCTCTATCTACTGATGATTTTTCTGAATGAAGTTGTAGAGGAGAGGAGCAAATTCATGTCCATCTATTTATCTTTCATCCGTGAATGTTTTTCAATATGGTAGCAGAGTTGAATGGTTGTGACATACATAATGCAAAGCTTGAACTTCCCCAAATCTTACTTTACTCTTTACAGTGGTTTTTGCAAAAAAAAAAAATTGTCAGTTGTGGAGCTTGAACAGCTCAGGGCCTGGGCTCTGTCCCTAAGCCTCTTTGTAATCAAGGCTCGCTCTACTACTTGAGCCACAGCACCACTTCTGGCTTCTGAGTGGTTAATTGGAGATAAGAGTCTCACAGGGACTTTAATGCCCAGGCTGGCTTCAAAGGGCAATTCTCAGATCCCAGCCTCCTGAGTAACTAGGATTACAAGCGTGAGCCACTGGGTACTGGGCTTTTTACAGTGATTTTAAATAGACAGCCAAAATGGTCAGATTTCACATGTATCTCCAGCCACAACGAATGTGTAACAGCTTCATTTATCAACCTCTTCTATTAGAGTGCTACATTTGTTACAGTTGAGGAGCCTACTTTGGTATGTCATTATCACACAAAGCTCAGGTTAATATTTTCATCCACTCTTGGTGGTGTGCAGCTTATAGGTTTAAATAAATGTATAATGCAAATATTGCTGTTACAGTATCACAGTTTATTCACTGCCCTTAAGATCCTTTGTGTTCCATCAAGTCATATCTCCCCTCCTCCAACACCTAGGAAATCTTGATGCTTCTTTCTTTCTTTCTTTCTTTCTTTCTTTCTTTCTTTCTTTCTTTTTTCTTTCTTTCTATCTTTCTTTTTTTTGCCAGCCTGGGACTTGAATTCAGGGCCTAGACGCTGTCCTTGAGCCTCTTTGTGTTCAAGGTGAGCACTTTAACGCTTGAGCCACAGCCCCACTTCCAGCTTTTTGTGAGTAGTTTATTGGAGATAAGAGTCCTACAGACTTTTCTGCCCCAATTCGCTTCAGACTGTTATCCTCAGCTCTCAGCTTCCTGAGTAACTAGGATTACAGGTGTGAACCACCAGTGCCCAGCAATACTGATGCTTTTACTGTCACTATAGTTTTACCCTTTCCAGAATGTCATACTGTTGTCATAATATAGGAAGTAGCTTTTTCAGATTAGCGTGTGTGTGTGTATGTGTGTGTGTGTGTGTGTGTGTGTGTGTGTGTGTGTGTATGTGTATGCCAATCTTGGAGCTTGAACTTAGAGCCTGGGCATTGTCCTTGAACTTTTTTGTTCAAGGCTAGTACTCTACCACTTTGGGCCATAGCTCAGCTTTTGGCTTTTTGGTAGTTTATTGGAGATAAGAGTCTGACAGACTTTCCTGACTGGGCTGGCTTTGAGACGAGATCCTCAAATCTAAGCCTCCTGAGTAGCTAGGAATACAGGCATGAGCCACCAGGGTCTGACCTCAGATAGGCTTCTTTTATTGCATAATATGCATTTAAAGTTATTCTTTCAGTACTTTTCTTCCACTACCTGGATGCACCTCACTTTATCCACTCACGTATTGAACAATATCTTGGTTACATCTAAATTTAGATAATTATTAAAGATTCCTTAAACATTCATTGTGTGACATACATTTTCAGTTCATCTGGATAAATACCAAAGAATCAGATTGTTGGATCATACGGCAAGAATTTGTTTCCCTTGTACAAGACTGCCAAAGTGTCTGCATTGACATTGGACCATTTCACATTACTACCAGTGATGAATGAAGTTTCTGCTAGTCCATATCCTTGCGAGCACTTGGTATGGTCATTCTAATGATTATTGGCTATTTTATAAGATTTGTAGTGGTTAACCATTAAGCCATTATATTTAATTTACTTTTTTTCTAATGGCATATAATAATGGAATGTTTTTCATATGCATGTATGTGATCTTACTCAGGCTTGCCTTTTTTGGTGTGTGTGCTGGTTCTAGGGCTTGAACTCAGGATCTGGGCTCTGTTCCTGAGATCCAAAAGATCTGTACCACTTAGCTCCACTTTTGGTGCTTTTCTGGTTAATTGGAGATAAGAGTCTCTTTGATTTTCCTGTACGAGCTGGCTTCAAACTTCGATCCTCAAATCACAACCTTCTGAGTAGCTAGGATTACAGATGTGAGCACCTGCACCCAGCTAGCATGTGTCTTTGTGCTTTGGAGGTATTTTCCCATAGTCAATGGTTTATCTTTTTGTTTTTTTTTCTTTTATTTGGGCCGGTCCTGTGGCTTAAATTCAGGGTCTGGACACTGTCCCTGAGCTTTTATGCTCCAGGCTAGAATTCTGCCACTTGAGCTACAGCTCCACATCTGGCTTTCTGGGTGGTTAATTGGAAATAAGAATTTCATGGACTTGGGCTGGGAAGGTGGCTCAGTGGTAGAGCGCTTGCCTTGCATGCCTGAGGCCCTGGGTTCGATTCCTCAGCACCCCAAAAGCAAAAAGAAAAAAGCCAGAAGTGGCGCTGTGGCTCAAGGGGTATAGCGCCAGCCTTGAGCGGAAGAGCTGAGGGACAGAGCCCAGGCCAAGAGTTCAGGCCCCACAACCGGACCCAAAAAAAAAAAAATTTCATGGACTTTCCTGGCTGGGCTGGCTTTGAACCATGATCTCAGATTCATATCTTAAGTAGTGAGGCTTAGAGGCATGAACCACCAACACTTGGCTTCTCTTTTTTTTAATGAGCATATATTAATTATATGAAATAATTTTATTGTGATGCTTTGTGACTTCTCTTTATTATAGCATCCTTGCCTTGTTTTGAAGCAGAAAAATTTAATTTCAACAGTCTCTGAATTTTTTGTCTCTCTCATGGATTGTGTCTTTGGTGTTCTATCTAAAAAGTCTATCACCAAAGAAAAGGCCATATACATTTTATGTGTTATCTTCTAGGAGTTTTGTAGTTTGGTGTTTTAGATTTGGGTCTGTGATCCATTTAGTTCAAAAGATTTAATTTTTTTCTAGGGATTTCTTCTTTGATATATGAGTTATTTTGTGCCCACATACTTTGAAATGTCTGGGTTTCTATCATTGATTTATTTTTTCATTAAGAGACAGAATCATGCCTTGTTGTTTCTATTGACCCTGAGCCCTTGATCTCAAGTGACCCTCCTGCCTAAGCCTCCTGAGTAGTTGGGACTATAGGCATGCACATTCACCAAGCACTTTGTTACTGATTTTTAATTTAATTTAATTCTACTGTGATATCAGAGTAGAAGTGATACCATTATTATTTCTATTCTTTTAAATTTTAAGGTGTGTTTTATAGTCCAGAATATGTTCTTTTTTATTGTTATTGTAGAGTTGATATATAGAGGGTTACCTTTACATGAATCAAATAATGGGTACAACTCTTTTTGAACCACGTCTCTCCTTCCCTTGCTCTCTCCTAGTTTTTCCCTCCCATCCCCACCCACAAGATGTAGTTCATTTTCCACATAGTGTCTAGTAAGTGCCACTGTTGTATTTGTTCACCTTTTGTTCCATCTTTTCTGTTTCCCCCTTACCCTCCCAAATACAAACAAACAAGACAAAGGAAAAGAAAACAAAAACAGCAACAGTGACAACTAAAAAATATCTCTTGTTTCTTCTATCTTGGTGAATGTTCCATGTCAGTTTGACATGGTGGAAATAGTGTAGTGATGTCCATTATGTCCAACTGATTGATAATATTTAGTTCAACTATGTCTTTACTGATTTTCTGCCTATTGGATCTGTTCATTTATGTCTTTATTGTATAAAACACTGTTTACTTATGACAGGGATTTTGTAGATATTTAAACCTAAAATACTCTTTTCTATAATTTGAAATTTATCTTTGGAAATAATTTTTAATACTAAAATAAAAGATTGGTGTCTTTTCAAAGCTATGCTCAAAAACTACTGCAAGGTAGAGATTTACCCCAAGATTAATAATGTTTAGCTGTAGGAATATTGATGGTTTGGATAATTCTTTTTAAATATTTTTGATAAAACTTCAATGTGTTACTTTTTTAAAAATCCAGCATCACTGTATAGGTGGAAAAAATACTGCACAATAGTTAATGCAGATTCTTAAAGGACAAGTTCTGGAAGAAGAGATTTACTGAATGCACAAATGTTTTCAATTTTTAGTTTGATGTAATCTCACTGAAGGCTAAATGACAAATGAAAATGGTATGTATTTCACTTTTACAGTTTGATGTCTATGTTTTGGAGGTATTAGGGTTTGAACTCAGGGCCTTACACTTTCTAGCAAGGATTTTGGCACCTAAACCTTCCCTCAAAGTCCTCAATTTGATGTCTTCATACAGGCTGAGTATCCATAGTCTGAAATGCTTGGGATCAGAAGTATTTCAGATCTTGGGAGTTTTTCAGATTTTCAAACATCTGTACAACTTTACTAGTTGAACATCCTTAATCTGGGGGGAAATGCATTGGCAATTTTATAGAAATTGCATAAATCTGTAAATCCCTTAGGGTAGTATAGGCATTTTAATAATATCAATTCTAATTCATGAACACAGAATATCTTATTTCTTTGTATCTTCAATTTCTTTCTGCATTTCTCATAGTGTTCATATCCTCCCTTTCCCCTTTGTTAGGTTATTTTTAAGTATTCTATTCTTTTTCTTTCTTTCTTTCTTTTTTTTTTTGGCCAGTCCTGGGCCTTGAACTCAGGGCCTGAGCATTGTCTCTGAGCTTCTTTTGCTCAGGCTAGCACTCTACCATTTGAGCCACAGCGTCACTTCCGGCCTTTTCTGCTTTCGTGGTACTGAGGAATCAAATCCAGGGCTTCATGTATGTTAGGCAAGCACTTTACCACTAAGCAACATTTCCAGTCCTATTCTATTCTTTTTTATGCTAGTGTAAATGAGATTCTTTCGTATTTTTAGATACTTCATTGTTAGTGTATAAACATACAACTGATTCTTTATGTTGATTTCCTATCCTGTGATTTTACTGAATTTCTTTGCTAGCTCCAACAGGTTTTTTTGGTGCATTCTTTAGAGGTTTTTACATGTGAAACCATGCAATCTGTAAACAGAAAATTCTGTTCCTTCCTTTCCACTTTGGATGTCTCTTGTTTCTTTTTCTTATCCATGGGATATAACCTGGCTAAGATGTCCAGTACCATGTGAAAAATTGCGAGAGTTGGCCTGTTATATTCCTAGTTTTAAAGGTAAAGATTTTATTGTTTTTACCATTGAGTTTGATTTCAGCTCTGGGCTGAGTCATGTGCAGCCTTTATTATGCTGAGGTACTTTTCCTCTATACCTAATTTGTTGAGGCTTTTAAATCAGAAATGAATGCAGAGCGCTTTAAATGTTTTTTCTTCATCTGTCAAGATTATAATGGTTTTGTGGTGTGTGTGTGTGTGTGTGTGTGTGTGTGTGTGTGTGTGTGTGTGTGTGTGTGTGTGTGTGTGTGTTGGTACTAAGGCTTGAACTCGGAGTATGGGTCCTGTCCCTTAGCTTTTTGGCTAAAGGCTAGTGCTCTGACATTTCAGTCACAGCTTTACTTTTGGCTTTTTGGTGGTTAATTGTAGGTAAGAGTCTCATGAATTTTTCTGCCTGAGCTGGCTTTGAACTGCAATCCTCAGATATCAGCCTCCTGAGTAACTAGGATGACAGACAGAAGTGAGCCACCGGTGCTCAATGTATCATATGAATTGTAGCCTTAACCCTGTTAATTTGTGTGCCACATTCATTGCTATGTATATGTTGAGCCAGTTGTTCATCTCAGGGATACATCCCACTTGGTTACATTGTACCCAAGGTAGAAAGCAATTTTCTGTCCAACGCACCTTAGGATACCCAAACTAAAGAACAAGCTAGGCTGAAAACAATGTAGGAAAAATAATGGCTAAGAAGAAAGGGAATTTAGTAATGGTTATTCTGAATCAAAGAAGGCTAGGTACAGGAATTTGTACCTGAGACACAAAACTAGACACTCCATACCGGGGAAATTAAAAGATGAAAGTACAAACATATGTGAGTTGGAATCCATGTCAGCAGCAATTGGAATAGTTGGTAGGGGTAATGGGAAAACAATGTGAGAATGAGAGTGTGCTTGCCAAAGGAGTTGGAGGAGGTCTGAGGTGATACTTGTTGGTGTTTGTACCTTGGTTTTATAAGCAAGCCAATGCATACTTAGATAAGATTCATCAATGCAACAGTGGCAGAACAGAAATTACCATTTTCTGGGGTGGGACACCCCATTCTTGGATTCACCTGAAGGAAAATTCTGACCTATTCTAGAGTGTTTTGTTGCATCAGGAAAGCTACCATAACTGTTCTTCTAATAATACCCATCTAATCACACCAAGTATTACAACTGATTCGTAATAGTGAAAGTCAAATACTGCTTCACTTTGTATTCTGATTCCTCATATGAAGTTTTCCAGACAAGTTGAGAGTCATGGGGTATCTTTGATGCATACGATATGACAGCAAGTGGTGGAAGACATATTAAAACTGTTTGAGTGGGAAGCAATTGGAACTTAAAAGGTTTGTCATGGTCTCCAGTAGACACAGACATTAACTGCAGGGTTGGATAATGGTGATGCATCTGAAAGAGGGAAGACAGCATGTCATACTTTTATATCTCCCCTGAAGCTATTCATCATACTACCTTGTAGATCTTCTTGACTGGCCTGTACCTTTCTGGGTACAGTGAGGCCTGCCAGGATTGTAGTATTGCTCAATAGTATGGGGAAAATATGGAGGTGAAAGCCCTTACCATGAATGAGTATTTGGGTAGTGTTGTGAGTTGTTATAAAGCATTCAGTGTGGTAAAGTAGAACTAGCCATATTACTTCAGAATTTGGATCAAGCATGCTTTTTCCTTTACCTGTTAGTCCACATGTATAAGACCACATAGAATAGATCTCTATACAGGCAAAATAAAGGGCCCTGAGTGGCCCTTTACAGAATCAGGATTTTCAATGATCAAGTTCCAGTTATGAACTTCATGGGGACAGAAGATATTACGAGGCAATACTAATTGACTGACAGCCTAGAAAAATCAGACATACACATTCTTTTGTGCTGCTGGGTATAGAACTCAGTACTGCTCACAGCTAGGCAAGTGTTCCACTATTGTGCTATATCCCTGCCCCTAAATATTTCACCATCACTTCCAACATAATGGCATACCCTTAAAAAGGACAATGATCCAATAAAAAGGCTTTCTCATGAAGTCCAGTGAGATGTTTCTTCATGGAGAATTTAGTAGTTAGGAGAGGATAGAATACTAATTTGAGTGTTTTGTGGCTTGTCCCCAGCCTGAAACCACCATACTTGGCACATAGTTAGACCTCAAGAATTATTTGTTGCATAATGAATTTTTCACTTACTAGCTATGTTCAGAGTTTTGAATGGGCTATGGTGGTTATTCAAGGGATTGTGGCAAAATTCTATACTTTCCAAGTCATGGAACATTCAATGAATATGGGGGCTCACTGTTCATAACTACGTGAATAAGTATCTTATGTGAGAGACTTCCAAGACTGCCCACAGGGTTAGTGATTTGCTAGACTCACAGCACTAAGCATATTGTTTTATTCATGTTGCCAGTTACTGTAATGGTGCAGTCAGAGTACACAGCTGGATCATAAGGAAAAAAGACACGTTGGAGGCTGGAACACTCCATGTACAGGCTTTATATGCTCTTTCCCTTATGAAAGGTTACACAAAGGGCACTCTCCCTCAGCAATGAAAATGCAGCAACACATGTGAACTGTTTTCTGCTATGGAAGCCCATTAGAGACTCAGTGCCCAAAGTTTTTATTGGTGACTAATTACGTAAGCAGTCTCTGCCTAGCACATACCAAAATGCCAGACTCCCAGAAGGAAGGCAGGTGTTCAGCATAAACTACATTGCTTGCACAAATAGTCTAGGCACAGTGTGCCACTCGAATCATTTGGCTGGGAATACTCCCAAGAGTCAAGTTCCCAGATGCCAGCCAAAGGCCAGCCTTATGAGCAGGCCCTTCTAAAGATGGCAGTCTCAGGCCTTCTGCACTGACTCCTTTCTGTGCTTAGCTGAGGTTAATGAGCACAGGGTTTCTAGGTCAGATAAGCATTCAAGATAAGATTCTTCTGCCACCTCCTAATAATTACATCCTTTTCTGACCATGGGAAAGGAAATACTTTCCTAGCTTTTCTGTTTTGTTTTGTTTTGTTTTAGGACTGGGGTTTGAACTCAGGGCCTAAAGCGCTAGCTTGCTTTTTCACTCAAAGCTGGTGCTCTACCACTTGAGCCACAGCTCTACTTCTGGATTTTTGCTGGATAATTGGAGATACAAATCTCACAGATTTGTTTGCTTACACTGGCTATGAACTCAGATCCTTATATTTCAGCCTCCTGTGTAGCTAGATTTACAGGAGTAAGCCACAAGCCCACAGCATCAATCACGTGTGTGTGTGTGTGTGTGTGTGTGTGTGTGTCCTAGAGCTTTTAACTCAGGACCTGGACATCGTCCCTGAGCTTTTTTTGCTCAAGGCTTTCCATTTGACACACAGCTCCACTTCCAACCTTTTGTGTTAATTGGAGATAAGAGTCTCACAGGCTTTCCTGCCTTGGCTGACTTCCAACCTTGAACCTCACATCTCAGCCTCCTGAGATTAAAGGCATGAGCCACTGGCACCTGGTCACAGCAGCATTCACTTTTAACTCAGCTGTCACTGAGAGCTTCTCTTTTCCTGGGAATTTAATTGAAATTAGCATCCTTTCCATAGTTTCTCTAATGTTTAATCTATCTTCATGTATGCCTCTTTACTATTGAGAGACAGAATGTACATATTAGTATACCTAAGGCTAGGATTGGCAGGGGAGGGGGGGAGATTGTGAGAGGAAATAGCGAGTGATTGCTAATGGGAATGGAGATTTGGGGAGGGTGATGAAAATATTCTAATATTGATTGTGAGGCTGATTGCATAATTCTGAATTTACAAAAGAAAACACATTGAATGGGTAAATTGTATGGTATGTGAATTGTATCTCCATAAAGCTGTTACTTAAAAAAAAAACCCACAAAACTAAAGTGATGTACAGATCTATTAGGCCTTGTGGATTTAATTCCCAAAGAGTTGTAGCAATTTGTCTTCCCATCAAAATAAGAGAATGCCTATTTCCTCACAGCCTAACCAACAAATATATCATCAGTTTTTTACCAGACTAGTATGTAAGAAATAGTGTCTTGGTACATTTTACTTTGCATGTCTCTAATTCTGAATACCTTTGAACATCTTTTTGTGTTTGAGGAGAGATTTGTGTGTCTTTTGTGAATTATCTATTCCTATCCTTTTCCCCCTTTGAGACAAAGTCTCACTATGTAGTAGAGCTTTCTCTGCTCCAAGTGCTGGAATTACAGTCGTGTGCCACCAAGCTTGGCTCTCTGTTCACATCTTTTTCTCATTTCCCTACTGTCTTTGGTTTTAGTCACGTAATTCTTAAGAGGTCTGTTTATGTTCAACATATCTACTGTTGTCTGTGGGCACCCACACTCAGCCATTTTGCCTCAAACATTATTGTCCCAACGTTTACAATTGAAAATAGCTCAGATGCTTGTCATAGGATGATTTAAATGTAGTGTAAACCCATCGCACCCATTGTCTAGGACCATGTTTCAGGGCCATGGTCCCCTGAGCTCTGCCTGTTCTGAGAGAAAAGAAGTAGGCAAAGTATCCTGCAAGCCCATTCTCGTGAATTTGGAAATCTTTGCTTTTAAAACTCTATTACTTTTTTTTTAGTTATGGCCCCAGCATTTCAAAGTGAGGAACTAATATCCATTTGATGCCATGTATCTAGCCACCTAAAATGCTAATAAAGCAAGGTGGAATGACACATTTTGTGACAGCAAGATTTCCTACCTTGCTCGTCATTTCTTAGACAGTGCAGTGAAGGAATCCCACCACTGTTTCCTGGACTATAAATCTGCCTAAGAAAAAGCTCGAAAGCTTTTGTTTTCCTACATTCTCATCGGTGCCACTGTCAGGACCTTGTCTGGCATTCTCATTATTCTCCCTCTGGGAGTGAACTTACCTTATTATTATTATTTTTTGGCTGGCCTTTGACTGCCATCAGCTGCCTTCTTCTTGACAGTTTAGAAGTTTCTTTAAAAACAAAACATGCAATTATCATATGCTGTAGTTTGAATATCCTTCTAAAACTCATGTTGAAATATAATTACCATTCTAACAGTGTTGAAAGGTGATTAGGCCATGATACTCTGCCCTACTGAATAGATTAATGTCATTATCAAAGGAATAGGTTAGCTACTGAGGGAGTGGGTTCTTGGGAAGAAAAGGATGAATTCAGCCTAATTTCTCCCTCTGTGTCTTGCACATGCTTGCTTACTCTTCCAGTGTGTTATGCTACAGCAAAAAGGCCCTCACCAGATGTTGGTGCCATGCTTTTGAAATAGCCTCCAGAACCATGAGCCAAATACATTTTTGTTCATTATAAATGATCAACTCTGTGGTATTCTGTTATAGTAGCAAAAAAGGGACTAAGATACCATATGATCCAGCAGTTGAATTCTTGGGCATTTATCCAAGATGAATGAAAAAAAAACTATATCCACACAAAAAATTATACATGAATGTTTATCATGTTTTTAATCATACTAGCTTAAAATAAAAAGAATTCAGATGCCCTTCAACAGGTGAGTGGCTAAACAAAATTCACTATATTTGTACCATGAGTACTATTCAGCAGCAAATAGGAATGAACTATTGTTAAAACAAAAAACAGACGATTCTCAAAGGCATTATGCCGAATGCAAAGAAAACAGCCTCAAACATTGGGTACAGTACTAGTCTACTTAGGTTGTTTTTTTTTAAGACAACATTAACTGGGAGAGAGCAAGGGAAGGGTGACATTGGCCAAAATGAAATGTACTCTTTACTTGACTTGTGTAACTGTAACCCCTCTGTTCATCACCTTTATAATAACAGTAATTTTTGTCAGTCATGGGGCTTTAACACAGGGCCTGGGCACTGTCCCTGAGCTATTTTGCTCAAGGCTAGTGTTCTACCACTTTGAGCCTCAGCCCCACTTCCAGTTTTCTGGTGGTTAATTGGAGATAAGAGTCTCACAGACTTTCCTGCCTGGGCTGGCTTCCAACTGCAATCCTCAGATCTCAGCCTTCTGAGTAGCTAGGATTACAGGCATGAGCCACTGGCATCAGACCTAAATTTTTTTTAAGATAGCATTAAGTTGGCAAAAAACCCACATCAGTGGATCCCAGAGGTTCTGATAATAATAGTGTAATAGCATGTGAATGCTGTAACATTGATTATGGAACTATCCTTTATGATGATTGTGGTGGTAATTATAAGAACCTGTGTAAAAATTCACATTATGCCAAAAATACTACTTTGCTGTATTTTTAATTTTTTTTTCAAAAAGAACTTAAATAAATTCAGTGTAAAAATACTAATCAGCTGGATGCCAGTGGCTCCCGAGAATGGGAAGATCATGTTTGTGGCCAACCAAGGCAGAAAAGTTTGTGAGACCCACTTTTCAAACTATAGTTGGGAATAGTAGCTCATGGACAGTACCCAGGCCCTGAGTTCAAGACCCAGGACTGGTGCACATGCATACAGACAAACACACACACACACACACACACACACACACACACACACACTAGTAGGAGGGAGCCAGCATCGGTGGCTTAACCCTGCCAATCCTATGTACCCAGGAGACTGAGATCTGGAAGCCAGCTCAGATAGAAAAGTCCATAGGCACTATCTCCAAAAGAACTAGCAAAAAGCGGGGCTGGAGTCATGACTTAAATGATAGAATATTAGTTAAGTGAGCAAGCCAAGCAAGCAAACCCCAGTAAATAATAGCAGAAAATAGCCAGAATGTAATGGATCTTGAATATTCAAAAGAGGAAACATGGAGGATAGAAAAGGGGGTTAAAAGGAAATCAGGGGCTGGGAAGGTGGCTCAGTGGTAGAGTGCTTGCCTTGCATGCCTGAGGCCCTGGGTTCGATTCCTCAGCACCACATAAGCAAAAAGAACAAAGCCCAAAGTGGTGCTGTGGCTCAAGCGGTAGAGTGCTAGCCTTGAGCTGAAGAGCTGAGGGACAGCACCCAGGCCCAGAGTTCAGGCCCCACAACCGGACCCAAAAATAAACAAAAAACAAAAAACAAAAAAAAAAGGAAATCAGATTTTCTCAGAAAAAAGATAACAGGCAGCTAAAAGAGCAACAAGGAGAGTAAGAACCAAAAAGTTGATGCGGGCCTACATTTGTTAGACATTATAATGAAATTTGCAGGAAATCACCGCAGATTTAATTGGCAGAAGAAAAAGCTTTCTTCCTCAGTTCTTTATTTGAAAGGAACCTTCCTTTCTATGTTATGGAAGTTGTAACACTGGAGGTCTTTGAGTATATTTGGTAAACTATATATCTGTGTCAGAGTGGAAGTTCTGGAATGCAAGCTCTGAAATAAAGCTCATCATGCCAAAGTCTGCAGACTTATAGACACCTGACAGTCTGTTCATGTTGGCTCTGTTCCCAGATTCCCATAGTAATAATAGTTGACCCTCTTGACTGCTTTCCATGTGGTAGGCCTCCTGAGTACATGGCACAATCATAGCAGAAACTCTCTAAGATTTTATTATGATAATTTCCTGTTTTGATTCTGTACTCTTTTTCTTATTAGCAGTTTTTGGGGTTTAAATTCAGGGCCTCATTTTTGCTGGGTAGGCACTTACCACTTGAGCTATACTACCCCTAGCCCTCACTTCCTGTTTGGAAATGCAGAAACTTAGGGATATTCATGCAGAAAGTAAGTGATTGGACAAATGTTAAAAACTTAAGCATGGAAGTGAAGGTATTGCTCAAGTGGTAAAGCAGTAGCTGTGAATACAAAGGTTGAGCAAGAGCTCCAGGCCCTGAGTTCAAGCCCCAGTACCAGCACAAAAGAAAAAAATAACTGCAAATAGAAAACTTAGATAAGCTCACTTCATGGCTCAGACTTGAGAAGGTCTTTGCTATGCTACCTCATTAAGAGGCCAAAGATCCTTGAAAGCACGTGATATAATAGGCCAACTCCTACTAGTTTTTTCTTCCTTGATTACTTTCCTTCAATTATTTCTCCTTTCAGTGTTACCTGCTGCTGGTGCTGTTGTGACACCCCCCTTCTTCCCCCTCTACTTTGCTTCTGATGAAGTTCTCCCAGTTCATCCATGATCAGTTTCCTCACAGACAGAAATCTCTCCTCAACCCACTGCAAAGATTCCTTACAATTCCCATTGCAAGATGAATCTTTTGGTGAGTCTTCTTCCTAGTTTAGCCAAATAGGGAGCTCTATGGTTATATATTTCACAGTCAGAAAGTAAGTAGGGCTGATCCACGGCTGTGATAAACTGAGCAGATTTTCCTTCTGAGTTAGTGCACAGGTGTGTAGTGAAAGTTTGAGCCCTAGGCAGATAATTAGGAATCCAGAAAGAAGGAGCATGTCCATAATGAGTGGAGGACTACAAGCACCTGATCCAATCTATCTTGTTACCACTGTTTGTAAATAAGATTTATGGGAACGCCACCATGCCCATCCTTTACAGATTGTCAATGGCAATAATCCAATAGTTGCAATAAAGATCTGTGATAGAGACCATCTGGCCCACAGAACCTGAGATATCTGCTGTCTAGATTCTTTTGTCAGTCATGGGGCTTGAACTTAGGGCTGGGGTGCTAGCCCTGAGCTCTTTTGCTCAAGGTTACCACTCTACCACTTTGAGTCACAGCCCCACATCCAGTTTCCTAGAGGTTAATTGGAGATAAGAATCTCATGGTCTTTCCTGCCTGGGCTGGTTCAAAAACCATGATCCTCAGATCTCAGCCTCCTGAGTAGCTAGGATTACAGGCATGAGCCATCAGTGCCCAACTGTCTAGCCTTTTATAGAAAACTTTATCAACCTTTGATGGTTAAGATGGATTCTTATGTGCAAGAAAAGGCTAACAGATTGTATAAGGACATTTAAAAGCACTTAAAGGATGAATCTAGAGGAAGTTATAAAAAAAATAAGGTAGAAAATAGGACTTAGTGTAACTAAATAAATATGATCATCTTTTAAAATGCCAATAGAGATAGTTCTCCAGGATTTGGCTGATGTGTGTCTGTGTGTGTGTATATGCATGTGTGTGTGTGTATACGTGTGTGTTGGGGAGGGAGGGCCTCCATTTTGAACAACTGAAAGGCCAAAGAGATGAAAACCATGTGAAATAAATGTGGAAGGAAAAATACCCTCCTTGCTTCTTAATGTATGTTCGAAAAGACCATTGAATTCCTTATTATAAAAAGAATTTTTTTTCTCTAGGGCTGGGCTTCCTGGGCCTGTATTTGTTATACAATATTGCCCCTGGCGTCTCCATAGGAGCATTGCACTCTGATAGACCACAACATTTCCCAATGAAGGCTGAAGTAGCATAGACTAATCACAAAGATCACACTGCTGTTTTCCTTTCTTTGTGACCTTTAGTTTGCTCCCAGTCTCCAATTCTTTTGGCTTAGAACAATTAAATTATGACTAGTTGTAATCCAGTTACTAGTTCTTGTAGATTAAATAGGATCATGTATAAATATGATGCCCATGTTACCCAAAAGGCTGCTGACTTTTGTCTCAGCTTGAAAATTTCCTAAAAAGGTCACAATTCTAGGCCATAGGTTACTGGTAGCAAATGAGATTATCCTCCCTTTTTTCCTTTTCTTTTTTTAAAAAATACGTTATTTATTGTAAAAATACTGTACAGAGGGGTTACAGTTACATGACTAAGGTAATGAGTACATTTCCTATTGAGCATTGTTACCTCCTCCTTTGTTTTTCCCCTACCATTCCTTCCTTCCCGCATCCCACCTCCTCCCTCCATTCCCCCCACAAGTTGTAAAGTTGGTTTTCAACATAGTGTCTTGGACACCTCATTGTTACAATGGGTCAACCTGTATCCCTATTTAAGCATTTTGTTTTTTCCCTTCCCCTCCCCAAATTAGAAAAGTGTATATATTCAAGATGCAGTGCACCGGAATCAAATACAGTGAAAACAGGGTTTATACCATGGGGGAAGAACATAGAAAAGAAACAAAAAAATCACATAGTACATTTTAAGTACATTAAATATTTCCTTTTCTTTATTCCCTTCTTTTTTCTCTGTCTTTCCTGTATCCAAGTACTCTCGGTTCAGAAACACCATCATTACTGGACCATTTTGTTTTACTCTATTTCTTTTATTCCAGTAAAAACATAACATAATGTCTCTCCTTTTGCAAATTTGTAAGTGTACAGTACTATTGTCTACTATGTTGAAACTGTTACATTCATTAGTGGAATCTAGAACCACATGCAGACTAGGAAAAAAATCTAGAGCAATAGTTTATCAAAGGTTTCTTCTAGACAAGGATTTTTTAATTAAGTATTTGAATGGCTTGGGAGAACATTGCTTAATATATCTGACCTACAGTTGTCTCATCTTTATTAAGTAAAGGAGTGGAGCTAGATGAGCTCTGGGATACCTGAAATGCACCTGAGATTCTTTTGAATGCATGAGTACATCTTTTGTGATGTCTAGTGTTTCTATGGAGAATACAAAGCTATCCTTATGAGTTCACAGTAAAGGAGGAGGTGGGTGAGAGAGGAAGAGAGAGATGTATACAAACAGAGAGAGAAGGAGAAAAGAGGGAGAAAGAAGAGAAAGAAAGAACTGAGAAGTTGAGAATATTCAATGATAGAGGAGGCATCTATGGAGGTCTTTAGGTAAGAGAGAACTAAACATTATTGATTAGGTTATATGTTTGAACCTGAATCTTGAGTCATTAGGGAAAAAAGCTTTGGAGTCGGATTTGCTGGGTTTAGTTCAAAACTGCCCCACCTAGGAGCTATTATATCTTGGGAATGTTACTTAACTTCCTGGAGGCTCAGATTCATCCTATGTAAAATTGAGATAAAATAGTTATTGGTTATGATTTAAATGAGTAGCTTTAAAGGTCTCAGAACAGTGTGTGGTACCTAAAGATGTGCCAGTACAGAAAAATGCTAGGGGAACAGATACATATTTTTCCTTATTTAAAATGAATTCCTGAGCTGGGCGCTGATGGCTCATTCCTGTAATCCTACCTACTCAGGAGAGTGAGATATGAGGATCACCATTGGAAGCCAGCCCAGGCAGGAAAGTCTCTAAGACTCTCGTCTCCAAATAAGCTACTCAGAAAAAGCCAGAAGTAGTACTGTGGTTCAAATGGTAAAGCACTAGCCTTGAGCACAAAGAAGAAGCTCAGAGACAGCTGCACCCCATCTCTGAGTTCAAGCCCCAGGACCAGCAAAAAAAAAAAAAAAGAATCCCTGTATTATTTTGACTGCTTTGGGGCAAGCAAAAAGGAAGACTAGGAAGTAAAGTGGTAGAAAAGTTTGACAGGTCTACAATGATGAACTGTTTCAAATGTGTAGCTAGCATTTTTCAATTATTTCAGGTATGTAAATTTTTATACTGATTGCATAAACTTTTGTTTTTATATTCAAGTTACTAATTCAGTACCTATCAGTTATAATACAATTGAATTAATTCGTGTAGCATACTAATGCTCTTTTTGTTGTTGGTGGTGGTGGTTATGGGGCTTGAATTCAGTGCCTGGGCACTGTCTCCAAGCCTTTGTGCTCAAGGCTAGTGCTCTTACCATTTCAGCCACAGTACCACTTCTGGTTTTTGAGCGGTTTATTGGAGATAAGAGTCTCATGGGGACTTTTTCTGCTGGGGCTGGCTTCAAATCATGATGCTCAGATCTCAGTCTTCTGAGTAGCTAATACTTTTTATTAGCATAAATTAATTGCACGAAAGGGTTTTTGTTGTGATATTCCATACACGTGTACAAAGTGCTTGGATCAAATTCACCTCCTATATTATATTTTAACTTCTCTCCATTTTCCTCCCTTTTTGAACACTGTTTAGTGGGCTTATATTATCACTATACATATACATAATGTACTTTGATCATATGCTCTTCATTCTTCCCCACCCTTCTGCTGGTTCCTACCAGACAGTTCCTCTTTATGTGCATCATCATCATCACCACCACCACCCCACAACCACCACCATCATCATCATAATCACCATCATCATAATCATATTTGGTCGAGATTTCACCGATGAGTGAAAATGTGAGATTTGACTTTTTCAGCTTGGCTTATCTTGCTCAACATGATCTATGGTTGCATCCATTTTCTTGCAAATGACGTAATTTTATGTTTCTTTATGGCTGAAAAACATTCTATTGTGTGTATGTACCACATTTACTTTATCCATTTATCAGTTGTTGGGCACCTAAACCTATCCCATAGCTTGGCTATGGTGAACAGTGCTGCAATAAACATGATGTGCAGGTGCCTCTGTTGTGTGCTGGCTTGTACTCTTGGACATATGCCAGAGTTGGTTAACAGAGCCATATGTAGTTCTAGTTTTAGTTTTTGAGGAACCTCCATTCTTATTTTCATAGTGACTATACTAATTTGTATTCCTACCAACAGTGTATTAAAAAGTTCCTTTTCCCTTAACCCTCCACAGTATTTCTTGTTTGTTTTCTTAATGATAGCCATGCTGAAGGGGTAAAATGGAAGCTCTGCACTATTTTAATTTACATTTCTTTATAGCTAAAGATATTGAACATTTCTTCATTAATTTATTGCCTATTTTGTGTTTCTTTTGAGAACTGTCTTTTCAGTTTATTTGCCCAGCTATTAATTGGATTATTTGTTTTTTTCAGTGTTTATTTATTTGAGCTCTTTGTATATCCTTGGTTTGATGAATGGTTGGGAAAGATTTTCTCCCATTCTTTTTTTTTACACTTTTAAAGATTTTTATTAGCATCTATTAATTGTACAAAGGAATCCCATTCATTTCACTATATTTCCATATACAATATACTGTGATCAAATTCACCCCCCCTTCCAGTCATCTCTCAATAGCCCCTAAGCAAGTGAACAATCCTTTAGCACATGGGACTTTGAGGAACACTCTAGAGCCAAACTATAGCACTCATAAATTCAACATGTTAGAAGAAATGGAATTTCTCAAAATCTAAAAACTACAAATAAAACCATACTGAGACAAAAAAGATAACTAGAACATTTCTATACTACCAAAAATTGAATTTGTAATTTAAGAATTCCCTCCAAAGAAATCTCCAAGCCCACATGATTTTACTAGAGACTTATCAGTAAAAGAAAATTAGCAAAACTTTTGTTATAAACCACTACAATTAACACAATCTACTCTAGAAAATACAAGATAGTACTTCCCAAGTCATTTTTATGAGATCACTA